>NC_090380.1:77275783-77635783 GCF_036365525.1 Heterodontus francisci | reverse complement strand
GGTATTATCACTGGACCAGTAACCTAGAGACTCAGGGTATTGCTCTGGGGACATGGGTTCAAAACTCACCACAGCAGAAGGTGGAATTTGAATTTAATTAATAAATCTGGAATTAAAAGCTAGTGGAATGATGGCCATGAAACCATTGTCGATTGATGTAAAAACCCATCTGGTTCACTAATGTCCTTTAGGAAAGGAAATCTGCTGTCCTTACCTGGTCTGGCCTACATGTGACTCCAGATCCACAGCAATGTGGTTAACTCTTACATGCCCTCTGAAATGGCCCAGCAAGCCACTCAGTTGTACCTAACTGCTACAAAGTCAATAAAAAGGAATGAAATCGGACAGAGCACCCGGCATCAACCTAGGCACCGGAAACGACCACGGCAAACCCAGCCCTGTCGACCCTGCAAAGTCCTCTTTACTAACATCTGGGGGCTTGTGCCAAAGTTGGGAGAGCTGTCCCACAGACTAGTCAAGCAACAGCCTGACATAGTCATACTCACGGAATCATACCTTACAGACAATGTCCCAGACACTGCAATCACTATCCCTGGGTATGTCCTGTCCCCCGGCAGGACAGACCCAGCAGAGGTGGCGGGACAGTGGTCTACAGTAGGGAGGGATTTGCCCTGGGAGTCCTCAACATCGACTCTGGACCCCATGAAGTCTCATGGCATCAGGTCAAACATGGGCAAGGTAACCTCCTACTGATTACCACCTACCGCCCTCCCTCAGCCGATGACTCAGTACTCCACCATGTTGAACACCATTTGGAGGAGGCACTGAGGGTGGCAAGGGCACAAAATGTACTCTGGGTGGGGGACTTCATGTCCATCACCAAGAATGGCTCGGTAGCACCACTACTGACCGAGCTGGCCGAGTACTAAACGACATAGCTGCTAGACTGGATCTGCGGCAGGTGGTGGGGAACCAACACGAGGGAAAAAACATACTTGACCTTGCCCTCACCTATCTGCCTGCCGCAGATGCTTCTGTCCATGACTGTATTGGTAGGAGTGACCACCGCACAGTCCTTGTGGAGACGAAGTCCCACCTTCACATTGAGAATATCCTCCATCGTGTTGTGTGGCACTACCACCGTGCTAAATGGGATAGATTTCGAACAGATCTAGCAATGCAAAACTGGGCATCCATGATCTGTAACCGCATGGCCTGGCAGATTCCCCACTCTACCATTACCATCAAGCCAGGAGACCAACCCTGGTTCAATGAAGAGTGCAGGAGGGCATGCTAGGAGCAGCACCAAGCATGCCAAAAAATGTATCAACCTGGTGAAGCTGCAACACAGGACTATCTGCGTGCCAAACTGTGTAAGCAGCATGTGATAGACAGAGCTATACGATCCCATAACCAACAGATCAGATCTAAGTTCTGCAGTCCTGCCACATCCAATCGTGAATGGTGGTGGACAATTAAACAACTAACTGGAGGAGGTGGCTCCACAAATATCCCCATCCTCAATGATGGGGGAGCCCAGCACATCAGTGTGAAAGATAAGGCTGAAGCATTTGCAACAAACTTCAACCAGAAGTGCCAATTTGATGATCCATCTTGGCCTCCTTCTGAAGTCCCCAGCATTACAGATGCCAGACTTCAGCCAATTCGATTCACTCCGCGTGATATCAAGAAATGACTGGAGGCACTGGATACTGCAAAGGCTATGGATCCTGACAATATTCCAGCAATAGCACTGAAAACCTGTGCTCCAGAACTTGCCGCACACCTAGCCAAGCTGTTCCACTACAGCTACAACACTGGCATCTACCTGGCAATGTGGAAAATTGCCCAGGTATCCTGTACACAAAAAGCAGGACAAGTCCAACCTGGCCAATTACCACCCCATCAGTGGTACTCTCAATCATCAGTAAAGTGATGGAAGGTGTCATCAACAGTGCCATCAAGCGGCACTTGATTTGCAATAACCTGCTCAGTGATGCTCAGTTTGGGTTCTGCCAGGGCCACTCAGCTCCTGACCTCATTACAGTCTTGTTTCAAACATGGACAAAAGAGCTGAACTCAAGAGGTGAGGTGAGAGTGACTCCCCTTAACATCAAGGCAGCATTTGACCGAGTATGGCATCAAGGATCCCTCGCAAAACTGGAGTCAATGGGAATCAGGGGGCAAACTCTCTGCTGGTTGGAGCCATACCTAGCGCAAAGGAAGATGGTTGTGGTTGTTGAGGTCAATCATCTGAGCTCCAGGACATCACTGCAAGAGTTCCTCAGGGTAGTGTCCGGTCAGAAGTGGGGATGTTGGCTGATGATTGCATAATGTTCAGCACCATTCCTGACTCCTCAGATACTGAAGCAGTCTGTGTAGAAATGCAGCAAGACCTGGACAATATCCAGGCTTGAGCTTATAAGTGGCAAGTAACATTTGTGCCACACAAGTGCCAGGCAATGATCATCTCCAACAAGAGAGAATCTAACCATCTCCCCTTGACATTCAACAGCATTACCATCGTTGAATCCCCCACTATCAACATCCCAGGGGCTACCATTGACCAGAAACTGAACTGGAGTAGTCATATAAATACCATGGCTACAAGAGCAGGTCAGCGGCTAGGAATCCTGAGGCGAGTAACTCACCTCCTGACTCCCCAAAGCCTGTCCACCATCTACAAGGCACAAGTCAGGAGTGTGATGGAATACTCTCCACTTGCTTGGATGGGTGCAGCTCCAATAACACTCAAGAAGCTCAACACCATCCAGAACAAAGCAGCCCGCTTGATTGGCACACCATCTACAAACATTCACTCCCTCCACCACCGACGCACAGTGGGGTAGCACTGTGTACCATCTACAAGATGCACTGCAGCAATGCACCAAGGCTGCTTAGACAGCACCTTCCAAACCCACGACCTCTACCACCTCGAAGGACAAGAGCAGCAGATGCACGGGAACACCACCACCTGCAAGTTCCCCTCCAAGTCACACACTATCCTGACTTGGAAATATATCGCTGTTCTTTCACTGTCGCTGGGTCAAAATCCTGGAACTCCCTTCATAACAGCACTGTGGGTGTACCTACACCACATGGACTGCAGTAGTTCAAGAAGGCAGCTCACCACCACCTTCTCAAGGGCAATTAGGGATGGGCAATAAATGCTGGCATAGCCAGCGATGCCCACATCCCACGAATGAATTAAAAAAAAAAAAAAGGCCTACTTGGGCTGGGTGGGTGGCCTCCTGTCACCCTCTGGGAAGAGGACTTCCCATCTCTCCAGGTCCGCACTCAAATCGAGGGGCTGCCCTGCCCCTGCTTCCAGGCCTCTGCCTTTCCTGAGACATCTTTCCAACAGCAGGTAATGTGATGAAATGGCAGCCAGAGTAATGGCCCCCCACTAGACAATTAGCAGTCTGTCCACCCCCCTCCCCACCCTGAAAATCGGGGGCTGTGACTGCTTGCCCCCGGGGCTGGGATCCTGCACCCGGAAGGAAAATCCTGCCCCAGATCTCTGCACAAGCATGGTAATAGAGAACTCAAAAAATTACACTCTGAAATACATTGGATTTTGGGATTTAAATTGGAATTGCTGAACAAGTCTGAGGCAAACCTGTGGGTTATGTTTCACTTTCTTCAACTTATTCTTCTGTGTCTCAAAATATGAATTAAATTAAACATAGGTTGTGATTGCTAAAGAGGTCAAGTCTGTTTGATATCTCTTTACCATGTACAAAACGTTATAAGAGATTGTTTCCACCCCCAAACTAAAACAGGTGCTCTGAGCTCTGTGGTAGAGAGTGTGGAGGTGGTCTGTGCTGTTTCAGCATCTGTAGGCAGCTGCTCCGGGATTAGCCAATGTTGGGTACAAAGAGTGGAGGTAGCATTCGATTCAAGTGAGGCAGTTGATTGTCATTCAGATGTCATCAGGCTGAATCAGTCTTGGATTACCTTAATTTATTGGAGTATTCTGCCGCACAGTTGCTGAAATCAATGGGAAAAGACTTTGTTATGTCACTCCTCACTATCCCAGGCCCCAAACACTCCTTTCAGGTGAAGCAGTGATTTACTTGTACTTCTTTCAATGTAGTATACTGTATTCGCTGCTCACAGTGTGGTCTCCTCTACATTGGGGAGACTAAGCGCAGACTGGGTGACTGCTTTGCGGAACATCTCCGCTCAGTCCGCAAGCAGGACCCTGAGCTTCCGGTTGCTTGCCATTTCAACACTCCCCCCTGCTCTCATGCTCACATCCGTCCTGGGATTGCTGCAGTGTTCCAGTGAACATCAACGCAAGCTCGAGGAACAGCATCTCATTTACCGATTAGGCACACTACAGCCTGCCGGACTGAACATTGAGTTCAATAATTTCAGAGCATGACAGCCCCCCATTTTACTTTCATTTTTAGTTATTTTTTCTTCCTTTTTTTAACATTCTTTTTTACATTTTTTACAATCTTTTTTTTTGCATTTATTTCATTTCATCTTTGTTTGTTCAGTTTGCTTACCCACTGTTTTTTTTTCAGGTTTGCACTTGCTGCTGTTCAATATTCAGTGTATTTACACCTAATCTGTACTAATGCTTTGTCTTTCAACACACCATTAACATATTGTTTGCTTTTGCTCCGTGACCTTTTGGTCAGCTATGTGGCCTGGTCCAATCTAGACCTCCTTTGTTATCTCTTGCCCCACCCCCACCTCACTTGCTTATAACCTGTGACTTTTCTAATATTTGTCAGTTCCGATGAAGGGTCACTGACCCGAAACGTTAACTCTGCTTCTCTTTCCACAGATGCTGCCAGACCTGCTGAGTGATTCCAGCATTTCTTGTTTTTATTTCAGATTTCCAGCATCCGCAGTATTTTGCTTTTATATTATTGTTATGTCACTGTTGTTTTTCTGTTTAAAGGTTGGTTTGTCAGTGAAGATACTGTCCTTTAAATTTTCTTGTGTGGATTTAAATTATTGATCAAATTGTGAGTTTCTGTTCATTTTTTCTCATTCTCTGCCCCTCCTCAGGTTGCTCAGGTAATGAAAAATGAAATGGAAAATGCCATGAAACTGCTAGTGAAACTCTGTGTCAAAGTAAAGATTGGTCCCAGTTGGGGGAACCTTCAAGACTTAGACGTGTAGTGAAGAATTTGCCAGATTTAAAAATGTAGACAAATGTCTTGTGTATTTATTTTCAGATGTTGTACACTTGGCGTTTTGGTGTTATTTAATATTCATCTCAGAAAATGAGTTTTGTATTGATTAAGAGTATAATTAATATATTTTAAATAAATCAAATCTGATAACTTTTATCTGTCAAAAGTGTATTGCTGATATTTGAGTTGGAACATAATATTGATCAGGTTGACCTCAAGCTTTTATCACTGGGAGTTGTTGGGAACTTTACTTTGCAAAAAAATCAATATTTATTTGTAAATGAATTTGAATGTGGTGTTCTGGGATTAATTTATGGAGACTGTTTTGCAGGGAGCTTCTAGAATAAAAGAACTGACTGACAGGGAATTCTCTAATGTGGTAGCTGCTGTCTCATGGCATTACATTTAATTCAATTCAGTGGAATTTCATTAATGGAAAGTAACTTTCATATGTACAAGAGATGAACATTTTACATCTTGTACAAGTATTTAATGGCACCACAGATATTCAATAGAACACCAGTCATCTCACTTGTAACAAGTTGTACAGAATGATAGCTTTGAACAGCTGTGGTTCATCTCATAAATTCTTTTAGCTGGGAGAGGGAATGTGCTACACAGAGAATATCATGAAACTGCCACCATTGCTGCTTTGTGCTAGGAAATATGCTTATGGTTATAAAACCAGCTGATTAACACATTTTTCCCTCTTCAGTTGGATTTTCTCCCATAGTAATTAATTCCAACCTCTGACATGATTTAAGAATTGGTAAAACTCCATGCCATGGAACCATAAATTACTTTGGAATAGGGATATCAGTGACTCAAAAGAGTAGTACTTTGAGAAAAAGGTACTGTGCCACCAGTCACCTTACCTCTCCACAGGTGATGGTGTTCTAAACTGATAGTGTAGTCATCTACTGCTAACCATTAAATGGTAGCAAGGAGTTCAGTTTATGGCGATGAGATGGTGTATAAGATGAACATACTTGGCAATGTAAACTGACTTATTTAGATTGAAGTGGAACACAATCTTTATAATACAATTGAAATGTCTGTACTCAGCAGGTCTGGTGCATCTGTAGAGAAAGAAACAGTTAACATTTCAATCTGGAATCAGAGTTCTGATGAAAGGTCATCAACTTGAAATGTTAACTCTGTTTCTCTCTCCACAGATGCTGCCAGACCTGCTGAGTATTTCCAGAATTATTTTTTTTTCAGATTTCCAGCATTCGCAGTATTTTGCTTATGTGTGGTTGAAATATCTGTAACTGTTACTGCAGTGTCATTGCTATGACTTAAATCTGTTCAAGATGACATTCTTCTGTGCTATTTTTTAATCCTTTTTCCAATAAAGATTGCTTTTAAACATGTGACTATCAGTTTTGTAAAACAGATCAAAATGTTAATGCAGTGTAAACTGAGAGAAAAGTATTCAAAACAGTTTAGCTCTAATGGCAAGTGTATTAAATTGAAAATATTTGTACTGTCAGCTGTAAATGGTGTCAAACTATAGAAAATGTATTTGAGGATAATGATTTACTAGACATGGACTTTTTGTTCTGTATTCGCCAATAAAAAGTACATTTGGATTAAGATTTTGTTGTTTCTATTGACATGTTTAAACTAGTGATCCATTTTTCAGAAGATGCTGTTTGTCATTTTTATAAATGACCTGGAAGAGGGTGTAGAAGGGTGGGTTAGTAAATTTACGGATGACACGAAGGTCGGTGGAGTTGTGGATAGTGCCGAAGGATGTTGTAGGGTACAGAGGGACATAGATAGGCTGCAGAGCTGGGCTGAGAGATGGCAAATGGAGTTTAATGCGGAAAAGTGTGAAGTGATTCACTTTGGAAGGAGTAACAGGAATGCAGAGCACTGGGCTAATGGGAAGATTCTTGGTAGTGTAGATGAACAGAGAGATCTTGGTGTCCAGGTACATAAATCCCTGAAAGTTGCTACCCAGGTTAATAGGGCTGTTAAGAAGGCATATGGTGTGTTAGCTTTTATTAGTAGGGGGATCGAGTTTCGGAGCCACGAGGTCATGCTGCAGCTGTACAAAACTCTGGTGAGACCGCACCTGGAGTATTGCGTGCAGTTTTGGTCACCACATTATAGGAAGGATGTGGAAGCTTTGGAAAGGGTGCAGAGGAGATTTACTAGGATGTTGCCTGGTATGGAGGGAAGGTCTTATGAGGAAAGGCTGAGGGACTTGAGGTTGTTTTCGTTGGAGAGAAGGAGGAGGAGAGGTGACTTAATAGAGACATATAAGATAATCAGTGGGTTAGTTAGGGTGGATAGTGAGAGTCTTTTTCCTCGGATGGTGATGGCAAACATGAGGGGACATAGCTTTAAGTTGAGGGGTGATAGATATAGGACAGATGTTAGAGGTAGTTTCTTTACTCAGAGAGTAGTAGGGGCGTGGAACGCCCTGCCTGCAACAGTAGTAGACTCGCCAACTTTAAGGGCATTTAAGTGGTCATTGGATAGACATATGGATGAAAATGGAATAGTGTAGGTCAGATGGTTTCACAGGTCGGCGCAACATCGAGGGCCGAAGGGCCTGTACTGCGCTGTAATATTCTAATTCTAAGATAACACGATGGATTTGGATGAAAAATGTCTTTCAGTCCATTTTATTTCATCCTTTCAGAAAACTGACCCAACCATCTTCCCATTACAACAATTAACTTTTTAAAACCAGTCCTGGTCTTCCTGGTAACTTGTTTCAGTTGTTGTTCACCCTGTGTGGAAAAAGTGCTTCCCGATGTCTGCCTGTACTAAATTTTCCCACCACAACCCTAAACCTGAGCTCTTCAAGATTTGTAAATATCTTAACATTCATTTTATTGATAAAGCAACTCGGACATGGTGCAGCATTTTTTGGGGGCTATAGTACTAGCTCACATGCAAATCTATCTGCCCACCAAGTCCACTGGTTTGGTGTTAGTGGATTGGTTCCCAAACCATTCTCTCCCAAAAGGCAAATAAAAGATTTGAGGCCTTGTGTGTTTTCCTTTGCTTTGGGCTAATTAAAGCTTCTCACTTGGGCTGTCTCAGTGTTTCTATAGATGTTTGTTTTGACTTTGAGCTATAAAACAAAATCAAATTAGTCAAAATGAATGACCATCTATCTGGTGGGAAATGAAGCGTGAAAGCTAAACTTTCCTGAAAGGCAGCAGAGTGATCTGCAGTTTATTTGGTTTGATATTTCTAGTCAATCTCTTGTGGCATTGCACAAAGAACAGTGTTCTTTTCAGTAGAAGCAGGTTAATAGAGCAAAAGATAATTGAACCAGGGCACACAGACCTAATTCAGTTCCCATTTTAACATACTACATTCTTTCCTTATTTTATAATACTTTGATTTTACATTATTAAGTAGCAAAACTTGTGGAAATTTGGGAAGCAGTGAATAGATAAATTAATTGAAAAAAATTTATAATGAAAGAAGTTGACACTTCATTTGTCACTTTTGTAAGACTTTAATACATTATAGCTTTGTATGAAATTCCTCGCCCGACTACATTGACGGTGTTTACCCAAATATTTTAACTGGTTGATTTGTTAAGCAACTTTGGATGGCATTAAGAGTCAAATGTATAGTGTGGCACTGGAGTCACATGGAGGTCACATTTGGCATGGATGGCAGACTTCGTTCCCTGAATGCCATCAGCAAGCCAGTTGGATTTTTCTGACAATCTGGAATCCCTAATGCCTGCGCCGATCTTGATGCCTGCCTAAACTAAAACCTTCGGCACTTCCGGGGACCGTATCCCTCTATTCCCATCTTATTCATGTATTTGTCAAGATGCTTCTTAAACGTCATTATCGTACCTGCTTCCACCATCTCCCCCGGCAGCAAGTTCCAGGCACTCACCAACCTCTGTGTAAAGAACTTGCCTCGCACATCCCCTCTAAACTTTGCCTCTCTCACCTTAAACGTATGTCCCCTAGTAACTGACTCTTCCACCCTGGGAAAAAGCTTCTGAATATCCATTCCTGTCAGGTGAAGCAGTGATTTACTTGTACTTCTTTCAATGTAGTATACTGTATTCGCTGCTCACAATGTGGTCTCCTCTACACTGGGGAGACCAAAAGCAGACTGGGTGACCTTTTTGCGGAACACCTCCGCTCAGTCCAAAAGCATAACCCCGAGCTTCCTTTTGCTTGCCATTTCAACACTCCCCCTGCTTTCATGCTCACATCTCTGTCCTGGGATTGCTGCAGTGTTCCAGTGAACATCAACGCAAGCTCGAGGAACAGCATCTCATTTACCGATTAGGCACACTACAGCCTGCCGGACTGAACATTGAGTTCAATAATTTCAGAGCATAACGGGCTCCCCATTTACTTTTATTTTTAGTTATTTTTCTTTTTTCTTTATATTTTTTGTGTTCATTTTATTTTATCTTAGTTTGTTCAGTTTGCCTACCCACTTTTTTTTTCATGTTTGTGGTTGTGGCTGTTCAGTTTTCAGTCCATTAACACCCTGTCTGTGCTGATGCTTTGTCTTTCAACACACTATTAACATATTGTTTGCCTTTGCTCCATGACCTTCTGGTCGGTTATTCTCTGTGACCTTGTCCTATCTACACCTCCTTTGTTATCTCTTGCCCCACCCCTGCTTTACTTGCTTAAAACCTTTCACATTTCTAATATCTGCTAGTTCTGAAGAAGGGCCACTGACCTGAAACGTTGACTCTGCTTCTCTCTCCACAGATGCTGCCAGACCTGCTGAGTATTTTCAGCATTTCTTGTTTTCATTTCAGATTTCCAGCATCCGCAGTATTTTGCTTTTTATTACTGTACCTGAAATTTGCTACTTCAAGTTAGCTTCGCTACTTATTTATTTGAAGCCATGTGGACTGCAAATCCAAGTTCACACAGGTATGTTGCAAGAAGAGAAATCTACACCTGACATAAGGCAAAGGAAATCCCAGAGAAAGTACTTTCTAAAGAAAACTAGTACCAGTTAATCTTGCTGCACTACCCTTTCCCTGACTGAAAGCAGTTTCTTTGGCTGTTGTTCCTGAAAGCATATATGCTAAAACATCAGCAGAAAGAAAAGTAGTACTAATTGAAATGTATGTATCTTTATACCTGCTTATCCTTTGTCCACAGAACACACAAACCAAATAAGAAATAGAAGCAGGAGTAAACTAAATAGTTCAGTTGCATTGAAAATTAAGAAGTCAAAGTTAAAGGAGAAAGTAGGAATGCAGGTTAGCGATGAGGCTGATTGTTACCAGAAAATAAAAGGAAGGGACAGAACGTGTGAACATCATATTGCACCAAGAAATCGTACAAGAGTAGGGAAATTTGATGATAGAACTTAATGGCTTTGTATCTGAATGCACGAAGCATTCGGAGTAAAGTTGAGTTAGCGCAAATAGAGACGAATGGGTATGATTTAGTGGCGATTACTGAGACGTGGTTGCAGGGAAACCAGGTTTGGGAATTGAATATCCAAGGGTACTCAGTATTTCGGAAGGATAGGCAGGAAGGAAAAGGAGGTGGTGTAGCTTTGTTAGTAAAGGAAGAGATCAGTGCTGTAGTGAGAAATGATATAGACACTGGAGATCAAGATGTAGAATCAGTCTGGGTAGAAATAAGAAATAGCAAGGGAAAGAAGTCCATGGTGGGAGTAATCTATAGGTCCCCAAACAGTAGTTCCACAGTGGGGCACAGTATAAACCAGGAAATACTGGGAGCTTGTAAGAAAGGTACAGCAATAATCATAGGTGATTTTAATATGTATATAGACTGGATTAATCAAATTGGCAAGGGTAGCCTCAAGGGAGAGTTCATTGAATTTTTTTTAGATTTAAAGATTTAGATTTAGAGATACAGCACTGAAACAGGCCCTTCGGCCCACCGAGTCTGTGCCGACCATTAACCACCCATTTATACTAATCCTACACTAATCCCATATTCCTACCACATCTTCACCTGTCCCTATATTCCCCTACCACCTACCTATACTAGGGGCAATTTATAATGGCCAATTTACCTATCAACCTGCAAGTCTTTTGGCTGTGGGAGGAAACCGGAGGGAACTCACGCAGACACAGGGAGAACTTGTAAACACCACACAGAATGTATTAGAGATTGTTTTTTGGAGCAATGTGTTGTGGAACCAACCAGGGAGCAGGCTATTCTAGATTTGGTATTGTAATGAGGTGGGATTGATTAATGATCTCATAGTTAAGGATCCTCTAGGGAAGAGTGATCATAGCATGCTAGAATTTCAAATTCAGTTTGAGGGCGAGAAACTGGAGTCCCAGACTAACGTTCTGGACTTAAACAAAGGTAATTACATAGGCATGAGGACAGATTTGGCCCTAGTGGACTGGGCAGGAAGACTAAAAGGTAGGACAGTTGATGAGCAGTGGCAGATGTTTAAGGAGATATTCAATTCCTCCCAACTAAAATATATTCCAGAGAAGAAGAAAAATTCTAAGAGGGGGGAAAACATCCCTGGCTAAGCAAGGAAGTTGAGGATAACATAAAGACAAAAACTAAGGCATATCATATTGCAAAGGCCAGTGGCAGGCTGAAAGATTGGGAAACTTTTAAAGATTAACAAACAGTTACTAAAAAAGTAATAAAAAGAGCAAAGGTAAATTATGAAAGAAAACTAGTGCAAAATATAAAAACGGATCGCAAAAGCTTCTTTAAGTATATAAAAGGGAAGAGAGTAGCTAAAGTGAATGTTGGTCCTTTGGAGGATGAGACTGGGGAGTTAATAGAGGGGACCACAGAATTGGCGGAGACACTAAATCAGTATTTTGCCTCAGTTTTCATGGTGGAGGACACTAGTACCATCCCTATAGTAACAGGAAATGCAGAGGTTATAGAAAGGGAGGAACTTGGAACAATCATCATCACTAGGGAAAAAGTACTGAGCCAACTATTGGGATTGAAGGCAGACAAGTCCCCAGGGCTTGATGGCCTACATCCTAGGGTCTTAAAGGAAGTGGCACCGGAGATAGTGGATCCATTGGTTATAATATTCCAGAGGTTCCAGTGGATTGGAAAAAAGCTAATATAATGCCATTATTCAAAAAGGGAGGTAGAAAGTCGGAAACTATAGACCAGTTAGTTTAACATCTGCCATTGGGAAATTGTTGGAATCCATTCTTAAGAACGTAATAACAGGCCATTTAGAAAGTCAAAACGCAATCCATCAAAGTCAGCATGGTTTTATGAAGGGTAAATGGTGTTTGACTAATTTGCTAGAGTTCTTCAAAGCTGCAACAAGCAAAGTGGCTAATGGGGATCCTGTAGATATTGTATATCTGGACTTACAGAAGGCATTTGATAAGGTGCCGCACAAAAGGTTAATACACAAGGTAAGATCACATGGGGTTAGGGACAATTTATAAGCTTGGATAGAGGATTGGCTAACCAACAGAAAACAGAGAGTTGAGATAAATGGGTCTTTTTCTGGCTGGCAAGATGTAACTAGTGAGGTACCACAGGGTTCGGTCCTCAGGCCCCAACTATTTACAATCTATATAAATGACTTGGATGCAGGGATAGAAGGTACTTTAGCCAAATTTGCAGATGACACTAAAATAGCTGGGATAGTAAGTTGCAATAAATAAGAAATTTACAAATGGATATGGATAGGTTACGTGAATGGGCCAAACTTTGGCAGATGGAGTTCAACATGGATGTGTGAGGTTATCCATTTTGGTTGGAAGAATAGAAAGGCAAATTATTATCTAAATGGAGAGAAACTTTAGAGTGCTTTGGTGCAGAGGGATCTGGGTGTCCTCGTGCATGATTCGCTAAAAACTAGTATGCAGGTACAGCAGGTAATAAGGAAGACAAATGGAATTTTGGCATTCATTGCTAAAGGAATAGAGCATAAAAATAGGGAAGTGTTTCTGCAACTGTACAAGGCATTAGTGAGACCGCACCTGGAGTATTGTGTACAGTTTTAGTCCCCTTACTAGAGGAAGGATAAAGAACAAAGAACAAAGAAAATTACAGCACAGGAACAGGCCCTTCGGCCCTCCAAGCCTGCGCCGATCCAGATCCTCTATCTAAACATGTCGCCTATTTTCTAAGGGTCTGTATCTCTTTACTTCCTGCCCATTCATGTATCTGTCTAGATACATCTTAAAAGACGCTATCGTGCCTGCATCTACCACCTCCGCTGGCAATGCGTTCCAGGCACCCACCATCCTCTGCGTAAAGAACTTTCCACGCATATCCCCCCTAAACTTTTCCCCTTTCACTTTGAACTCGTGTCCCCTAGTAATTGAATCACCCACTCTGGGAAAAAGCTTCTTGCTATCCAACCTGTCTATACCTCTCATGATTTTGTACACCTCAATCAGGTCCCCCCTCAACCTCCGTCTTTCTAATGAAAATAATCCTAATCTACTCAACCTCTCTTCATAGCTAGCGCCTTCCATACCAGGCAACATCCTGGTGAACCTCCTCTGCAGCCTCTCCAAAGCATCCACATCCTTTTGGTAATGTGGCGACCAGAACTGCATGCAGTATTCCAAATGTGGCCGAACCAAAGTCCTATACAACTGTAACATGACCTGCCAACTCTTGTACTCAATACCCCGTCCGACGAAGGAAAGCATGCCGTATGCCTTCTTGACCACTCTATTGACCTGCGTTGCCACCTTCAGGGAACAATGGACCTGAACACCCAAATCTCTCTGTACATCAATCTTCCCCAGGACTTTTCCATTTACTGTATAGTTCACTCTTGAATTGGATCTTCCAAAATGCATCACCTCGTATTTGCCCTGATTGAACTCCATCTGCCATTTCTCTGCCCAACTTTCCAATCTATCTGTATTCTCTGACAGTCCCCTTCACTATCTGCTACTCCACCAATCTTAGTGTCGTCTGCAAACTTGCTAATCAGACCACCTATACTTTCCTCCAAATCATTTATGTATATCACAAACAACAGTGGTCCCAGCACAGATCCCTGTGGAACACCACTGGTCACACATCTCCATTTTGAGAAACTCCCTTCCACTGCTACTCTCCGTCTCCTGTTGCCCAGCCAGTTCTTTATCCATCTAGCGAGTACACCTTGGACCCCATGCGCCTTCACTTTCTCCATCAGCCTACCATGGGGAACCTTATCAAACGCCTTACTGAAGTCCATGTATATGACATCTACAGCCCTTCCCTCATCAATCAACTTTGTCACTTCCTCAAAGAATTCTATTAAGTTGGTAAGACATGACCTTCCCTGCACAAAACCATGTTGCCTATCACTGATAAGCCCATTTTCTTCCAAATGGGAATAGATCCTATCCCTCAGTATCTTCTCCAGCAGCTTCCCTACCACTGACGTCAGGCTCACCGGTCTATAATTACCTGGATTATCTCTACTACCCTTCTTAAACAAGGGGACAACATTAGCAATTCTCCAGTCCTCCGGGACCTCACCCGTGTTTAAGGATGCTGCAAAGATATCTGTTAAGGCCCCAGCTATTTCCTCTCTCGCTTTGGAGGCAGTTCAGAGGAGGTTCACTAGATTGATTCCAGAGATGAGGAGTTTGCCTTATGAAGAGAGATTGAGCAGTTTAGGCCTTTACTCTCTAGAGTTTAGAAGAATGAGAGATGATCTAATTGAGGTATATAAGATGATTAAAGGGATTGACAAAGTAGACGTAGAGAGGATGTTTCCTCTTGTAGGGCAATATAGAATGAGAGGTCATAGTTTTAGGATAAGGGGTAGCAGATTTAAAACTGAGATGAGGAGAAATTACTTCTCTCAAAGGGTCGTGTGTCTGTGGAATTCACTACCCCAGAGTGCAGTGGATGCTGGGACACTGAGTAAATTTAAGGAGGAGATACAGATTTTTAATTAGTAATGGGTTGAAGGGTTATGGAGAATGGGCAGGAAAGTGGAGATGAGGCCGAGATGAGATCAGCCATGATCATATTGAATGGCGGAGCAGGATCGAGGGGCTGAATTGCCTACTCCTGCTCTTAGTTCTTATGTTCTTAGTTAATATGGCCCCCCTCAAGCCTGCCTGTCATTCAATAAGATCATGGCTGAGCTTTTAAATCAACTCCACTTTCCCACCCTATCACCATATCCCTGGATTCCCTTAGTTCCCAAAATCTATTGGTCACTCGAGTCTAATCAATGACTGAGCATCCACAGCCCTCTGGCCTAGAGAATTCCAAACCCTCAGTGAAGAAAGCCTCTTGGTATCTCCCCTGTTAAGCTCTTTGAGAATTTTATATGTTTCAAAGAGATCACTTCTCAGTCTTCTACACTCCAGAGAATATAGGGCTAAAAATTTGTTGGCACCCATTTGCTGCCACAAGGTTGCGATTCACTATCTACCCGCACCCATTCTCATTGAAGCACGCAGCATGCAGTACGTGAACTTTATGCTGCCTCATTTGATCAGTTTCAGTGTGCAGCGCAGGATAACTTGCATTGCTTGCTGGCTGCGCATTCAACAGGGGACTTACCACCATGTGAGGTTAACACATGTTTCAGCTTGCCTCCAGCTCTTGAAGCAGTCTGTCCTGCTTAAAGGGAAGCTGCACTGAATGACAGGAAGCTACTGCTGAATATTAGTGCTGAAATTGGAGAGAACAGAAATGGAGTACTAGGCCAGAGAGGGCACTGCAGTTCACAGATGCAGTGCTGGAGGCCTTAGTCATGGAGGTGAACAGGAGAGATGGTATGTTTCCATGGGAAACCAAGAGATCATGAAGGGGCACGCTCAGAAGGAAATGGAAAATATGCCCGAGGAGGTGTTGGAGAGCTTTGATGACCTCACACGTGTGGTCAAGGTCAGTCGAGGACATTCAAAGGGCATCTCATACCCACTGCCAACCTCTCATGCTCAATGTACTACACCACCCCTCATCTCTCACCCATCGGTAGTCCCTAGCACTCGGGACTCGTACCTACATTCAGATACTCCACCTCAGCCTCACACACCTTCCGATACCCACCTCTCGTTGCCTGCACAATCCCCACATTCAGCTATGGCAGGCACATCAACCAGACACAGTACAATACAATCACTGACATTCTTTTGCGGGACAAGATTGCCCACAATGTAAAGGAGAAAATCTGAAATGTTGGAAGATAGGCACGCCTTCATCCCCATGACAGAGGAAATCAGCACCAGCTGCAACAGAGCCTGTGGCATCAGGTATTTCTGACAGTATTCAGGATGATGGCTTTATGCCCCTTCTCAACTCCCACCTCACCCTCATCCTGCTGGCATGATGTGCAAGCTGCAGATGCGATAACCATGGACCACTTGCTTTGCACTGCACCAATACCACCTCACACCCCTCACAACCTTCCCCTCTAATTTTATGCTTTTGGATACCCAAAAACTGCCACATGGACAGCACAGCAGCCCCCAGGCGAAAGAGAGAGCGCAACACCTAACATTGGTCATTGGGAAAATGCTAGAATCCATTATTAAGGAAGAAATAGCAGGACATTTAGAAAAGCTTAACGCAATCAAACAGACTCAACATGATTTTGTGAAAAGGAAATCATGTTTGACAAATTTGCTGGAGTTCTTTGAGGATATAACAAGCAGAGTTGAAAAGGGGGACCAGTAGATGTAGTGTATCTGGATTTCCAGAAGGCATTTGCTAAGATGCCAAATAAAAGATTATTGCACAAGATAGGAACTCACGGTATTGGGGGTAATGTACTAACATGGATTGAAGATTGGTTGACTCACAGAAGCCAGAGAGTCAAGATTAATGGGTCTTTTTCAGGTTGGAAAGACGTAACTCGTGGAGTGCCACATGAATCAGTCCGAGGGCCTCAATTATTTATGTGATGAGGACATGAGGAATCTGCAAGGGGATATAGATAGGTTGAATGAATAAACAAAAACTTGGCAGATGGAGTTTAATGTAGGAAAGTGTGAGGTCATGTACTTTGGTAGGAAGAATCAAAAGGCAGACTATTATTTAAATGGAGAGAGACTTCAAAAAATGCAGCACAAAGGGATCTGGGTGTTCTTGTGCATGAAACACAAAAAGTTAGCATGCAAGTGCAGCAAGTATTAAGAAGGCAAATGAAATTTTGGCCTTTATTGCTCGGGGCTTGGAGTTTAAAAATAGGGAAGTCTTGTTACTACTGTACAGGGTGTTGGTGAGGCTGCATCTGGAGTATTGTGTAGCGTTTTGGTCCCCGTATTTAAGAAAGGATATACTAGCATTGGAGGCAGTTCAAAAGAGATTCACTAGGCTGATCCCTGGGGTTGACTTATCAAGAATGGCTGAACAGGTTAGGCCTTTATTCATTAGAGTTTAGAAGAATAAGGGGACACTCATTTAAAAAATGAGATGCAAAGGAATTTCTTCTCTCAGAGGGTAGTGAATGTCTGGAATTCTCTACCCCAGAGAGTTGTGGAGGCTAGATCACTGAAAGTATTTAAAGAGGAGGTAGATAGATTTTTGAAATATCGGGGAGTTGAGGGCTATGAGGAGCTGGCATGAAAGAGGAGTTGAGGTCAGGGGCAGATCAGCTATGATCTTATTGAATGGTGGGGCAGGCTTGCGGGGCCGAATGGCCTACTCCTGCTCATATTTCTTATGTTCTTATGTTCTGATCAGTAGGATTGCTCCGTGGGAGTGGCAGTGGATCCATGGAGCATAGGTCTGATGCCCTCTCTCAGGATGACAGCATTCGTCCTCTCACCACTGCCAGTGCCAAAGCTGTTGCTTCTCAACCAGCCAGCCCAAACTGCTGCTTCTCATAGCGAGATGGTGCAGTCCGAAGCTGGTCACTCTCGGCCCAGAGCTGCTGAGGACGTCTTGCAAGGCCATCTGCAGTCTCGCCCGCTTAAGTCAGTCATCTTCGACCAGCCGAGCAGTAGCCACTGGGGCAGCACCAAGTGGGAACACAAAGAGAGGCAAAGATATCTGTAAGATAGGCACAAAGGGAATGCAGAAGAGTGAATAGTTCATTTGTTTGTAGAAGTGAATATGTGGTTTTGGATAAAGATATCATAGAAAGGTTATTGTTAGTGGCTTTTATTGTAATGACGCATCCTAGATGGATGGTGAGTTGCGGAACAGTGGAGCTATAGTGGTAAAGGAAAGTAGTCCTATGAGAAGCAGAGTCAGAGCAGGCACTCTTGGACAGCCTGTGCAGAGAAAATCTTCATCTCAGTCTCCTCTCCTTCCTCCCCTTGCAATGGTTGCACCCTCAACACGTGGCATTGTGGAGGACGTAACAGGTTATCACAAACTTGGACACCTGCTCCAGCATGTACGGGAAGCACCAACCCTGCACCTCCCCCGCAACCGCCCCCCCACCCCACCACCAACCCCGTGTGGTCCAGGTATTGGAAGCATTGCTTCAGGATGCTGATGATCTACTCCATGGCTCTTGTCATATTCCGGCTGTCCTTGCAGCTGGGTTGTGGAGGGGAGTTCACCAACCACAGGTGCAGGAGTAGACTTTGTCCCCGAGCAGCCACCCTCTGGTTATTCTTGAGGCACAAAAACAGTGGGAATGGCAAACTACCTCAGTGACTAGTGGGGTACCGCAGAGATCGGTGCTAGGACTCCCAGCTATTCACAATATATATTTATGATTTAGATGAAGGAACTAAATGTAATATCTCCAAATTTGCAGGTGACACAAAACTGGGTGGGAGGGTGAGTTGTGAGGAGGATGCAGAGAGGCTTCAGGGTGATCTGGACAAGTTGAGTGAGTGGGCAAATGCATGGCAGATGCAGTATAATGTGGATAAATGTGAGGTTATCCACTTTGGTAGCAAAAACAGGAAGGCAGATTATTATTTGAACAGCTATAAACTGAGAGGAATATGCAATGAGACCTGGGTGTTCTCGTACACCAGTCACTGAAGGTAAGCATGCAGGTGCAACAGGTGGTAAAAAGGGCAAATGGTATGTTGGCCTTCATAGCGAGAGGATTTGAGTACAGGAACAGGGATGTCTTGCTACAATTATACATGGCCTTGGTGAAGCCACACCTGGAATATTGTGTGCAGTTTTGGTCTCCTTATCTGAGGAAGGATGTTCTTGCTTTCGAGGGAGTGTAGCGAAGGTTCACCAGACTGATTCCTGGGATGGCGGGATTGACGTATGAGGAGAGATTGAGTCGGTTAGGATTATATTCGCTGGAGTTCAGAAGAGTGAGGGGGGATCTTATAGAAACCTATAAAATTCTAACAGGACTTGACAGGGTAGATGCAGGAAGGATGTTCCCGATGGTGGGGGAGCCCAGAACCAGGGGTCATAGTCTAAGGCTACGGGGCAAACCTTTCAGGACTGAGATGAGGAGAAATTTCTTCACCCAGAGAATGGTGAGCCTGTGGAATTCGCTACCACAAAAAGCAGTTGAGGCCAAAACATTGTATGTTTTCAAGAAGGAGTTAGATATAGCTCTTGGGGTGAAAGGGATCAAAGGATATGGGGGGGAAAGCGGGAACAGGTTACTGAGTTTAATGATCAGCCATGATCATAATGAATGGCGGAGCAGGCTCGATGGGCTGAATGGCCTACTCCTGCTCCTATTTTCTATGTTTTTATGTAATTAAGACATCATGGCTGCTGGCAGGATAGTAGCACACCAAATGCAAATTGATGGAGTGCTAGCCTTTTACAGAGTGGCCTCAGTCAATGGGCTCCTCTTTCCGCTTAGCGAGAACACAATGAGCCTGCCTCTCTTGGATATGTCACTTACTCTGAAAGATTCAACCATATAGAAATTTAATGCCACTGTGACCTTTACAGCCATGGGCAACACCATCCTCCCTCCGGTGCGATGCTCCAGAAAGAGGTCGTACAGTTCTGTAACCACCTCCTTGGCGCACGTAAGTCATCTCAGACATTACACGGGCTCATGTGGAGGTATGACAAGTGTTCTCAGAAAACCCACAGTGGGTAGGACCTTCTGTGGAAAGCCCTGCTCTTCCTCCCTCTTCGCAGCTGGTGCTCCAATTGTTGGTCATGTTGTATACCCAGAGGTACTGCAATAACAGCCCCATACATCTTGTAGAATACAGGTAATAAAATCCTCTGCCCTCCCTGAATGGATGCACAAGCTCACCAACAGACTTCCAAAAAAATCCACAGTACTTACACAAACTTCTCCACAATAGAAGTCAAGGGCACTTCACCTGCAAGTTGGATGCCTGTCCCTTTGCCTAACACTTGGGGCGGGGGCGGGGGGCGGATGGTGTTCCTTGTGCAGCTGAATGCACATTAAACTGAGAGCGATTAGCAGAGGCATTCTGTGGATCTGTGCAATGTGAATGGTTGATTGACATCACGATCTGACTTCTGCTCACCCTACTGGTGCATGTGCTGCATACTTGCACCAGTGCCCTGTCTAACATGGAGCGAGTGGTGGCAGAACAACTGGGCCATTTAGTGCCTTTGTGGCTTCCATAGCACTGGCACCAGCAACGCTATAGAGCCCAATTTCACAGCTATTGACTCAATCGCTCCTCATAGGACAGCCCTCTCATTTCAGAAATCAATCCAGTGAATCTTTATTGCATCTCCTCTAAGGCAAGTGTATCCTTCCATAGAGAAAGAGAAAAAAACTGTACCCACAGTATTCCAGGTGTGGGCTCACCAAAGCCATATATAATTGCAGCAAACTTAATCTTATACTGCAACCCCCTTGCAATAAAGGTTAACACAACCATTTGTCTTTCTAATTGCTTCCTATAGCTGCATGTAATTTTCTGTGATTTATGTTCAAGGAGTCCCAAATCTCCCTGAATAACAACATTCGCTAGTCGCTCACCTTTTAAAAAATACACTGCTTTTCCATTCTTCCTCTCAAAGTGGGTAATTTCACACTTCCCCACATTATACTTCATCTGCCACATTCTTTCCCAACCATTAAACTGGTCTATCTCCCTTTGTAGCATCTGTATGACATCCTCATAGCTTACTTTCTCACCTAGCTTTGTATCATCGGCAAACTTGGATATATAATACTCAGTTCCTTCATTTAAGTCATTGATGTAGATTGTAAATAGCAGAGGCCCAAGCACAGATCCTTCCGCCACTCCACGAGTTACAGCCTGCCATGGTGAAAATTACCTGTTTATTCCTGCTCTCTGTTTTCTCACCATTAACTGATCCGCAATCTATTTTAAAATATTCCCCCAATCCCATGTGGCCTAATCTTTATATATGCTAATCTTCATTTCCTACACATTGGAGATACCATAACGAGGACATTATCCTCTTTTCACTAAATATTTTTGTAAAATAAAAGCTGTAGGGTACAATTCTTCCAGGGTGCAAAGTGGTTCAAAGCTCAATTCATAGAATACAGCTAGCAGAAACAGCATGCAAGCTACATTGCAATCATGTGGCATTAGGAGGTAGGAGGATTCCATGAAATAACGGTGGGACTATTGATTGTAGTCGAGCATTGTGGTAGCTGCCAGAGTATCTGGCATGGATCTGCAAGATCTAGTTCTGATTGTAATATATAATCTGGAGATTAGTGGAACGGAATGACTTCCTATTCAGAAGTGCCATAACATTGGAAAAAACAGCCAATGTGACCAAATGGGTTCCTTGATGGGGCGCTGCATTCTTGAGAACGATGCTCAGAAATTAAAGAGTCCTCTCTTGCTGGTAACTTTCCTTTGGAACGGTATTCTTTGCCATGAATGCTTCAATGACCTAAAGTCAGATCCAGATTTAACTAATATTCTAAGTCGGACAAACATGTGTTCCCAGAAAGGTACTAGAAATAATTGACAGAAATTCAATCAGATGTTTATTGCCCATTAATTTTATCATTGCGCAGCACATCCTCAAGTAAAATTGTGAGTTTGTTTCTAATACTAGGATAATGAACGAAACTGAATCGTGAAAATCAATATACAGATGATTCTGTCTGCTAGCTGTTTTATACGCAATTACCAGAGGTGATAAATTACATTATGATATCTAGACTTTGAGACAGTAATTAGGCACCAAGAACAGTACAATATTTTTCAGCTAGTAATGTATATAAAAAAAACCTCAAAACTTTGTAACAGAATACCCTATTACAGTAATTTTAAAGCTAGATGTACTGATACGTATTACATAAATGATTCTGTTACCCAGCAAAATTCCGTAGAATTTTAATCTGCACATTTCAACTATCAATGCTCTGTTTCCATGTATATTTTAAATGAGGTTTATTCCACAAATACCTCATATCTCAATAGAAAGCATCAACATTATGCACTAACAAACTTATTCAACATATACATTACATATACAACATTTTATGTACAACCATATACAGTTTTATTTCTACAACCTACAGAAATGTCAGTTCATTTAAGTGCTGAAGTAACATTGAAGAAGCAGTTTTAAAATAAACACTGAAATAGCTGCATCAGGGTTAGCTATGGCGATTGTCACTGCTAGCTATTCCCGTTAGAATGCTGCCCTTTAAATGTTACATAGAAACATCACGACTTCCTGCTTAATCATAGACTTGACCATATGGCTAAGAAATAGGGTAACTTTCAACTCCTGAATTTCTGCCAAAAACTTTCAGACTACCTTATTTCCCTTTTTTGGCTTTAATCTTTGTTTTTAAATCTTTTTTAAATGGCAAGATATGAAATAATGAAAAATCATGACAAGCAATTCTCTAAATTGCTATCCAAAAATAATTTTGTACAGCAATTGAATTTCAGTATCAATACACCTCTTTTCAAAAGTAAAGTATGGTATTAAGCAGCAACTCACAATCAAAAAAAAATGAACAGTTGTTAAGCATTTGTAAAATTGTTTAGCAGTATTTCACATATTGCTATGCTTCACCACTATTTCCATGCCTTGTGCATGCACAGCTCTGTATGGGCAGCCATTCATAGGGATGGTTGGAATCAATGAACAGCTTACGTTGATATCATCACAAAGAACAAAACATTAAAAAATATTACATGTGAAACCAGTATTTCGAGAATAAGCCTGAAACATAGGACAAAAATAAAGAACATCTTAAATGTTGGCGTCAGAAAATTAAACAAAAAAACCCCTCTGATTCCAAACATTCAAAAGTGTCACATGCACATGTAAAGGGAGTATAAGAACAAATCATATATCATTGGCATAATGTAGGTTTATACCTTCCTAACTTCAACCTCCAGCAGGATGGCACTGCCCATTTAATTTGCAGTGTGTAATAAATGATCATCCCAGAATTTCTGGTGGTCAAAGATGACAGAAAAATGGTAAATATATCCAACAGTTTGACAGGAGTTGGTTAAAGTTGTCAACTGCACCATTTTAATTCAGTGTTCTGTGATTAGTTGTCACATTAAAGGATAAGTAGTTGTTGGCCAACTACTCAATTAAGAATTACTGTCGTCCCACCTTTTATATTTCCATTTTTCCTCAGTGCATCAGTAATAGCATGACACTTATCAAATTGATGTGGAATATGGCCTTGGTTTCTAACACACCAATGTCATTGATACAAAGTTCACAAAGATTCAAACAAATACAGTCCAATAAAATATAAGTAACAATAACATATTTTCTTTAAAGGCAGTATTTTAATTTCCATTATATAATAAATTATATGTAATTGTGGCAGTGAGCACCTCTTTATGTAAAAGCTCATTGGAGTGATGTGCTGCAATAATGGCCTGGATTTTGCGGTGGTAATAATGTAAAACTGTCGGCTTTCTCCGTCATTATTCCACTGAAACTAACAGCAACTTCAGCAGCCTGGACATGAGAATAATGCAGAAATCCCAGAAATTGCTGTCAGTGAGTCTATGCTTCTCCATAAAGTGTGCTGGCGAGGTTCTCACAGAATGCAATTTCCATTGTAATCATGATTTGACAAAAACATCCACTTAGACACTGTTCGTCTCGCTGTAAAAACCCTTTAAAAAGTTACACCTCATTGAATGTGTAACTGGGTTTTTAACAGCAAACTAACTTCATAATTACTGCTAAACACCCTTACTGGCTCTGAGTAGCTAATTTTATATCTGTGGAAGGTCAAATTGCTCCACAATGATAAAAACTTCCAATTTTTTAAAAAACTGTTTTTTTCTTTTTTAAAAAGGCTTTTCATCTTTATTTCAGCTTCTAGCTTAATACAGTCATACATTTGTTTCACTATTTAAACATTTAAATTAAAAGCAAAGGATTTTGAGTGCTTTTAACAGCCTGGTTTGCTATATGTGAATACTTCAATTTGATTGGTTGCCTACCTATTTGCTGATATCACTATTGCTGCACACCAAGAAATCCCTTTGACTTGGCGCCAGATTTAAACTGCTGTCAGGAAAGGGAAAATTCCCACCACAGAGGTCACTAGATCTTTGTGGGCATCTTTTTTCAAGGTTAATGGCGAGTGCCCTTGCTTTGTTGCTGACCACAAATTCGGGGCCAATGTAAACTGAAAAATGGTGCAATCCAATGTATTTTAAGATCCAAAATTAGCTTCACAATGGAATATTTTAGAGAAGAAAAATGTAAACCCCTGTAACTTTCAACAAACTTTGGTAATAGATATGTGAGAATTGTTTAAAGTACAAAGGCTCCTTTCCAGAGATGTAAAGAATATTTTTAATAAAGGTCTTGCATCTGGCCATTATATAAGGATTATCACAGTGAAAGACCCATAGTCTAGATGCTAATACATATACTAAGATACTGACAATAACCATTCAACCACGAAAACCTTGTGTGCTGCAAACTCATTGATAACTAAAACACACACTTAAGGATAACAGGGCACTAGAGCACTGAATTGCTGGGTTCTATTTAGCTTGACTATGAAACAGTAAGGTGCAGGGTTATATACCCACAATTACCCAAAACGTCATTTCAAACTTGCTGGGGAATAAAATAGGAGGTAGGGAAATCGCCACAGAAAGATTATATCCATGGCAATCTTGTGCATCGCCTATCATTCAACTTCAAAGGCAAGTGCTCTATGGCAAGGGAGATATTGAAGGCAATTTACATGTCATTACTGCCTTTTTTGTGCTTAAAAATTGGGCAGTAGCAGAATCCAGATCACGTGGCGAGTAAGTCATGCCAATTTACTTCTGTATTGACATTTGTCATGAATTTTGTTGCAGACTTGCATCCTGACAGTTGGAGTTCCTGTCGAAAACAGACGGGAGCATCATACACATATGCAAATTGGGGTCGTGATTCAGTAAAGGCCTTTTATTTCTTTGCTTGCCTAGCACCAATTTCTGCTGTCACTCACCAACCATAGTTAAAGGGATCCTCAACTTCTGTTAGGGAAAGTTGGATGGAATATTCAGCGACAGTTGTTTGGGTTAGGCACCTTACAGAGTATGGAGTGTTATGTATTTGTTGCTGCAGGTTCTGCGTTTTGCCTGCTGTTCAAAAGTCTTGTTATTTAGTATTTCTAACACTAAGTACATTTATTTAAGGTGCTACTGCAGGCCCTTCACAGGGAGACGATGGCATAATGGTAATGTCACTGAACTAGTAATCCAGAGGTCCAGGCTAATGCTCATGGGTTCAAATCCCACCATGATAACTGGTGGAATTTAAATTCAATTAATTAATAAAAATGTGGAATTGGAAGCTAGTTTCAGTCATGGTGCCATGAAACTATCATCGATTGTCGTAAAACTTTTTAGTTTTATCCAGTTTTAGAAGCTTTTAGCTTTGGTGACTGCAGCTTGACAGTAGCGGAGGTGCGAGAGCGAGCTAACAGCTGGGAAGTCAATTTCAGTGGAAGTTTAGAAGTTAATTCCCTTTTGTTTTCGGAGGACCAGGGGACTGCCGGTAGATTTGTTGGGAATTTAGAATAGAGGGAATGGAAGTTAAGGCAGTTGTATGTTCCTCCTGCAGAATGTGGGAGGTAAGGGTCGCCAAGAGTGTCCCTGCTGACTACATCTGCGGGAAGTGCACCCAACTCCAGCTCCTCGAGAACCGCGTTAGGGAACTGGAGCTGGAGCTGGATGAACTTCGGATCATTCGGGAGGCGGAGGGGGTTATTGAGAGGAGTTATGGGGAGGTAGTCACACCTCAGGTAAAAGAAGTAGGTAGATGGGTTACCGTCAGGGGAAGGAGAGGGAACCAGCAGGCAGTGCAGGGATCCCCTGTGGCCGTTTCCCTCAACAACAGGTATACCGTTTTGGATACTGTTGCGGGGGACGACTTACCAGGGGTAAGCAATGGGGTACAGGTATCTGGCACAGAGTCTGCCCCTGTTGCTCAGAAGGGAAAGGGGAAGAGGAGCAGAGCATTAGTCATTGGGGACTCCATAGTTAGGGGAACAGATAGGAGGTTCTGTGGGAACGAGAGAGACTCACGGTTGGTATGTTGCCTCCCAGGTGCCAGGGTTTGTGATGTCTCGGATCGTGTTTTTGGGATCCTTAAGGGGGAGGGGGAGCAGCCCCAAGTCGTGGTCCACATAGGCACCAACGACATAGGTAGGAAGAGAGATGGGGATTTAAGACAGAAATTCAGGGAGCTAGGGTGGAAGCTTAGAGCAAGAACAAACAGAGTTGTTATCTCTGGGTTGTTGCCTGTGCCACGTGATAGCGAAGCGAGGAATAGGGAGAGAGGAGTTGAACACGTGGCTGCAGGGATGGTGCAGGAGGGAGAGTTTTGGTTTCCTGGATAACTGGGGCTCTTTCTGGGGTAGGTGGGACCTCGACAAACAGGATGGTCTTCACCTGAACCAGAGGGGTACCAATATCCTGGGGGGGAGATTTGCTAGTGCTCTTCGGGGGAGTTTAAACTAATTCAGCAGGGGGATGGGAACCTAAATTGTAGTTCCAGTGTACAGGATGTTGAGAGTAGTGAGGTCAGGGATAAGGTTACAAGGACGCAAGAGGGCACTGGCAAGCAAGAACCTGGTTTAAAGTGTGTCTACTTCAACGCCAGGAGCATCCGGAATAAGGTGGGTGAGCTTGCAGCATGGGTTGGTACCTGGGATCTCGATGTAGTGGCCATTTCGGAGACATGGGTAGAGCAGGGGCAGGAATGGATGTTGCAGGTTCCGAGATTTAGATGTTTCAGTAAGAACAGAGAAGATGGCAAAAGAGGGGGGGGGGGGTGTGGCATTGTTAATCAAGGAGAGTAGTACAGCGGCAGAAAGGACGTTTAAGACTCGTCTACTGAGGTAGTATGGGCCGAGGTTAGAAACAGGAGAGGTGAGGTCACCCTGTTGGGAGTCTTTTATAGACCTCCAAATAGTTCCAGAGATGTAGAGGAAAGGATAGCGAAGATGATTCTCGACAGGGGCGAGAGTAACAGGGTAGTTGTTATGGGGGACTTTAACTTTCCAAATATCGACTGGAAATACTATAGTTCGAGTACTTTGGATGGGTCAGTTTTTGTCCAGTGTGTGCAGGAGGGTTTTCTGACACAGTATGTAGACAGGCCAACCAGGGGCGATGCCACATTGGATTTGGTACTGGGTAATGAACCCGGCCAGGTGTTAGATTTAGATGTAGGTGAGCACTTTGGTGATAGTGATCACAATTCGGTTAGGTTTACCTTAGCGATGGGCAGGGACAGGTATATACCGCAGGGCAAGAATTATAGCTGGGGGAAAGAAAATTATGATGCGATTTAGGCAAGATTTAGGATGCGTAGGATGGGGAAGGAAACTGCAGGGGATGGGCACAATCGAAATGTGGAGCTTATTCAAGGAGCAGCTACTACGTGTCCTTGATAAGTATGTACCTGTCAGGCAGGGAGGAAGTTGTCGAGCGAGGGAGCCGTGGTTTACTAAAGAAGTTGAAGCGCTTGTCAAGAGGAAGAAGAAGGCTTATGTTTGGATGAGACGTGAAGGCTCAGTTAGGGCGCTTGAGAGTTACAAGCTAGCCAGGAAGGATCTAAAGGGAGAGCTAAGAAGAGCAAGGAGAGCACACGAGAAGTCATTGGCGGATAGGATCAGGGAAAACCCTAAGGCTTTCTATAGGTATATCAGGAATAAAAGAATGACTAGAGTTAGATTAGGGCCAATCAAGGATAGTAGTGGGAAGTTGTGTGTGGAATCAGAGGAGATAGGGGAAGTGTTAAATGAATATTTTGCGTTAGTATTTACAGTAGAGAAAGAAAATGTTGTTGAGAATACTGAGATTCAGGCTACTAGGCTAGATGGGATTGAGGTTCGCAAGGAGGAGGTGTTATCAATTTTGGAAAGTGTGAAAATAGATAAGTCCCCTGGGCCAGATGGGATTTATCCTAGGATTCTCTGGGAAGCTAGGGAGGAGATTGCAGAGCCTTTGTCCTTGATCTTTATGTCGTCATTGTCGACAGGAATAGTGCCGGAAGACTGGAGGATAGCAAATGTTGTCCCCTTGTTCAAGAAGGGGAGTAGAGACAGCCCTGGTAATTATAGACCTGTGAGCCTTACTTCGGTTGTGGGTAAAATGTTGGAAAAGGTTATAAGAGACAGGATTTATAATCATCTTGAAAAGAATAAGTTCATTAGCGATAGTCAGCACGGTTTTGTGAAGGGTAGGTCGTGCCTCACAAAACATATTGAGTTTTTCGAGAAGGTGACCAAACAGGTGGATGAGGGTAAAGCAGTGGATGTGGTGTATATGGATTTCAGTAAGGCGTTTGATAAGGTTCCCCATGGTAGGCTATTGCAGAAAATACGGAAGTATGGGGTTGAAGGTGATTTAGAGCTTTGGATCAGAAATTGGCTAGCTGAAAGAAGACAGAGGGTGGTGGTTGATGGCAAATGTTCATCCTGGAGTTTAGTTACTAGTGGTGTACCGCAAGGATCTGTTTTGGGGCCACTGCTGTTTGTCATTTTTATAAATGACCTGGAAGAGGGTGTAGAAGGGTGGGTTAGTAAATTTGCGGATGACACTAAGGTCGGTGGAGTTATGGATAGTGCCGAAGGATGTTGTAGGGTACAGAGGGACATAGATAGGCTGCAGAGCTGGGCTGAGAGATGGCAAATGGAGTTTAATGCGGAAAAGTGCGAGGTGATTCACTTTGGAAGGAGTAACAGGAATGCAGAGTACTGGGCTAATGGGAAGATTCTTGGTAGTGTAGATGAACAGAGAGATCTTGGTGTCCAGGTGCATAAATCCCTGAAGGTTGCTACCCAGGTTAATAGGGCTGTTAAGAAGGCATATGGTGTGTTAGCTTTTATTAGTAGGGGGATCGAGTTTCGGAGCCACGAGGTCATGCTGCAGCTGTACAAAACTCTGGTGAGACCGCACCTGGAGTATTGTGTGCAGTTCTGCTCACCGCATTATAGGAAGGATGTGGAAGCTATGGAAAGGGTGCAGAGGAGATTTACTAGGATGTTGCCTGGTATGGAGGGAAGGTCTTACGAGGAAAGGCTGAGGGACTTGAGGTTGTTTTCATTGGAGAGAAGGAGGAGGTGGTGACTTAATAGAGACATATAAGATAATCAGAGGGTTAGATAGGGTGGATAGTGAGAGTCTTTTTCCTCGGATGGTGATGGCAAACACGAGGGGACATAGCTTTAAGTTGAGGGGTGATAGATATAGGACAGATGTGAGAGGTAGTTTCTTTACTCAGAGAGTAGTAGGGGCGTGGAACGCCCTGCCTGCAACAGTAGTAGACTCGCCAACTTTAAGGGCATTTAAGTGGTCTTTGGATAGACATATGGATGAAAATGGAATAGTGTAGGTCAGATGGTTTCACAGGTTGGCGCAACATCGAGGGCCGAAGGGCCTGTACTGTGCTGTAATATTCTAATTCTAATTCTAAAAAAGCCGTCCTCCCAAATGAATAGGCGGGCTTCAGAGAAGGAAGAAGCTGCTCTGATCAAGCCCTTGCACTCATGATCAACAATAAGTCAGGTTTCAGAAGCAGCTGAAGACTGAAGCTGCCTTCACAGACTTGTCATTGGTATGTGACATGGTCTGCAACTTAAGCTTTCAACGCCACAAAACTCTTATGCTGATCAATGCCCTAACGAACAAACATACGTTTTGCAATTATCTTGTTGGCAGGACCAGCCGAACATAGACATTCAACAATGGTCTACCACAGGATCAGTGCTCACACCAGCCTTTTTCAACATCTATATAGCAGACATACCCTGCAATAAATTCTAGAAGTTCATCTATGCCGATGACATTGCACTGCTGACACAGGCATCAATACTAGAGGAAACAAGTAGGATGCTCACCAGCGACCTGGACCTACAGGAATGCTACTTCCAGACCTGGCGCCGCTCCCCAGTCCAGCTAAGACAGTGGTGTTGGCATTCTATCTGAACAATAATGTGGCTGGAAAAGAAATCAATGCTTCCTTCTGCGGAAGGCATCTTAACCATGATCCCCACCCAAAATACCTGGGTGTCATCCTGGACAAGACGCTCACCTAGCGGCCACATCTCATCAACAATGGACAGAAAGTAAAAACCAGGGTGAACCTGGTCCAGAAACTCACTGGAACGTCATGGGGGAGCACATCCAGAATACTTTACATAACAGTGGCCCTAGTCTACTCTGCTGCAGAATACTACTCTGCCTCATGGTGCTGCAGTTGCTGCACAAAGATCGTGGATGTGCAGCTAAAGGTTGCCATGAGGACAGTGTCAGGGACGCTTAACTCTACTCCAACTGAATGGCTCCTGGTGCCGTCCCACATTGCCCCACCTGTCATTCGCTGCAATGCCATCATGTGCCATGAGATGGAAAAAGTCATGAGTAACATTGATCTTCTCATTCACAAAGACTTGAAGGACCTACCAAGAGAGTATTTAAAATCATGCCAGCCATTATGGGAAACAGCAGCTAATATTCATGCAGCTGGAATCAACCCACTATCCAGATGAATGGAATTGTGGGATGCATGCAGCATAAAAACCAACATCGCATCACTGATCTAACAGCAGAGGTCCCTGGCTTCAACCTCCCTCGAAGACAGTGAACAGTGCTTAACCAAATCCACACAGGGCACAATGTTGCATGCACCTGCTGCCTAAGTAGAAGATGAGGGACGACTCGAAATGCAATTGTGGCCATGAGTCCCAGACCATGGAACACATCATATCAACCTGCCCATTGACATCTGCTGTGGCAGGCACCTCATTTCTCAGGAGGCCATCAAATGGATAGCCAAACTTGACACCCCATTATAAATGGATAACCAAACTTGACACCCCATTATAAATGGATAGCCAAACTTCACACCCCATTATAAACTTTTCCCATCATATGAAAGTTGTAGTAGAACCAAATCAAATAGGCCGCATGCTGATTCCTTCAGGTGGCCACCATATATGCCTGATTAACATTCTACAGGAAAATTGTCTCCAATAACTTTTAACAAACAAACCACCATATTATCCTCACCAAAAAAAGGTATAAGGAGAGAAAGTTAAATAATTAGAAAAGGGAAGCCAGGTGCAGATTATTGACAGATAAGTGGCCTACAATTGGAGTTCTCTTGAAACTATCACTTAAACATCTACATGGACAGAGAATACTTAACCCTGTACATTCAGCAATGTGCCGTATCTAGTGAAAGAAGTGTCCAGATAGTTGCTTTGTATGGAAGTCAGTATCTAACATCTGTATAAATCTATACAGGCATATCAACAATCTACCACTTTACTATTTCTCTTTTCAGAGTCAAATACAGCTTATTTTTCTCAACTTGACTTTTTATTTCCATCTGCTAATATATCATCCTTACAAAATTACATTAATATTGCATCATTATACAGACCTCTGCATTTAAAATAACTCCATGCTTTACCTATTGAAGGGGAAACTTTCAGTGCTGTGAAAGCTTTCAATACTCTCACCTTAATGGTGGTTCAGTGCTTTTGAGTTCTCTCTAACCACCAGCATGACTAATCAATTATTTTAGAAGGAAAAAAATGGAACATTTCATTCTTAGTGTTTAAAATTAAATGTCTTTTAATGATATATTCAAACAAGATTGAGGTGTGTGTAATGGACAAGTGTTTGCTGATCAAGCTTCCTTGAATTGTTTATAATTTAATATTGAATTGCTCACTGAATGATGCAATCAATAGAAGGAATTTGAAAATATTTTTCGTATATTGAATTTCTGTTACACTTTGCACATCCAATACTTGTATTTAATTACAGATCATTTAGATAAACAAATTTTCATAGTTATGCCTTGCTATAATGCTTTGTTTTCCAGGAATAAACTGTATTATTCTGGGCAATGATAACAGTTACCAGTGAAATGATAAATGTATGCAAATAATTACAATTGTTGGCAAGCAAATCTAGTATTCTAAACTAACATAAAGGCAGTTATATGATTCAAAGGATTGTTCCCCACAGAGAATAAGCATGATGCATCGTGGATGACAGTGATCATAAGCATTCTTTCACTTGTACAACATGTTCATAATTCACTAGCATGAGGCTTTCACATGTATGAAAGAATGTCAGTAACTCCCTGTCATAAGTGAGCTATTATCTGTATCTTTGGTAGTCATAATCATAAGAAAAATATGTTACAGTGATGGAGGTATTATAATCAAATGCTTTTCTTGCTGATTATCACATAGGATGCTACAACTAATTGGTTCACAGACCATTAAACAGCTTTGAAATGCTTTCAAAGAACCATAAACAGTATGTGCTACTATCTGTGATCACAATACAAAGATGAGTTTGGAATTTATTCCTCCCTTCTCGGAGCCCATCGTTTGATGTGAGCCTATGATTCTTCCAGCCAAACAACAGGCTGTAGTTTCATCAGTTTTGTTTTCACTTATTCACATGAAAGTGATGAACAATAGGGAAGTGAGAAACAATAGAGGTACCATTACTCGACTGGGTGTGTTCTATAGGCCACCAAGTAGTGGGAAAGATATACAGGTACAAATGTGCAAGGAAATTACAGAGATGCAAAAACTATGGAGTAGTTTTAATGGGGGACTTTAATTATCCCAATATAGATTGGGGTAGTAATAGTGTAAAGGGCAGAGAGGGTAAAGAGTTTCTGAAGTGTGTTCAGGAGAATTTTTTTATTCAGTATGTTTCTGGCCCAATGAGGAAGGAGGCATTGCTGGATCTGGTTCTGGGGAATGAGATGAGTCAAGTGGATCAAGAGAACATTTAGTGGACGGTGATCATAGTATCATAAGGTTTAGGTTAGCCATTGAAAAGAACAAGGAGCAATCCAGAGTAAAAATAATTAATTGAGGGAGGGCCAATTTCAGTGGGGTAAGAATAGATCTGGCCCAGATAAATTGGAATTAAAGGTTGGAAGGCAAAACTGTAATGGAACAATAGGCTACCTTTAAAGAGGAGATGGTTCATGTACAGTTGAGGTACATTCCCACAAGGGGGAAAGGTAGGACAAACAAAGCTAGAGCTCCCTGGATGATGAAAGAGATGTCAGGTTAATAATACAAATAAGAACCAGGCTGAATATAGCAAGTTCAGAGCGCAATTGAAAAAGGAAATAAGAGATGCAAAGAGAGAGTATGAGAAGATACTGGCAGCTAACATGAAAGGGAATACAAAGGTCTTCTATTGGCATTTAAATAGTAAAAGGGTGGTAAAAGGAGTAGGGTCAATTAGGGACCAAGAAGGAAATTTAAACATGGAGGCAGATGGTATGGGTGAAGCTCTGAATGAGTGCATTGCATTTGTCTTTACCAAGGAAGAAGCTGCTGCCAGAATCATAGTGAAAGAGGAAGTAGTTGAGAAACTGGATGGGCTAAAAATTGATAAAGGTATTTGAAAGGCTGGCTGTACTTAAAATTACTAAGTCACCAGGACCGTGTCAGATGCATCTGAGGATACTGAGGGAAATAAGTGTGGAAGTTCTGAAGACACTGACCATAATCTTCCAATCCTCCTAAAATACAGGGGTGGTGCCAAAGGACTGGAGAACTGCATATGTTACACCCTTGTTCAACAAAGGGTGCAAGGATAAGTCCAGCATCTATGGGCCAGTCAATTTAACTTCAGTGGTGGAAAAGCTTTTAGAAATGATAAGCCGGCACAAAATTATCAGTCACTTGGACAAATGCAGATAAAGTTTTATTGTTTTTTACTATTCGTTTATGAGATGTGGGCGTTGCTGGCTAGGCCAGCATTTATTGCCCATCCCTAATTGCCCTTGAACTGAGTGGTTATCTCAGAGGGCATTTAAGAGTCAACCACATTGCTGTGGATCTGGAGTCACATGTAGGCCAGACCAGTTAAGGATGGCAGATTTCTAACTTAACAACAGGTGTTTTCTCACTTTCGGCACTAACTGGAACTCTTTGCAGCTGTGATTTTCCGCCTGATAGTTTCATTCACACCCTGACATTGTCTGTCACACTCCCCAAATTACCTATGGTTGGCTGATCACAGAGTGGCATTGTGGAAAGCTCCATGGTCATGACTAACCTGTTTGTCTAGCTGAACTATGCCCCTGAGGCAAAGAACTTTGAAGATGAAAATTTGGCAAGGAAAGAAACACAAATAATTGATTCTTTACCTATCATAAGGTTTGAACCAGGATGCACAAATCATTTTCAGTTAGCACCATCTTCAGCCTTCTTTGTAGTCAGCAAACTGGATACAACTGCGGACAAAGGGTAGTGCATATCTGAAATCTTTCAGCAATTCACTCAAATGCCGAAGTGCTATTGTTATTTTTCAATAAAATTTTTAGAATTCTGAATGTAATATTTTTCTAAAAATACCACACACTATATAGAAATAAAAATACATTATTGAAATATGCATTATATTCTGCTAATCAATTCCAGAATTGGGAGGGTTTTCTCATGTGTTGAAAATAATGGGAGGCTGACAGTGAATTCGAAACATGTATTAATCCTGCAATGCTTGATTCCCCACATGCTTAGTTTCTGATGGCAGAAATTTGAGGAGGGGAGGAAAAATAAATCAAAAGGCTAGTTAATGTTCAATAAATAATAGAAAATGCTGGAAATACTTAGTAGGTTTGGCAGCATCTGTGGAGAGAGGAACAAAGTTAATGGCTGGATTTTACCAGCCCTCTGAGACGGGCTGGGAGGCGGAGGCCTCGGAAAATGGACGTGGAAGGCATTGGGAGAGGAGCTTGACATCTTCCTGCTGCCATGGGATATTACCAGTGGTGGGAACCTAAGCGGTGCAGCCGCCCGGAGGCGGGTGGCCAATTACACCAACTAATTGCCTAATTAAGTGCATTTTATCAGCATTGGGAGGGGGCCCGCTGCATGGGGAGACCGCCAGGTAAACCCTGGTGGCTTCCTAGTTGGTCCCCGGGGATGGGGCCCTCACATATGGCTGCTCAATGGCTCATGGAGGGGCTCCCCGCTGTCAATGGCTGCCCCCCCATGGTTACGGCACAGCCACTGGAGGATGCACTCCCCAGATCGCTGGAGTCTGCCTGCCTGGCCCTGGTTCAATGCAAAAACTTACCTCACCTTCGAGGTGCCCTCTTCTTCCTGTAACCTCAGCAGTGGCCACCTCTATTAGTGGTGCTGCTGAGCTGCCAGCCCACTGATTGGGCTAGCAGCTCTGGGAGGCAGGCAACCATCCTCAATTGGACGGTGGTGCTGGTGACGGCCTCCTAACTGGTCGCCACTGGTAAACTGCCGTCCAGGGACCTGCCACCCACCCACATAGGGTTCGGTCCTGCTTTCTGTCCCGGAATATTACATTCAGAATTCTCAAAATGTTATTGAAAAATATCAATAGCACTTAGGCCTTTGAGTGAATCACAAAAAAATTTTGGATATGCACAACCCTTGAAATGAGAAATTTATGGCTAACATTTCAGCTTGATGACCTTTCATCGGAACTGTTAATGTTCACACCATTCAGATGGTTCAGACGGGGATTGTTAAAAATGGGAAAGGGAGGGAAGGTAGTTCTGACTGAGACTGGCCTATGTCGCAGCATTGAATAGACTGGGGTTGCATTAGGAAAGCACTCTCCCGTGCTCCAATATCACAATTTTGCTCTACACTCTATTCTTCCAAAATACACTAAAATTTGTAAACTGGAACGTATCATTTCTGGCAGGCTCTCTTTTACAATTGATAGTGCAGATTATAAAGTCTGCCTTCTCTCAGACCAGTGATAATGGGTTTTACAGAATATGCTCTGGTGATAGTGGAATGAGACCAGCATTGTTCTAATCCCTCTACATTATTAAGAGGATATAAGAATAAGATTGTTGAAGTAGTGCCAATTAATGAGGGGGATCTGTAGTGCTGTGGAAATGTCCTCTTAAGAACTGGGTTCAAATGGCCCAAATTTGCTTCATTTGTAATCCTTAATAATCATTACAGAGTTGAAATCATTTCTGTATGCATGCATACCCGTGTACTAGAAATGAAGGCACAATATTCTAACACATGGCTTCATCTCAAACACATTAACCACCATTTATTCCACACTTGAAAATACCATGGTGTAAACCTGCAGTTTATGCCCTTCAAAAGATCAAGTAAAGGCTTTGTAAAATCTCGGACAACGGCACAACTGAGTATAAACCCTGACTTTCCATTGCAATGTATGGGCTGAATTTTACAGCCCCCCACCCCTGACGTCAGGGGTCGTGACGGAGAGCCAGAAATTGCCTCCGGAAGAGGCCCGCCATGGGCCTCAACACTGGGAAGGCCCAGCCCGATATTGACATTGGCAGTGAGGCCTATGACAGCCCCCCCACCCCGCCGCTCGGTGACAGGAACCAAATATTTAAATAAATTTAAATGAGCAAATATATTACCTTCTCGCTCCCGCCAACATCCCGGAGTGATATTGGTGCTGGTGGCTGGCACTCCCGCGCCTTCAGATCACCGTCTGGGGATCTTAGGCAGAACACTGGTGGGGAGGGGGAAGCTGGTAAGTTTTTCAGTGCGGGAGTAGGGGGAACAGCTTCGGAGTCATTTCATTGGTGTAGGGGATGGTGGGAATGGGTAAAGTTGAAAGTTTATGAACTTGGCGGGGAAGGTCAGGTGCACAAGGTGCAAGGTTTTGGGGGAGGGTGGGAAAAGTGGGCAGGTAATTAATTTGATGGTTATTGGGGGGGTGGGAGAGGGACAAGATCAATTTATTTAAATTTTTAATAAAGTAGCTTTAAATATTTAGGTTGCAATAAAGGGCTCAAAGCCCTTTAAAAATGGTGTCACGGGGGCGGGACCATAAATTTCAGCCCTATATCTGGGCTGTAAATTTGGAGATCCAGTTCATGTTGGAATGGATAGCTTGACATTAAGTTAACAAAGACAATTCATAACTCAGAATGCATAATCTTGACAGTCAGAATCCTGAATATAAACAGTGAAGGATCACATTCAGTTCTGGGAGCACAGAGTGGAGGCAACAAGGACTGAGTACAATGAGGAACAAGTGTGAATTTGGTACAGAGGGGAAGGGAGGTGCTGCTTTTTGTACTTTTTTTCTGCCTCTAGTAGCTGAGGAGTGTTCAAAGGCATTAATTAGATAAGCAGGCAGGTGATTGGTTGGTGAGTTTAAGATTTTTTCTCTCTAAACGGGGGCAGTCGTTTAAACAGATATAAGTATTGTATTAAATTTATAGCTTAACTAGTTAAATGACTTAATATAACACAGATAACAGATGTGTGATATTTCTAAACTTGAAACCTAATTAGTTAAATAAAACATAATAAAGATGGCAGGGCAGGTGATGTGTTGCAGCTGTAGCACATGGGAGCTGGTGGATACCAGTGTGATCGACAGCAACCACATCTGAAGTAGGTGTCTGCAGCTCGAGGAACTTCAGCTCAGAGTTGATGAACTGGAGTCCGCGCACTGTGATGCATCAGGAAGGGGGAAAGCTACCTGGACGTTTTGTTCCTTAGGTGAGGTACATCAGATTTGGTCTGTGATCAGAGACAGGAGGGTGTGGCTACAAGTGAGGCAGTTATGGGGACCCAGAAGGTAGCAATGGAGGAGCCTAGCCCCTGCAATTGTCCAACAGGTCCAAGGTTCTTGCAGCTTGTATGGACGAGAGCAGGGACTGCAGGGGGGATGAGCAAACTGACCACAGCTCCATGGAGCAGGAGGCCATTCAAGTGGGGAGAGTAAAAAGGAATGTAGTATTTATAGGTGACAGTATAGTTAGGGGGATAGATACTGTTCTCTGCAGCTAAGAGCATGAGTCCTGAAGGCAGTGTTGCCTGTCCAGTGCCAGGGTTAAGGAGATCTCCTCGGGGCTGGATAGCAACTTGGAGTGGGAGGGGAAGGATCCTGTTGCTGTGGTGCACGTTGCTACCAAGAACATAGGTTAGGCTAAGAAAGAGGTTCTGCTGAGGGAGGTATGAGCAGCTAGGGGCTAAATTAAAAAGCAGAGCCACAAAGGTAATAATCTCTGTATTACTACCTGAACCACAAGCAATTTGGCATAGGGTAAATAAGATCAGGGAGTTGAATGCATGGCTCAAAGATTGGTATGGGAGAAGTGGGTGTCGATTCATGGGGCACTGGCACCAGTACTGGGGAAAGAAGGAGTTGTACTGTTGGGACGGTCTTCACCTGAAACGCGTTGGGACCAGTGTCCTGGCAAGTCCTATGACTAGGGCTGTAGAGAGGGTTTTAAACTAAACAGTGGGGGGTGAGGGTTCTTGTGAGGGGCGATTTGGAAAGTTAAAGAGAAAGGACAACATAATAGTGCAGGTTAGCGATATGAATAATGGCAACAAGAGTGTGACAGGGATGGACAGAATGTACAAACATAAGAGGGCACCAGCAAATATCATCAGAGTAGGGAAAAATGGCTTTAAACTAACAGAGGTGGAGGAGGGTTCAGGTGAAGGGAGATTTAGAAATCCAAAGATAAAAGCTGAGGTAAGAGTATATCAATTGTAGGTAAAGACAAGCTGAGTGGGACAGGAAGGGACAGAGAGTTAAACAGTAATAGTGCATCAGAGAGTAAGGTCCATGAAGGAAATAGTAGTAAAAAATAAAACTGAAGTCACTTTATCTGAATGCGCAGCGCATCTGCAATAAGATAATTGAACTAGTGGCACAAATAGACATAAATGGTTTAGATCTAGTCACCATTATAGAGACATGGTTACAAGATGGCCAAGGTTGGGAAATAAATATTCCAGGGTACACAATATTTCAAAAAGACAGACAAAATGGAAAATGAGGGGTAGCCCTGATAATAAAAGATGACACAAGGACATTAGTGAGAAAGGATCTTGGCTCAGAAAATCAGGAAGTAGAATCAGTACAGGTGGAAATTAGGAATAGCAAGGGTCAGAAAACACAGGTGGGTGTAGTTTATAGGCCCCCTAGCAGTAGTTATACCATTGGACAGAACATTAAACAAGGAATTACTGGAGCTTGTAACAAACATAATGTAATAGTTGTGGGTGACTTCAATCTTAATATAGACTGAACCAATCAAATTGGCAAAGGTGATCAGGAATATGAGTTTGTAGAATGCTTTCATGACAATTTCCTGGAGCAACGTGCTGTGGAACTGACTAGGGATAAAACTATTTTAGATCTAGTATTGTGCAATGATGCAGGGTTAATTAGTAATGTCAATAAAATATCCACTGGCAAAATAGTGATCACAATACAACTGAATTCCACATTAAGTTTGAAAATGACATATTCCAATCACAAACAAGAATCTTAAACTTAAAGCCAATTATGTAGGTATGAGGGGAGAGCTAGCTAAGATTGATTGTGTAAATAAACTAAAAGGTATGGTGGTAAATAAACAGTGGGAAACATTTAAAGAAACAATTCAAAATGTTCAACAAAAATACAGTGCATCGGAAAACAAAAAATCAGTGAGAAAGATCTATCCGTGACTTAGTAAGGAGGTTAAGGATAGCATTAGATTAAAATAAGAGGCTTATAATGTTGCAAAGGATGGTAGTAAATCTGAGGATTGGGATTGTTTTAGAAACCAGCAAAAGGCCAACAAAAAGTTGATAAAAATAGAAAAAATAGAATGCGAGTAAACTAGCCAGGAATATAAAAACAGATTGCAAGAGTTTTTACAAGTATATAAAAATGAAGAGAGAAGCTAAAGAAAAGATTGGTCCCATAGAAGCAAGACAGGAGAAATTATTATGGGAAATGAGGAAATGGCAGAGACATTGGCCAGAATTTTACATCGGGGCAGAGGCCCCGCGCATCGCACAAAAAGTCAATGGCGAGCCCGCCTTTACATGGCTCAGGCCCTGAATTGGCCTCGGGCAGGACTTCAGGAAGGCCCGCTCTCAGTCCCAGCAGCGCCACTGGGAGCGTTGGACATTGTTGGGACTGCACCCAGCGAGAGAAGCCAGCATGGATGAGGCCCCAGAATTAAGGTAAGCGTGTGGGGTAATTAATTGGCCACTTAAGGGCCTTAATTGGCCTGGGTGGGTGCGCAGTTTGTCACCTCCCCTGTCACTCATAAAATTGCAGTGGGGGCAGGAAGGCGATGGGAATAGCAACCCCCCACCTCCCACTCAATATTACCCCCCCCCTCCACCCCCATCTCCAGCCCTCTCCTGTGGGGGCGTATATTTCTGGTCATTGAACAAATATTTTGTATCTGTCCTCATCGTAGAAGATACAAGTCATATACCATAGAACCATAGAAATATTACGGCACAGAAGGAGGCCATTCAGCCCATCATGTCTGCGCCGGCTGAAAAATCTAGCCACCTAATCTAATCCCACCTTCCAGCACCTGGTCCGTAGCCTTGCGGGTTACAGCACTTCAGGTGCATGTCCAGGTACCTTTTAAATGAGTTGAGGGTTTCTGCCTCCACCACCAATCTGGGCACGAATTCCAGACACCCACCATCCTTTGGGTGAAAAAGTTTTTCCTCATGTGCCCTCTAATCTTTCTACCAACCACCTTAAATCTGTGCCCCCTGGTAACTGACCTCTCCAGCAGGGGAAGCAGGTTTTCCCTGTCTACTCTATCTAGGCCCTTCAAAATTTTGTACACCTCAATTAAGTCACCCCTCAGCCTCCTCTTTTCCAAGGAAAACACCCTAGCCGATCCAATCTTTCCTCATAGCTGCAACTTTCAAGCCCTGGCAACATTCTTGTAAATCTCCTCTGTACTCTCTCCAGAGCAATTATGTCCTTCCTGTAATGTGGTGACCAGAACTGTATGCAATACTCCAGCTATGGCCTAACAGGATTAGATCCCTGCTTTTGTATTCTATACTTTGGCCAATAAAGGAAAGCATTCCATATGCATTCTTCAGCACTCTATCTACCTGTCCTGCTACCTTTAGGGACCTGTGGACAAGCACTCCAAGGTCTCTCACTTCTTCTACCCCTCTCAATATCCTCCCGTTTATTGTGTATTCCCTCGCTTTATTTGCCCTCCCCAAATGCATTACCTCACAGTTCTCTGAATTCAATTCCATTTGCCACTTTTCAGACCATTCAACCAAACCATTGATATCATTCTGGAGTCTACAGCTATCCTCTTCACTATTAACTACACGGTCAATTTTTGTGTCGTAAGCAAATTTCCCAATCATGCCTTCCACATTTAAGTCCAAATCATTAATATATACCACAAACAACAAGGGTCCCAACACTGAGCCCTGTGGAACGCCACTGGAAACTGCTTTCCATCCGCAAAAACATCCGTTGACTACTACCCTTTGTTTCCTGTCATTGAGCCAATTTTGGATCCAACTTGCCACATGCCCCTGTATCCCTTGGGCTTTCATTTATACCAGAAATAGAAGCTAATAAGAGTGAGGAAATTAAGGTAATTAATATCAGCAGAGAAAAAAATACTGGAGCAACTCAAGGCACTACAATCTGACAAATCCCCAGGACCTGATGGCCTACATCCTAGGATTCTAAAAGAGATAGCTGCAGAGATGGTGGATGCACTGGCTATAATTTTCCAAAATTCCCTAGACTCTGGAATGGTCCCAGCAGATTAGAAGTTAGCAAATGTAACACCGCTATTCAAGAAAGGAGTGAGAGAGAAAACAGGAAACTATAGGCCAGTTAACCTGACATCAGTCGTTGGGAAAGTGTTGGAATCTATTATTAAGGAAGTATTAACAATGCACTTAGGAAAGCATAGTATGCTTAGAATAAGTCAACATGGTTTTACAAAAGGGAAATCCTGTTTGACAAAGTTATTAGAGTTTTTTGAGGATGTAACTAGTAGGGTAGATAAAGGGGAATCAGTAGATGTATATACTTGGATTTCCAGAAGGCATTCAATGAAGTGCCACACAAAAGGTTAATATGCAAGATAAGGGCTCATGGAGCTGCGAGTGATATATTAGGCATGGATGATGGACAGGAAGCAGAAAGTAGGGATAAATGGGGCAGTTTCAAGTTGTCAGGTTGTGACTAGTGGAGGGTTGCAAGGATCACTGCTGGGGCCTTAGCTATTTACAATCTATATTAATGACTTGGGTGGAGAGAGAGAGAGAATAATGTATTTAAGTTTGTTGACGATACAAAGTTAGGTGGCAATGCAAGCTGCGAGGAGGGCACAAGGAGGCTGCAAAGAGATATAGACAGGTTAAGTGAGTGGGCAACAAGGTGCCAGATGGAGTATAATGTGGGGAAGTGTGAGGTTATTCACTTGGTCGTAGGAATAGAAAAGCAGAATATTTTTTAAAAGGCGTGAAACTGGTAAGTGTTGATGTTCAGAGAGACTTGGGTGTGCTTGTACAAGGGACACAAAAAGTTAGCATGCAGGTACAACAAGCATTTAAGAAAGTAAATGGCATGTTGGCCTTCATTGCAAGGGGATTGGAGCACAGGAATAAAGAAGTCTTGCTACAATTGTATAGGGCGTTGGTGAGACTACACCTAGAATACTGGATAAAGTTGTGCTAGAGGGGCTCCCGGTGTCAGGCTGAAAAGGCGGTAAGAAACCTGCCTTGGCCTTTCAGAGCCCCCCGGTGTGATTCAACATGTTAAGGTAATTGACTGCCGGTGCCAGGATACCCATCTCTTTAAGGATGGTGATCTTGCCTCCAAGAGCTGCTGGCCAATCAGATGAGTTTAGAGGGGTTACTGGATGTGAGTTGTTTGTTTGCTGCCGGGGGCCCTCCGTGGGCCACAGATTGACCATGGAGAAGCACCCACCCCCCCTCCCCAAGTCCACAGGGCAGTCTCTTCGTTTCACTGGGCAACCTCCCTGCCTGGCAGAGGTCACCCCGTCACTGGCTTAATTTCAGTGGCAGCAGGAAGATACCCTTAAGTGGCTAATAACAGGCTATGGCCTCTGGGTGGGAAGGCTGTCCTCAGCCTTTCCCGCCCCGACTTGATCATGTTATGAGAGAATGGCGACAGGCCCTCCGCCCCCCATCGCAATTCTATGGATCCCCCCCACCCCCTCTAGCCGTCTCCGGGGGGTTGAGGGGACCCATTAAATCCTGCCCACTGTGTGCAATTTTGGTCTCCATATTTAAGGAAGGTTATACTTGCACTGGAAGGGTACAGCGACAGTTCACTAGATTGGTCCCTTGGATGAAAGGGCTGTCCTATTATGAGAGGCTGAGTAAATTGGGTCTATATTCTCTGGAGTTTAGAAGAATGAGAGGCAATCTCATTGAAAGATTCAAGATTATGAAGGGGCTTGACAGTGTAGATACTGAGACATTGGGCTGAATTTTATCAAACCCTCCCCAATCTTGGGGGTTCTGGTGAGGTGGGGGGGGGGGTGTAAAATGGTTCCGGGAGAGGCCCTCCATGCTCCCTGACGCCGGAAAGGCCCTGCCCCATATTACCAACAGTGGCGAGGCCGCGTTGTGGCCCCCTGCTACTTGGTGATGGCAGCCACATTTAAATATGTTAATTAATGTTAATTAAGGAATTAATGACTTACCTGGTCCCGCTGGCTGTCCCGCTCCGGTACTGCTGTCAGTGGCTGGCACTCCCATGCCGTCGGTTCTATGACCAGTGTTGTAAGGCAGAACACTGTTGGGGAGGGGGGGAAGAGGTAAGTATATCAGTACGGGACTGGGGGGAGTGGGGTCAAACTTACCTGATTGGTCCAGGGGGTAATGGGAAGGGGTAAAGTTAAAAAGTTATGAACTTGGAGGGGGCAGGGGGAGGGAGATCAGGTAGACGAGGTATGTATTTTGGGGGGTGGGGGCGGGGGAGATGGCAACGAATGAAATATAAGGTTATGGAGGGGGGTGGATGAGGGGCTGGGAACATTTATTTAATTATTTTAAATAAATTTTGAGGCAACGTGTCTTTAAAAACTTAATTAAATGTAAGGACTGGAAGCACTTTAAAAATGGGACCGGTGCATGCACAGTGTCACTGGACGTCATTGCTGGGGATGAATTGCCCGCCCCCTCCATGTCGTTGGGGTGGGGTGGGGGGGGGTGGGTGTGGCCCACTCCCACCATGTAAATGAGCCGTCGCGTATAATATCGCGGTGGTTCTGCGGAGTAAAACCCACGCGTGCAGGTCGCCATCTACGGCCACTGCCCAAAATAAAATCCAGGCAATTGTTTCCCCTGGTTGGGGAATCTAGAACAAGGGGGCACAGTTTCAGGATAAGGGAACGATCATTTACAACTGAGATGAGGAGAAATTTTTTCACTCAAAGTGTTGTGAATCTTTGGAATTCTCTACCCGAGAGGGTTGTGGATGCTCCATCATTGAATATAATTAAGGTTGAACTAGACAGATTTTTGGTCTCTCAAAGAATATCGAGAGTAGGCAGGAAAGTGGAATTGAAGCCCAAGATCAGCCATGATCATATTGAATGGCGGAGCTGGCTCGATGGGCTATATGGTCTACTTCTGCTCCTATTTCATGTTCTTATGTTATTATGAGATCTGCACAGGATTTACATTGTCAATGAAGTATTAAGAATAGGAAAATGTCAAGGAATATGTGGGATATATCTGATTACAAAGCAATATGGCAGCAAAGTACCTTCCAACTTTTCAATCCTCAGGATATGTTATATTGCCAAGTTGATACTAGAAGGAATATTAATAACATGAACTCCCTGAACCTTGTATTTTGGAAATGTAGCAACAGAGGTGGGGTTCATGCTTGTGTCATTCTGAATGTGAAAAATATTAATGCTTCATCGGTTTGATAGTACTGGCAGGTAGTCAGAGTCCTTGACAGCAAGGTGACATAAGCTGTCCCTGATGTCACTGTACAGTATCCAGCAGTAATTAGAACAGAAAATACTGGAAACATTCCAACCTTTTTCTGTTTTATTTCACATTTCCAACATCTGCAGTATTTTGCTTTATGTTCTGTTCATCAGCATGTTTTTAGAAATAGCCAGTATTAGTATTTGTTTCATTTTGGATATGAGCAACATTTGAGGCGTGCATGAGGTTATAGTACAGAGATTCTGATTTAAAGTTAGTTGAGATTTTGCATCCTGTTTTTCTTCTACCCATTCCATTTCAGAATGGGTGGAAATGAAGTAAGCTGCCATGGAATTTCAGCAACAAATTAAACTGGAAGAAATGGGGAAATTCCTGACCAAACCAAACATAATCAGAACAGAATGGCACAAAATGTGTGGGCATCTACAGGCATGTGCATTGCCAACTTCTAAAAGTATACAATCTTCTGTAATCTGGATAATGACTGCTTTCCATAGAAATCCATGCAGAAGATATTAGTCAGTTTCATTAGGTTGACTGATTTTCACCAGCTTGCCTAAATTCTGGTAAAGAAGGAAATGCATCAGTTACACTCAGTAGCAGAGTAACCAAGATGCAAATCTGATAGTCTGAACTTCTGCTCTACTGTAGTTAACAACAACTGTGCAACATATCCTTTATCAATACCAGAGCAATATGCTAATTCCAAGCAGAATCTGTAGCTAAGGGAAGCTTTAATGGAAGTGAAAGATCCACGGCCAGGTTATCTGTTATTCAACATGGTTACTAGTTTGGCAAACAACACATTCATTCAAATCAGCCAATTAGTCAATCCTCTATTGTAGTTCACATTCCCATTTTGGCTTTGCTATGCAGATTTAAAAATAGAAATATTTTGATTGTTTTCTTTTTATATTCCGCCTATGCTAGAAATAAATTTCATCCCCTCCCCCCTCGATAATAACATGCTTTTGTTTTTCATTATAAGGATGGAGATTTTTCATGCAAAGTGTTAAAGTAGGTCTACTTCTCTATAGGAGCATTATCATTTAAACCTGTACCAGTTGCTACCAGGTTGCCATCCCCCATTCTGAGAGTGAAAAAGCTCGACTTAAAACAAAATGTTGCAGTTCAGTAAACTGGAAACATAAGCTTCTAGGATAAAATCCTAGTAAAATGATCCCATTAGATTGAGACCTCTTGTTAAGCCTTTAGCTCAATCATTCGTGGAATTTGAAGGTCTTGATTTATCATTCAAATCATTTTTGAGATTGGGAGTTTTGGAAGAGAAAAGCCATTTCCTTTCCAGCGACCAGTGGAAGGAGACAATGTCCATTTCCCTGAATGGCATTATTGAATTAATACATTGTTAACAGCTCTTGAAGTCTTCAGAACTGATACCACTTCTTATCTCTGCATTTGAGCATCAACTGGAAAGGAGAAATAAAAAGTCCAGGTGAGAGTCTATCAGAAACAACCCAATGACATAAGCAGTCTCAGTAACACTGATTGCACATAACAATTTGTTTCCAGTACAGAGATGTATGGATGACACCATAAAGCCTTCACTCATTTCAAACAGTATTAAGGACTCAAGCGGGATGAATTTCCTTTGTGCTTCTACCTGGCTATGTCAGATAAAGTATACCTGAAGTTTGTTTCACCTGACTTGGGCTGAATACACCTATATTTCTGGCTTCTGGTCAATACCATTTTTGTAACATAGCCCTGGTTCAGAAGCACCACTGACAGGGGCTTTTGGCTGGAGCAGCACAACCAATTGCAGTCCAAGAATACCAGTTGGAAAGCCTTCACCTCCTAGGTTCTCACATGCTCACTTTGTGAAAGGAATAAACTTACTTTCAAACTTACCCAAAAACTTTGCATCCAGGTCCTTCTCAGATACTCCATCTGAGTGGGCTGGATTCAAGGAATAAAGTCCACTATTAGTACAACCATATGTTTCAGCTTCTGACAAGTGGAAACTTAAGAAAATGAGGCAGGTGGCATTATGACATCACTTCCATCTGATTAGTGTTATATTAACTGCTTACACCTGCGCTGTAGGTGTTCTGCACTCTCAGGGGATTTCCCAAAGTACTCAAACATTACAAAGGACTCAGCTTTATGGATGTCCACCTCATTTTGCTCTACTTTGGCCGAGGAAATAGGCATTCTCCAAGTGTAAAGCAAAGGACAATAATTCAAGGCAGGACTACAGGCCTGTAATTTCCCGGTTAATCAGTTGTCCTTTCTTGAACAGGAGTGTAACTCTACAGCTATACAGTAAATGGAAAAGTCCTGGGGAAAATTGATGTACAGAGAGATTTGGGTGTTCAGGTCCATTGTTCCCTGAAGGTGGCAACGCAGGTCAATAGAGTGGTCAAGAAGGCATACGGCATGCTTTCCTTCATCGGACGGGGTATTGAGTACAAGAGTTGGCAGGTCATGTTACAGTTGTATAGGACTTTGGTTCGGCCACATTTGGAATACTGCGTGCAGTTCTGGTCGCCACATTACCAAAAGGATGTGGATGCTTTGGAGAGGGTGCAGAGGAGGTTCACCAGGATGTTGCCTGGTATGGAAGGCGCTAGCTATGAAGAGAGGTTGAGTAGATTAGGATTATTTTCATTAGAAAGACGGAGGTTGAGGGGGGACCTGATTGAGGTGTACAAAATCATGAGAGGTATAGACAGGTTGGATAGCAAGAAGCTTTTTCCCAGAGTGGGGGATTCAATTACTAGGGGACACGAGTTCAAAGTGAAAGGGGAAAAGTTTAGGGGGGATATGCGTGGAAAGTTCTTTACGCAGAGGATGGTGGGTGCCTGGAACGCGTTGCCAGCGGAGGTGGTAGACGTGGGCACGATAGCGTCTTTTAAGATGTATCTAGACAGATACATGAATGGGCAGGAAGTAAAGAGATACAGACCCTTAGAAAATAGGCGACAGGTTTAGATAGAGGATCTGGATTGGCGTAGGCTTGGAGGGCCGAAGGGCCTGTTCCTGTGCTGTAATTTTCTTTGTTCTTTGTTCTTTGTTCTCTGCATTTGTTAGGATTTTTGTGTTGATCACATTTTAAATTTCATCTGTTGATTTTCTTATGCTGGCAGCAGCTGCTAGTATGCAGCATGCCTTTGATGGATAATGGCATTCACAAATCTAATTATACTATATGATATTGACAAAAAAGGTATTAATGAGATTTATTGCTTTCAAGAATGTTGAGCATATGCTATGTACATAATTAGCACAAAGACCAGCCACCACATGCAGCTTAATGATCCCTTTTCAACTCACACTTATTTTACATACAATCTATTTTTAATTCAAAGGTGCTTAACTCAAATTATCTGATAATTCATTTTTAGTGCTAACTTATCAGTTTACTATGCTATTTATGTCGCTTCATTCAAATTATCAGTTAATTCACATTTTTTAATGCAAAATGACATTGAATTATGAGTGGACTGTACATGCAGAATATGTATTTCAACAACATTTTACTGATGTCATTGACTGTTGTAATAATCAGGCTATGTAGATAAACAGAAGCTGATGCTGAATATACTTAAAAGGGAAGGAAAGTCAAATATCAAGTAAATATCAAAAATTTCCTTGATATTTTAAAAAGTTGTTTCAGGTCAAGATAAATTAAAGAAACTAACTTGGTCCGTACAGTCAAATTGAGTAATTCCTTTATCCCTAACATAACAAAACCATAGATAATACTGTGAGAATTGTCTCACTGAGTCCTGACTGGTTTGATGTTGTATAATCATACTAAGCTGTTCATAATAGTAAGGCACTTTCGTCCCTCAGATTCTCCACATGATGATTGTTTCAGTGTGATGAATGCCAAACAGCAGCTAGGTGATTGCCCATCGTAACCAAAGTCACTTGGGCTACACTTGTGGGCATCCTGAAGTCTGATTACAGAGCAACATGCACAGATACTTTGTAGGAAGTTCCATGCTTTAGTGGGGTCAGCGATGGGTCAAGTGGATAGGTGCAAACTCCCACCGCACTGATTTTATTGGCCTGAATTTTGCTGTATTAATAATGGCAAGGCTTGTCTGGATAAAACTAAGCAACTTCTAATGTCGGCACATGTGCAGTTAAATCCGAAATCCAGAAGTTGCTGTGAGTGATATCCTGCTCCTTCATAGACTGTGCCAATACAGATTTCGCAATGCAAATTACAAAGAAATCACTGTCATAGTGCGAACTTTGGTTAATTACCCACTATTCTCACTCTAAAATGGTTGAAAAAGTTAGGACTTGTTCAATCAGCAGTAACTGAGATTTTAATGGCCTGTTATCTTTAAATTACTGCTGAACAACCTATCTGCCTAAAATAATTACAAGTGTGGAGCCTCATTCCCTCATAAGAAAATAAGTGTTGCAGATTTTTAAAAAGCATAAAAATTGAAATAATTAAGTAAATATAATTTTTCTGTTTTTCTCTTTTATGTCTTTCTCATGTTTATTTACCAATCTTTATTTTGCTTCCTGTACAATGATTTAAATTTAATTTATATTTCCTATTTTTTACTTGCTGTTTTTCTGTTCAGTGAGGATTCTTCAATCTGACCTAACCGCTGATTTTTTTATTTGTTTATGGGATGTCGGCATCGCTGGTAAGGCCAGCATTTGTTGCCTAATCACCCTTGAGAAGATGGTGGTGAGCTGCCTTCTCGAACTGCTGCAGTCCATGTGGTGTGGGTACACCCACAGTGCTGTTAGGGAGGGAGTTCTAGGATTTTGATCCAATGACAGTGAAGGAATGATATATTTCAAAGTCAGGATGATGTGTGGCTCGGAGGGGAATTTGCAGATGGTGATATTCCCTCGCGTCTGCTGCCCTTGTCCTTCTAGGTGGAAGGTGCTGTTGAAGGAGGCGTAGTGAATTGCTGCAATGCATCTTGTATATCAGGGTTGTCCAACATACGGCCCGCAGCCAAGATCCGGTCCACCAAACGTTTCCATCCAGCCCGCAGATGTAAACTGTTCCCAGGGCTGTTTCTCAACCTCACCATGACTGGAGATGAGACATTTCCCTTTGTCAGACCACCTTTTAACCTATTGCACTGTCAGTTTCACAGCTGACAGCTGCTGACATTGGGAACAGCCGTTTCCCAACAGACTGGTCATTGCCTGGCACTTGCCTGGCACGAATCCTACTGGCCACTTATCAGCCCAAGCCTGAATGTTGTCCAGGTCTTGCTGCATATGGACAGGGACTGCTTCAGTATCTGAGGAGTTGTGAATGATACTGAACATCGTACAATCATCAGCGAACATCCCTCTTCACATACTCAGAATTATTGCCCATTTATCTCCCCATCGACACGCATGTGTCTACTCATGTTAAAAGTTTGCTTAGTTTTATCGAGGCAAGGCTTGCCATTATTAGTATAGCAAACATCAGGCTCATAAAATCAATGGTGCAGGAGTTTGCACCTACTCATTTGTCCCATCACTGATCCTACTAAAAGCATGGAACCTGCTGCAAAGTATCTGTGTATGTTGCTCTTTAATCAGACTTTCGGGTGCTCACAAGTGTAGCCCAAATGACTTGCTTACTATGGGTAATCACTTAGCTGCTGTTCAGAATCTGTCACATTGAAACAATCATCATGTGGAAAATCTGAAGGACAAACAATTGTTGCCACTTGTCTTTCATTTATTTTTAGATAGTTTTTTCTGCATTTCATTCAAGAGTGGGGATTTTTTTAAAGATCACAATTTTTGAAAGGTGAATAATCCTTTTTTGTTATGGTATTTTCTTCCCTACTCCCTTTACTAAGATTCCTCCTATCACATGCCATCCTCTCGTGAAAGGATGGTTGGATGAATTGCACTCAAGCCTCTGCCAATGAGGTTCTGAAACCAGCAGCTGGAAATTTTTGATAACAGCATGGAATAATTCTCTCTCATAGGGGAGGAAGAACCTGATCTCCCATTTAGTGCCCCTCCATATTGAGGGATTTTTAACATGGATAGATTTGTGTGTCAGTGGGGGGATAAATGGGAAAAAATTCTGAGTGTGTTGGGAGCTAGCTCCAACCAGCTGACTTCTGGATTCCTTCTCCCGGGAGGTGGATTGGCAATTAAATATGTTAATGAGGCCGGAAGCCTTGGATTTAATCTGCTTTGTAGGTTTAACTGTGGCTGGCTGAGTTTCCCGAGCATCGGGAACTCCAGCAGGTACAGTGAGACAAAGACAGTCTCGGACAGAAAGCAAGTGCCTTCATAATACTCCTTGTGGGTCAGGATGAGCAGAAGTAACTGCCTGCCCCCCAAGCTTTCCCACAATCAGAACCCCCACCTTTCCTCCAGCCAAAATCACTCCTGGGATTGGACCCCAATGGGGTCAGTGACTGGACAACCCACATTGGGTCAGGGATCAGACCCACCGCTCCTTGATCAGACCCCTCTCCCTGGGCGAAGATTGGACTCCCCGCCTCTCCCTGGGTTGGGGATCAGATGCCCCTGGCATTGAAAACCCACTCTGGTGTCAGGGTTCAGAACCACCGGGTCTGGGATCAGTCCTGCCTGGTCCTGTGGCCTACTTTGGAATGCTCCCTGCTCGACAGAAGCCAAGGCTGTCAATTAGGCTGACTTTCAGGCAGGGAACCTGTCAGGGCCAAATATCACACACCAGAAAACCCAGACTTTGGGTTCCCATGCACTATCAGACTCCCCAACTCCCAGCACGGAGGCAAGTAAAAATTCCTTCCAGTGAATCAGGTCAATGAATAACTTGCTGTGTGAAAATTTAGGGCATAAACTTGTGTCCTGGCTTTCCAACTATGCATAGCTCTACACAGCCTTTCACTATAAATCCATTTACTGCAAAGGTGATAATTCTTTAAAGAACCATATGCCTTTTACCTCATGTGCATGTTTAGAGAACGTCTCTGCACTCGCCATCATGGCAGCGGTTCGGTCTTCCAGTTCACCCAGTCTCTGCCCACGTTCATCCAAAGCAATCCGAGCACGAGCTAGATCGCCCACAACTCCAGATGCAGCACCCTTAACCCCCTCAAGTCCACCAGGTCCAGGGATATGCTGGGCAAGGGTCCGAGATGCTTTACCTGCTGAAGCCTCACCAACTTAAAAAAGAAAAAAGAAAACGATCAAGAAATTATAATTTACTGTATTGAGTTTTTAATATTCTAGAACAGAAATAATTATCCACATTTTTTTGACCAGAGAGTGGTAAAACTTGCAGCTGGTCTTCATATTTTCTCCATTTCTTCAGTATGATGGTACCAGCAAGTCTTTAGGTGGACACACAAAAGGGCGTAAATGATTAAATGAACCTTTCATACAGTTTTTTACCTTGGTGCTAGAAACAAAAGGACATCTTAGGCTGTTTCTCAAGCCTAATATGACAACGGAATATCATCAACAAGAAATGCTGCAGATTTCAGCTGTTTAAACAGCTGTTTGGTCACGTGAACTATAGTGTAGTGGTATGCTATTGGACTAGTAATCCAGAGGTCCAGACTAATGCTGTTGGTGGAATTTAAATTCAACTAATTAATAAATCTGAATGAAAAGCTAGTCTCAGCAATAGCGACCATTTGGATTCTTGTAAAAACCCACCTGGTTCACTCATGCCCTTCAGAGAAGGAAATCTGCTGTCCTTATCCAATCTGGCCTACATGAGACTTCAGATCCACAGCAATGTGGTTGACTCTTAACTGCTCTCTGAAATCGCCTAGCAAGCCACTCAGTTGTATCAAACACTGACAGGAAAGTTGAATAAGAATAAAGCTGAATGGACTACCCAGCATCAACCTAGGCATCGGAAATGCCTAGTTGACCCTGCAAAGTCCTCTTCACTAACATTTGGGGACTTGTGCCAAAATTGTATAGAGCCTGGGTGAGACCACATCTGGAGTATTGTGTACAGCTTTGGTCTCTTCATCAAAGGAAGACTACACTTGCCATAGAAGGATATGGGGATAGCGCGGGAAAGTGGCGTTGAGGTAGATGATCAGCCATGATCGAACTGAATGACAGAGCAGGCTTGAAGGGCTAAATGGCCTGCTCCTATGTTCCTATGTTCCTAGGGAAGGAAGATAAGTTGGCACAAAAAATTGGCAAAACATATGAATTTGAACACATCGGTAAACCTATCATAATTATATTTATCTCGTTGAATATTTTAATGTCATGGAATCTATTTGTGCCTGACCAAAATCTAGTGTAAAGAAATATCTAAATTAAGTGATGTCAATTGTATTGGCTGTGAAATGTAAGTAATGACTAGTTACAGTGTCTTCTCATTAACTTACATAGCTCTTCTCTATCAAAAGTTTGTCCACTTCCTCCAAACAGCCCCTTTAAGAAGCCTCTGTTTTGGGCTTCTGGGGTTTCAATAGGAATAAACAAATCCCCAAGCATTTCCTGAAAAAATAAATGTACAAGCAGAGAGTCAGTAACCTCAAAACCCACAGACAGGAAGACAGCTGAGAGAAGTAGCATCAACTAGTAGTAATTATTTTAGCAGCGATATAACCGTTGAATCAGCTTTTGGAGCTATCACAATTAATTGTAGTTATGGAAGCAGCAACATAATTAAACCTTACTGGAATTTCCAATGTGCTTCAGTACCTGCTTATAATACATGGAACTCCTTTTCTCCTGCTTAATTTGGTCAGTAGCCAAATGACTCAGAACATTTAAACCAATATAAATGCAGCCTTAGACATGCCATTTTCAATTGACAAGAGTGATATATATTACAACTATATTTAATGATGTCTGCAAACGCGACATGAAATCATGTGACATTGATCACAAGTCGTGGGAGTCAGTTGCCAGCATTCGCCAGAGCTGGCGGGCAGCCATAAAGATAGGGCTAAATTGTGGCGAGTCGAAGAGACTTAGTAGTTGGCAGGAAAAAAGACAGAGGCGCAAGGGGAGAGCCAACTGTGCAACAGCCCCGACAAACAAATTTCTCTGCAGCACCTGTGGAAGAGCCTGTCACTCCAGAATTGGCCTTTATAGCCACTCCAGGCGCTGCTTCACAAACCACTGACCACCTCCAGGCGCGTATCCATTGTCTCTCGAGATAAGGAGGCCCAAAAGAAAGAATATTTAATGGAGCTTTGTTTATTTTTAAGAACAAAATGCATCATAATAAGTCATAGTCATTAGCTGAAATGCGTAGTTATAGAACCATAGAAAAGTTATGGCACGGAAGGAGGCCATTCATGTCTGCGCCAGCTAAAGACAAACTAGCCACCCTAACCAGTTTGATACCGTTACGGCTTACATCCCTGCTTTTGTATCCAATACCTCGACCAATAAAGTAAAGCATTCCATATGTCTTCTTCACCACTTTATCTACATGTCCTGCACCTGCAGGGACCCGTGGACATGCACTCCAAGGTCTCTCATTTCTTCTACCCCTCTCAATATCCTCCCATTTATTGTGTATTCCCTTACTTTGTTTGCTCTCCTCAAATGCATTACTTCACAATTCTCCTGATTGAATTCCATTTGCCACTTTTCTGCCCACTCAACCAAACCATTGATATTATTCTAGAGTCTACAACTATCCTCTTCACTATCAACTACATGGCCAATTTTTGTGTCGTCTACAAATTTCCCAATCATGCCTCCCACGTTTAAGTCCAAATCATTAATAATTCCTAATCAGCAATATTTGGAAAATCTGAAAGCAGATAGAGCTCTCTGTACTGGAACTGCTGCAATGCACAGTAGGTACCAGCTGGGATACTGCAGTGTCATTCTAGCTGGTGTCGTCCACTAAAACCACTGTAATTCACAATTGGGACAAAGCCAGAAACTGTAATTCTATCTTTAATTCTCTACTAAAAAACTGCTGTAATAGGGCAGTCAAAAGAAAGGCTTCCAGGGAAAGGTATTAAATGTGATTTCTTATGAGAAATGTTATGTTGACTTTAATGTTACTTTATATGTTATCCTATGATACAATATACAAATTTATCAATTAGTATTTCTTCCAGTTCTTTGAGGTAAGTTAGTTGTCATTTAAGGCTATAATCAGAAAGATCTAATCAGGTGAAAGTTATTTTATTGCTGCTGATTTGAATGTGACAAAGACTGCAAATCTCTAAGCACCATAACACTGCACTAAATCATTTGATTCCAGTTAAAATAAAAATTCTTACCACCTATTAACTAGCACATACTACACTATCAATTATGTTCCAAAAATATTCAAAATTCAGTACAACAGTTCATACAAAATAATATCAAGTGGTGTTGTGCTTTCAATTTTTCCTTATTTTCAAAAAAGACCACTCTAAATTATTCTTGCTTGATCTCTTCATAAATTATGTGACACTCATGAAAGACTATATGAAATTCACCATTTCTAACAAGAACTCCCAAATGGAATAGCGGCCTTACCTGAAGGTTTTCACACATTTCTTGGCTGTAAGTAATTCGCTGGATTTCTGTTGGAGAACTCAGATACAGAGCTTGCCCACCATTTGTAAAACAGAAAGTCCGTGCTATTCTCATATCAGTTAAAGGCAAGTAGTTTACATCCAACAATGGCCGAAGACTTGGCAAGCTATAGTTTAAAGAATGTAAAAAATGCTGAGAATATTTGTTGCAGTTTAAAACCTCAAACATCTCCATTCTGTAAGAGGTATCAAGCAATAAAGATGTGTTTGTTTTTATATGCTTTTGATAAACAATATAATTTACAAGGCACACTAAACATAATCTTACATGTTCTTCATTCATAATATATTCCATAATATTGTCAGTGAAACCTTATAATGGCAATTTACCAATTACATTTATTTTGTTATGAAACCACATCCCACTAATAAATGGAGAGGAGAAAAACTTGGAAACTAATGGAGGTATGAAAAGAGGGCAAGGCGTACAAAAAAGAAGATAAAGCACTGAGAAAGAGATGGCAGCAAAAATGTTTCATAACAGGAGAAGCTAGTGATGGTGCTGAAAGGTTTAGTAAAGAATAAGATGTGAATGGCTTTTAGACATGTGCGGTTCAGTGCATAATGTATTACAAGACTAAATCATAGGCAAAGCAATTTACACCAGATATGAGATTTGTTATTAGCTTAACATGAGAAAAAACTAGCACAGAATATAAAGACAGATAGCAAAAGTTTCTATAAATATATAAAACGAAAAAGAGTGGCTAAAGTAAACGTTGGTCCTTTAGAGGATGAGAAGGGGAATTTAGTTATGGGATATGATGAAATGGCCGAGGCATTGAACAGGTATTTTGTATCGGTCTTCACAGTGGAGGACATTAATAACATGCCAGTAATTGACAAAGAGACGAACGTAGGTGAGGACCTGGAAACAATCATTATTACGGAAGAGGTAGTGTTGGGCAAGCTAATGGGGCTAAGGATTGATAAGTCTCCTGGCCCTGATGGAATGCATCCCAGGGTACTAAAAGAGATGGCGGGAGAAATAGCAGGTGCACTGGCGGTAATTTTCAAAATTCGCTGGACTCTGGGGTAGTCCCAGCAGATTGGAAAACAGCAGATGTGACGCCACTGTTTAAAAAGGGAGGTAGACAAAAGATGGGGAATTATAGACCGGTTAGCTTAACCTCTGTAGTGGGGAATATGCTTGAGTCTATTATCAAGGAAGAAATAGCAGGGCATCTCGATAGAAATTGTCCCGTTGGGCAGACGCAGCATGGGTTCATGAAGGGCAGGTCATGCTTGACAAATCTTTTGGAATTCTATGATGACATTACGAGCAAGGTGGACAATGGGGACCCAGTGGATGTGGTGTACCTAGTTTTCCAAAAGGCCTTCGACAAGGTGCCGCACAAGAGGCTGCTGCATAAGATAAGGATGTATGGCGTTAGGGGTAAAGTATTAGGATGGATAGAGGATTGGTTGACTAACAGGAAGCAGAGAGTGGGGATAAATGAGTGCTATTCTGGTTGGCAATCAGTCACTAGTGGTGTGCCTCAGGGATCGGTGTTGGGACCGCAATTATTTACAATTTATATAGATGATTTGGAGTTGGGGACCACGTGTAGGGTGTCAAAGTTTGCAGATGACACTAAGATGAGTGGCAGAGCAAAGTGTGCAGATGACTGTGAAACTTTGCAGAGGAACATAGATACATTGAGTGAGTGGGCAAAGGTCTGGCAGATGGAATACAATGTTAATAAATGTGAAGTCATTCATTTCAGTAGGAGTAACAGTAAAAAGGATTATTACTTGAATGGTAAAAAGTTGCAGCATGCTGCTATGCAGAGGGACCTGGGTGTCCTTGTGCATGAATCGCAGAAGGTTGGTCTGCAGGTACAGCAAGTAATTAGGAAGGCAAATGGAATTTTGTCCTTCATTGCTAAAGGGATTGAGTTTAAAAGCAGAGAGGTTATGTTGCAGCTGTATAAGGTACTGGTGAGGCCGCACCTGGAGTACTGTGTGCAGTTTTGGTCTCCTTACTTGAGAAAGGATGTACTGGCACTGGAGAGGGTGCAGAGGAGGTTCACTAGGTTGATTCTGGAGTTGAGGGGGTTGGTTTATGAGGAGAGACTGAGTAGATTGGGATTATATTCATTGGAATTCAGAAGAATGAGGGGGGATCTTATAGAAACATATAAAATTATGAAGGGAATAGATAAGATACAAGTAGAGAGGATGTTTCCACTGGCAGGTGAAGCTAGGACAAGAGGGCATAGCCTCAAGATTAGAGGGAGCAGATTTAGGACTAAATTAAGAAGGAACTTCTTCACCCAGAGGGTTGTTAATATATGGAATTCCTTGCCCAGTGAAGTAGTTGACGCTTCTTCAGTAAACGTTTTTAAAGCTAAGGTAGATATCTTTTTGAACAATAAAGGAATTAAGGGATACAGTGAGAGCGCGGGTAAGTGGATCTGAGTCCACGAAAAGATCAGCCATGATCTTATTGAATGGCGGAGCAGGCTCGAGGGGCCGGACGGCCTACTCCTGCTCTTAGTTCTTATGATCTTATGATCTTAACTTCAGATTTAATAAGGATTTGTAACTAAGAAAAACAACATAATTCATAATCCATAATGACATTAAGTAGGTGTTAACATGAAGATCTGAATTAAAAATGATCTTGTGATGCATGGTTGGAGCTCCAATATGCAGCAACATGGAATAGTGGTGTGCAGGATCACATGAGCTCCTCACACCATTAAATTAGTGATGTCAACCATGCTGCTGTGGGGAAAAGCCAAACAGAGATCAGGAGCTGCCAGGAAATAGTGACAGTTCAGAGCCAACATGTTCGCATAAAGGTGAAGGGTAGGACCAACAAGTCCAGGGAACCCTGGATGTCAAGGGATATAGAGGATTGGATAAGGATAAAAAAGGAGGCTTATGGCAGAGTCAGGGGGCTGAAAACAGCAGAGACCCTGGAGGAAAATAGAAAATGTAGGGGGGTACTTAAAAAAGTAATTAGGAGAGCGAAGAGGGGGCAAGATAAAGGAAAATCCCAAGGCATTTTATAAGTATATTAAGAGCAAGAGGATAACCAGAGAAAGAGTAGGACCCATTAGGGACCAAAGTGGCAATCAGTGTGTGGAGCGAGAGGACTTAGGTGAGGTTTTAAATGATTACTTTTCATCTGTGCTCACCATGGAGAAGGATGATGTAGGTATAGCGATCAGGGAGGGGGATTGTGATCTACTCGAACAAATTAGCATTGAAAGGGAGGTGGTATTAGCTGTTTTAGCGAGCTTAAAAGTGGATAATTCCCCAGGCCCAAATGAGATGTATCCCAGGCTGTTAAGTGAGGCAAGGGAAGAGATAGCAGGGGCTCTGACACAAATTTTCAAATCCTCTCTGGACACAGGAGAGGAGCCAGAGGACTGGAGGATAGTGAATGTGGTACCATTATTCAAGAAGGGTAGCAGGGATAAACCAGTCATTACAGGCTGGTGAATAAAACATCAGTGGTAGGGAAACTATTGGAAAGATTTTTGAGGGACAGGATTAATCTCCACTTGCAGAGGCAGGGATTAATCAAGGATAGTCAGCATGGCTTTGTCAGGGGGAGATCATGTCTAACAAACTTGATTGAATTTTTCAAGGAGGTGACTAGATGTGTTGATGAGGGTAAAGCAGTTGATGTAGTCTACATGGACCTCAATAAGGCTTTTGATAAGGTCCCAAATGGGAGATTGGTCAAGAAGGTAAGAGCCCATGGGATCCAAGGCAATTTGGCAAAGTGGATCCAAAATTGGCTTAGTAGCAGGAGGCAGACAGTGATGGTCGAGGGTTGTTTTTGCGATTGGAAGCCTGTAACCAGTGGTGTACTGCAGGGATCAGTGCTGGGACCCTTGCTGTTTGTAGTGTACATTAATGATTTAGACGTGAATATAGGAGGTATGATCAGTATGTTTGCAGATGACACGGAAATTGATGGTGTCGTAGAAAGTGAGGAGGAAAGCCTTAGATTACAGGATGATGTAGATGGGCTCGTAAGATGGGCAGAGCAGTGGCAAATGGAATTTAATCCTAATAAGTGTGAGGTAATGCATTTTGGGAGGACTAATAAGGCAAGGAAATATACAATGGGTGGTAGGACCCTAGGAAGTACAGAGGGTCAGAGGGACCTTGGTGCACTTGTCCATAGATCACTGAAGGCAGCAGCACAGGTAGATAAGGTGGTTAGGAAGGCAATTGGGATACTTGCCTTTATTAGCCGAGGTACGAAATATAAGAGCAGGGAGGTTATAATGGAGCTGTATAAAATGCTAGTTAGGCCACAGCTGGAGTACTGTGTACAGTTCTGGTTGCCACACTATAGGAAGGAAGTGATTGCACTGGAGAGGGTGCAGAGGAGATTCACCAGGATGTTGCCTAGGCTGGAGCATTTCAGCTATGAAGAGAGACTGGATAGGCTAGGGTTGTTTTCCTTAGAGCAAAGAAGGCTGAGGGGAGACCTGATAGAGGTATACAAAATTATGAGGGGGGTAGATAGGAAGAAACTTTTTCCCTTAGCGGAAGTGTCAATAACCAGGGGGCATAGATGTAAGGTAAGGGGCAGGAGGTTTAGAGGGGATTTGAGGAAAACATTTTTCACCCAGAGTATGGTTGGAATCTGAAACACACTGCCTGAAGGGGTGGTAGAGGCAGGAACCCTCACAACATTTAAGAAGTATTTAGATGAGCACTTGAAACACCATAGCATACAAGGCTACGGGCCAAGTGCTGGAAAATGGGATTAGAATAGATAGGTGATGGACACGATGGGCCTGTTTCTGTGCCATATAACTCTATGACTCTATGAGAACGAGGGTTGGGCTAAGGCTGTCTAAAAGAGATTAAGGAAGGAATTGGAGAACGTGTGAATGACAAATTTCTATTTGTATGTTCAAGAGATAGACTCAAGAGCAAAAATATATGGATGCTGGCAACCATGTTCCCCGATTTCCCAAACACCTGATTCTTAGCTTGCTGAGATCGCAAAGGAGCGGAAAAAGGGACGAAATTACCTGAAAATGTAGAATTCAAATCTTCATGAAAAAGATTCACAAATTTAACTTTACAATATTAAATAGACTAAATGAAGTTAAGCAATTATAGTAGGGAAATCAAGTGTGCTTCTTACAATACATGAAAGTTACCTTAGGGTCATAATATGTCCATTAGCACAGAAGCAGGCCAGGCAGATGCTGTTGCACATGGTTACAACGTCTGCTCGTAACACAAAGGAAGTCTCTGTGATATTGTGTACATAGAGACAGCTTTGAGAAGGAAGGGAATAGACTTTGGCTTGTTTCTCTGAGCAGAGCACTACATACTGGTGATCCCCCATCTCCTGAGAGGAAGATGGTGAAAATGATACTAGTTTTCTTCTCCGTCCTTTATCATCTTTATCTTCGCTGTTTCGATCCCTCCACACCTCATATGGGGGGTGTATTAAACCACCCAGAGAATCCAATGAGGCAAATGATAGTAGGGCTCCTTTCAACATTAATACTGTTCCTGAAAAAAATCAAAAAATTATATGCAGTGTCAATGAGTACCAATAACGCCAGTGAAATCGAATACCAGTATTTCACCAATATGAATATATTAACATTTATATCTGATAATACTTTGACATAATGACCCTGAATAAGTATTCTAATGTTACATGTATATCAAATGGAATGTAGAAAATGCCACATATAATACTGTTTTAATTTTAACTTTGCTTGTGAGGAAGACTTGTAACATCTGATTCCATATAAAAGCTTGGCAAAGAATTCTCATTTGCCAAATTCAGTCCCTCTTATTACAAGGAATCCATGATCAAATGTATTATATTGTATGCATATTCCTCGTCCAAATATAAAATATTTCCAGTTATAGTATGAATATTGCCAGAAAGCTCCTTGTATGTTACCGAGCAATAAAGATACACTGAAATATTATTAGGCTACTGGAGTAGGCCTCTGAGCATATTTATGCAAAGACTCTTCTGTCCAGATTAGCACAATTCCACCAAGGAGACTGCTTCCTCTATGCTAATATTCAAGGGCTTACTACCAGTGTCAGGGGAAGTTCTGCTAGTGTTAGGGGAGGCTCTTAGGGTAGGTAGAAATGCACACCTACCTTACTTCCAGTAACAGGGGAGATGCCAATGTGTTACTCAGTCCGCTATGGCTATGTTAAATATGCTACATAAACACAAGTTGTTTTTATTGTTGCAGTATGGTAAGATCAATAAATATATTTTGAAATTACCCATATTGAGAAGCCATTTTGTAAAATAAATATAAATAAACTCTTACCGCTGGGTGAGACCATTAGTGGCTCTGAATGCCTTTGTTCCTCTGGAGGTAAATTCAAGGAGATGACTAGCACCGTACCCAAACTGGTACCAACCCATAGGCATGGTGACAGGGTAGAGTCCATCTTTTGGCTGAAGGACTCCATAAAGTACAGAGCAGTTATAGCTTCCTTTGATTCTTTGTCAATGCTGGAGACACTGGAACTTCGGGACCGGTTAAAAGAATTTTCTTTATTTTCTGCATAAAACCAGTGAACAATAAAATCACCTGAGATCAAGAAACAATTGAAAATATGGCATATAGAATTCTTCTAGGTATTAATATTCTTAAGTATTGTAGGGTTTGATGGGCGCCTACTTCCAGAATTTCTAATCCACAGTAACTCAAGTTTCTGAACTGTTTGCTAGTTACATACTAGAATTTATTGCTACTAAATCAATGCCAGCTGAAGCCCAATAATCATGCCAGATTTGAATGGTTCAGTAAAATTAGTCACTGTTCTATCACTGCTGTGTACCATTTATATATTTATAACATTCATAAAGTACAAATAACATTTTTATTGTAATAAGCACAATCTGATTTTGAAAAAAAGGGTAAATATTACCATGATTTTTTTGGAATAAGAGTAGTAAAAAGAAAATATTCCTGGAACAGAGCCACGTTTCAACCTACACAGGTATGTATTCAAAGAACAGTGCAGCCTACAATTGTAGAGACTCGACATATACTAATGAGAGATGTTCGGAATTTGTTTTATCCTGCTAAAAATGCAGCTGCTCTGATTGTGATAGCATTAGAGAGAAATTAAGAAGCTGCTCTCACCTCTCCTTCCAAGTAAATCTGCCACATGGGATATAACACCACCAAAAATAAGGTGAAAAGAGATAAATAAATTGAATGCCAACAGGACTCAGTTCTTAAAAGTGTGTGTTTTTAAAACATTTAATGGATTCCTTATTAAAACTGAATGCTTGAAAAATAATCTTAAAATGACCTTGCGTCTTGTTATAGTATTATTGTATCCTGCTTGTCAAGTTAACTGAGTAAATAAACCAGATAATTGTTGAAAATAAATTTACAACATTAGTCGCGCTATATTGCATTGTGGATGAATGCTGACTGAATCAAAAAACCTTAAGTGGTCTGAATTTAGGCATTGTTTGTTTGTTCACATAGATATGAGTTTGGAATTGAGAGCATTTTGATTTGGAGTCTGGTTTACAATAAAGATCGCCAGCTGGCACATGCCTGAGGGATAAAGAGTTTCCAAACTTTGCTAATTTCAGTAAAAGGCTCCTAGGTAGTGGGGTAATCAGCGTCCAAGCTGCCCCCAGACTGTTCTTCCACACTTCTAAAGGATAAAATGATAGCCCATTGCTCCATTAACAGAGGTGTGGAGCCATATTTCCTATCCTGTTATCTGGCAAATAGTGACATAAACATAGATCTAAAAGGATTAAAAATGGAGCTGAGAAGATAACAAGAGAAAAATTCCCCAGTTATGTGAACAAGGATTAAGGGAACCCTTTGCAGTGTCAGGCTGTACACATGTCCATGCTCATTTCTGGTTTAGATAGTCGAGGTGGGCTGGAGAGTTTTGGCATGCTTCAATCTCTGACAATCTCATTGGCCCAGCATTTGCTCTCAAAATAATGGTAAGGTTAGTAGCAATCGCTGTTACTTATGTGTAAATACTACAGCAACTTTAGGCAAGGAGCAGAAATGTGTTTAAATGCCAGGATTCAAAGGTTTCTGCCCCAGTTGTGCCACTCCACCGTTAACTTCACAAAAACAGCATTTCGCTGTCTGCCTCACTATTGCCATGCATTGAATGCTATGAAGTTGTTTAATTTGCATGGTCGGTACGAACTAAACTCACTACAGAAAGTTAAGACCTGTCATTACAAGCATAAGTCCCCTTTTAATGACATAATAATTGTTAATTACTGACAATCAATCTCTCTGGCACTGAAAAATTAACTATTTCATATTTGGAGTCTCATTTCTTCCGGTATTAATTGAAGATTTTAGAAATAGCATTTTAATGTGATAAAGGTTCTATATAAATGCAAGTTGCTCTTGTTAGGAAGATATACAGTTGGTTGCCATTCACTCAAGTTTCAGATGCCTTGTTTCCCTCACTGCATAATTATCAGCCTGTGTTTCCAGAATAAAATGGCACAAAAAATGTAAAGCTTAAACTTATATGAACAAGTCTAATTGATGGCAGATGCCATTAGAAGCCCTGCTACAGCAACATTTGGGCTTTGACTCTATGTATGGAAAATGCAGTAGCTATAGTTAAGTGTTTGAATTATGCATTTGATTATCCAAATCGAGGACTTCAGGTGTGCAAACAAATCTTGGATATCTCATGGTGAGATTATTAGTTCTTCTGCACTGGTCTGGACTACCAATGCATTATCCAAATTTCCAAGTTTCAAAGTTCAAACCTGACAAAAGCTTAAAATATTTATCCTTTCAGTTCATTAAACACAGGTCAAATAATATAAAGTTGGCAATAAAATATAAGATATATATTTGTAAGTATAAAACAACATAGTTTTAATAAGGAATCACATTTTAAAAATTTGTTGTTTTGTTTGGAGGCTTGCTTCTGGGCTAAAACCATTCAGCACTTACTGATGCAACTCAGTCTTACCTTTTTCACTCCAAGAATATGAGGAAGCATGGTGCTCATCGTGAGAGAAAATACTGATGCCGTGCAATTGCTGAAGCATTGCCCGTCTGGAAGTGTGGCCTACTGTCCCAAAAGGCGTGCAAAATGGACATTTATTATAAAGCAATCAGTCAAAATAAAAACTGCCTACCAAAACACTTGCTGGCATGCACATTCCATCACAATCAAGAGACATACTCAGGCACGTTAAGGAAAAGTAACCTGTTTTGAGCTTGACTGATGAAAGTGTAACATTGATGCCATTTTGGAACTTGAAAAAAGGGATTAAAGGGTTAATTGACTCTGATACCCCAAATTCCAACAAGGGCACACATAAATTCTCTTACAGCAACCCCTGTCACATTTTATATCAGTCCAGCCTAGTCTGAGGTTTGCTAATCCTTATTTAGAATAACATGCAGACATGCACAATTAAAATGTTTACTTTAAAAGCAAGTAACTGATATCAGTACTGATACTAATGCTGAATGAATCACTTCATTTTTTTATATGGGAAAATATAATGCAATTTTGGTTCTTTTATTTCAGTAAATATGACATAAAACAATTGTATACTTAATGTCTGCTTTTAATATGATAGTTTCAATGATTTTATAGATATACATTATATATATATATATATAATGAATAGTTTTTAATTTGATATTTTAGTTTGTAAGTTTACGAAAGTTCCAACTTGTTTTTCTTTGCAAGATTGGGGTAAGATAGCATAATGGTTATGTTACCGGACTAATAATTCAGAGGCCTCGACCAGTGCTCTGGAGACATAAGCTAAAATCCCACCATGGCAGCTGGGGAATTTAAATATAGTTAATTAATTCAATCTAGAATAAAAAGCTAGCATCAGTAATGTTGGCTGTGAAACATGAGATTGTTGTGAAGATCCATCTGGTTCACTCATGTCCTTTAGGGAAGAAAATCTACTGTCCTTACCCAGTGTGGCCTATATGTGACTGCAGACGAACAACAATACGGTTGACTCTAACTACCCTCTGAAATGGCCTAGCAAGCCACTCAGTTAAGGACAATAAGGGATGGGCAATAGATGCTGGTCTTGCCAGCGCTGCCCACATCCCACAAATGAATAAAAAAATACATTTTAGGGTTACCAACGTGATGCACAATTGACATAAATTGACATTCTTCCTTTAAGACTGGCCATAGAAATAACATTACCCAAAATGTGAAAAATTAAGAAGTTGTAGCATTAATAAATCTAAATGGAATGCAAACATGAGGTCATCCAAATCTCTGCTGCCCATGTCTTAACTCGCACCAAGTCCTGTTGACCCATCACCACTGTGTTTGCTGATCCATATTGGCTCCTGGTTAAGCAATACCTCAATTTTAAAATTAACATCCGAGTTTCCAAATCCCTCTGTGGCCTCGCTGCTCTCTATTTCTGTAATGTCCTCCAGCCCTATAACTCTCCAAGATATCTGCATGCCTCCAATTTTGGCCTCTTGAGCATCTCTGATTTTAATCACTCCACCATTGGTGGCTATGCCTTCAGTTGCCAAGGCCCTAAGCTCTGGAATTCCATCCCTAAACCACTCCGCCTCCTTTCCTCCTTTAAGATGTTCCTTAAAACCTACCTCTTTGGCCAAGCTTTTGATCATCTGCCCTAATAGCTCCTTATGTGGCTCGGCATAAAAATTTGTTTGAAAATGCTCCTGTGAAATGTCTCTGGCCATATTACTACGTTAAAGTTTCGATATAAATACAAGTTATTATTATTGCAAAAATAAAGGCTACCCCTTAGAGTAGAATGTTATGGAATACAAGTGACTTTTTCTTATGTTAATTTTTAAATGCCTATATAGTCACACATTTTGTGAAGAATTTTATAGGTCGATTCCAGAAATTTAATCCGAAATCCAATCACAATGATAATTCAATCTTTCATTGGAATAAATTTAATTTTGCTTTTAAAAATTACTTTGGGAGAGCATACTCAATTATATTCCTGTTTGTAATAGGTGCCTGTAATTACTTTCTGATAAATTGGACTTGCAAAAAGGAAAATTAGAGTTGATGATCTGCCTCTATAGTACCTATTAATGATCCAGGACGGAAATAAAATTAATAGCAGCATTTGTTCATAATGGAAGATTAGACATGATGGAAATAATTAAGCAAACATATAGTCTAATTTTTGGGTAAAAGTAGATAATCTGTTGAGCTCTACATTTCCTGCAATCAATAATATTCCAGATCAGCCAAGGTATTCTAAATGACCAATATGATCAAAAATGTGCCTTAGAATGATCCCCTGTGACAAGTGCAACTGTTGACCTGAATGATAATGCATCCACATAGAAAGTGTTGTCACAGTTTTCTGGTTCCAAGTGCAATATTAAAATGCAATTTTCTCACACAATGTGACGTTGGTCCACAAAGTTGCCTATGTTTACTGAGGGCTGGATTTTACCAGCCTCCCCCGATGTCGGGGGTCGTGGCAGGGGGGCCCGGAAAATACCTCCGGGAGAGGCCCGTCACTGGTCTTGATGCCAAGAAGGCCCCGCCCCATATTACTGGTGGCGGTGAGGCCTCGTGGCAGCCCTTCCGCCAGTCGGCACTGGAAACTTAATTTAAATATTTAAATAAATGGTAATGAATGAATAAATACCTCGTCGTGACAGCTGTCCCACTCCGATATTGCGGCCAGTTGCCATAACTTCCGCACCTTTGGATCTCTGATCGGAGATCCGAGGCAGAACACTGGTGACAAGAGGGGAGGAGTGATGTTTTCAGGGCAGAAGTTGGGGGGGTGGGGGCAGCGGGGAAAACTTTTGCTTTTGGTTGAGGGGATCAAAGTTAATAAAGTTTGGGGGGGAAGTTTGGGATTGAAGGAAAATTTTTTTTGGGGGGAGAAGGCAATTAATAAATGATTAGTCATTGGGGGGGATGAGCGAGGGGATTGAAACTGTGAATAAATTTTTATGTTTAATTTTCTCTCCCCTTTCACTTTAAATATTGAAATGATGTGGAAGTGCCTGAAGCCCTTTAAAAATGGCACCGTGCCTGTGTGGTGCCGCTGGACACCGTTGCCTGGGACGTCACCGGCGGCGGGTGTTCAGCCCCCTCCATATAAATGAGGGCTGTGCTAAATATCGTGGCGGCTCCGTGGTGCAAATCCCAAGGGTGCATCCCGCCAATTTTGGAGTTCTGCCCCGAGTGTGTGATCTTTCTTTTTAAGTGAAAGGAAAAAAATGAAAAGGCAACATAAAAATCTGAAAATAATGTCAACAATTATTTGTATGACATACTTAGTTTTCAAGTCTAAGAATGGTCAGTGGCCAAAGGAAAACATAGGGTTTTACATTTATAAAGTTCCATAAATTGATATCCTTAAAACAAATTGCAGTTGGGTTTGTCTGAAAGAATGCAATATATATTTATTTAAAATTCAGTATTTTTACTATTTAGTGACATTTTTGAGGAAACAGACTGTACCTTTGAGAATAGTATATCCAGAAATTAATGGGTTCTGGAACTCCTTCTCTAAGCCTTTCAGTCTTCCCTGCCTCCTTTCAGATCCTCTGTTAAACCAACCCTTTTTGGTTGCCCTTCTTAATATCTCTTTTGGCTCACTGCCCATTTTTGTCTGATTGCCTCCATAAAGTGCTTTGGAATATTTTTCTACATTTAAAGATGCTATATATATATACACATTGTTTTATGATAAAAGCTTCTGTCTAATCACTCCCTGAGAAAAAAAGGTTAATTGATCACAATTCTTTTTAATGACTTTTCAGTTCTCCGGAGCAGTTTCTCTTAAGACTTCAGAATACAAATACAAATTTCCACTCCTATCGCTATAGTCATTTGTACACAAAGCTGTAATGAATGTTTCCCTCAACAATATATACCAAGTTAACTAGATTAACAATCTACTGTTCCGATGAAGGGTCACTGACCCGAAACGTTAACTCTGCTTCTCTTTTCACAGATGCTGCCAGACCTGCTGAGTGGTTCCAGCATTTCTTGTTTTTATTAACAATCTACTGGTAGGGTGATTAAAAACTGCAGTGTGTTTTATGGTGCAATGAGACACAATGGGGGAGATTTTATGTAGGCAACGGGGGTCGCATCCACCAGCTGAAGAACTGGCAAGAGCCCCATGTTGCCTCCTTTGTGAAAGCCCACTACATCACGTGCCAATTAGGCACTTAAGTGGACAGCGACAGGCCTTCCCGAGGACTAAGGACCCTGATGACGGACGTCCCGCCTGCTGAGAGCTTCCGGCCAATCAGAGGCCTGTACCTCTTTTACTGAGCAGTGCCAGCGCGGACCCACCTGAGGCCTAGGATCACAAGGGACCCTGGCCACATGTGAGTCATGGTAGGAGGGGGTTCGCAGGGTGGGGGCTGCGGGTTGGATGGGGGTTGGCAGCAAGGGCGGGGGGGTGCTCTCAGCGGGTCCCCCCTTCCCGATGCTGGGTCCCTCATCAGGCACTAAGTGCCTTTGAATAAGGGACCCCCAACACCCCGGAAGATGGCAAGTCACGGACTTAATTGGGGTGGAGGCTCAGTATTTTTTAATTGGGTCCCCACCTGCCACCATCCCACCCAATTAAATGCTCTCCCTGCCTCCAGACTCACCACGAGGGGAGCATAAAATCCCCCCAATATAAAGCACAAGCCAACAGTTTATGGATCTACATTGTATAGGGTTTGGCCTGCTATACTTTTTCTTAGAAAGTAGCTTTTTATCACAGATTGGGTATCTTTTATTGGTTAATTAAATTACTTCAGTCAACTACAACAACAACTAACTAATCTACTAAGTAATTATATTAGCAACCTGTAAATTTTATTGTTGACTGTGATTAATTTGGATTTTGAGTCTCTATTACAAAATTGCATTTGAAAATACTGGTGACCAGATGAAGGTTTTATGGCATTAGTAACAGCTGATGCCACTTCTAAGAGCAATAGTGTTAATAGTATTTATAAAATCTGATATCAGTCCAACAACAAGAAAATATATATATACACTACCACATGCTAAAACTGCTCAATTAATTATATCTTGTTTTATGACTGAATGATGAAATTGTGTAAAATCCAGGATTTGGATTTGGTCAGTACAGGATTTGCCATGGACAAAGACATCGCAACAACAATGGGCAATGCTTCAGTAACAGAGGTTTGAAGGGATAGGCATATGAAGTGCACACATTCAAGACAACGGTTTAAAGAGACAGGACCCCTTCTTCCCGAATTAGTTTGATAAGTCTGCTGTGATTCCAACTGAGTTGTAGTAAAAAGACGAGTTATAAAACAAACACACTGGGCTGAATTTATTTGCTGATGGTCAAGTCCTACCGCTAGTGATGGGCTGCGGGATCCAGGGGCAGCATTTTGCTAGCAGAGGCCAATTAAGAGATCACTGCTGAGGATGCCATCCAATTGAGGATAGCAGCCCACCCCCAAGACCTGCCGACCCAATCAGAAGGCCAGCAGGTCGGCAGCCTCAGTAGCACCATTGCAAGCGGTGGCCATTGCTGAGGCTATAACACCAGGAGGGGATGCCTAAATGGCGCCGTGCTCTTGAAGAGTGGTGAGTTTGGTTGGTGGGAGATGCACCCTGGGTTGTTGCTGTTTTGGTGGCCATTGCTGCCGATGGGGGGCAGGGGGAGCACTCTCTGTGTGTCATGGAGCGCCCATCAAGGAGAGTCAACCCCCCAGCCCCCCCGGAACCCACTCAGAGCCCGCCAGGGTTTACCTGGCGGTCTGCGCACATGATGGCAGGCTCTCAAGATGCGGGCAAAATGGATTTATTAAAAAGTCTGATTTCATTTATAAATAACTAAACATAGGCAATTTGATTGGTACTGGTGTAACGTGATTTCATGTTTATGTCAGGTTTGTTGGGGGGCATCACTGAGATGAGGTCTCCTGCTTTGTAGTTACTGCTGCTTCTGCACATATCTCATGAGCCTAGCTGAGAAGTGACAAAATTCATTAACTGATTAATAGGAAGATGAGGACTTAAGCCTTCTGTTATAAGGGATGTAGAAAATGTATAATGTACATTGTGTGCCATATTACCAGTGCAGAACCTAAAGGTCCTGATCCACTTAGTACTGTCTTATTACAAGACTTTATTTCTGCCACTAGATGCCACTATGTGAACTAGTGTAGCAGCCAATTAGATCAAAATATAGATACTATGATGCCACGAGTTGCTCTTTTTCTCATATGTTTTGTTTGATTTTAAAGTGACATTTTCTACATGTCTAGGTGGTCAAAAAACTATTCATTTTTTAAAAACTGGCTTATTTCAGTATAATTTTCTTTTAATATTAGTCATTGCCTGGCCTTTAGTCATGTGCCTGATGCTTCTCATTGCTTTGATTCAATTTGAATCTCATCTTTGTTCATTAAATCTTTTTCTTTTTGAAAATTAACTAATTACTAGAAATAATGTTTGCAATGATTTTTAAATTACAAACTAGATGGATCAACTGGGATACTGTCTCTTTAAAAAAAAAAGGAAATGAACACTGAAGTCATCATGAAACATTGATTTCACTATCACACAATACTGACTATGTAATTACATAGAAAACACTTCAGATTTTCCAGTTAGACAGTGCACAAAGCATTGGACAAACAGCAGATATAACTTTAATACATAGAGAATAACAAAATCTTGGACAATCACTGTTTGATGGGCTGGATTCCTCCACCCCAATGTGCTTTCTTCCCTAAATAATAACTGGCCATCTCAGGCAATTGACTTTTAGTTGTGGTAGAGTTCAAATTTACCCTCCCTCCTCCTCACTAGGAATTTTACATGCAATCTCATTCAGCTCAGAAAATTCAACACTAAAATTAACCAGCAGGGTGTGTAAATAGATAAAATTGTCATGTGAGTTTTCCTTTGCATGAGAAAAATGTCTAATGGCGCATCTGAGAACTACAAGAACTCAACATTATGTATAGTACCTAAGTTAGATATAAGTTGGTCTTAGGTCTTAAACTTGCAAATATGTGGTGATGACACTAGTGCTAGTTAGGGTACTGGACCATTAGAGTTTAAGAGGCTGAAAATGCTGGGATGTGCCCACCCGGGATCTCCAGCACTGAACCTGTCAAAGTTTAGATGATAAGGTAGGGGGTCCCTTAACCTAAATGCCACTAGCAGCTCCTGCCTTCCTCCAGTGGCCACATTTTTTTTTTTTTTAAAACCCTATTTATTTTCTTCAGGGCCATGAATCAAACATGGACCTCCTGATGAGGTCCATATTCAGCATCTCGCCACCAATCTTCCTTGGCTAGGCTGGGGATGCCAGAACTTTCAATGTTGGGAGTCGACAGTGCTCATTCCTCTCACTACCTGATGACATTGTTTGACATGGGGCTCTGTCCCTAAAACGTTAGATGAAAACTCTGGGTCTAGACTGCGACCAGATGTATCCAGATCCTGACCTAGTTTGCAGCCTTTCCACTGCACTCACACTGGAGATATGGTGGAAGTGCATCGGAAGAGCATGGGATTTCATTCGTTAAATTTTTATCCTAGGATATAACCTCATGCTACATATAACAATGTCTGACCTTTCATTCTGTGTACTGGAAAAAGATAATAAAGTTAAGCTTTTAAAAATGTCTTGACAAAGGTATCAGGAAATAATTTTAGACAGTAAGATGTAGAACAAAAATATTAGACAGCTATTTTCATGGTTTTACTTGGTCATGTTTCTAATGTAATGGTCTGATTTCTGTATAATTATTGACAAACTTTACATGCTATCGAGCACTTGGGAGATTGGGCTCATTACTGTGACTCAGTAGCAGATGTTTTTATCAGAAAACTACTGAGTAGTTTTTTTCTTTGCAAAATTTCCAATTTTCGCTGATCTTTTAACTCAGACTCCCACATAAGGTCTATCAATTGGGACAGTAAATGAGCTGCGAACTTGAAGATAATTGGTACTTGAAGCTTTGCTGAACAGAAATCCTCTTGTAAAGTAAGCTGGTCAATGTAATTTTTTTAAAAACTCAAATTAAGATACTCTGCCACTGTTAAGGATCTCGCCTACAGCCAGCCTAAAAACCGATAAATCAAAATAGAAATCTCTCCTTCCTGGGTAATGACTATAAATGCTGTGACTAGCCTCAAATTGGCATCACGATTCATGTCATTGCAATGTCTGCAGCCTTCTCTTGATAATGAAAGATAACACAATGGAGAAAAAAAAAAGATTTCAATGGGATAACACAGAGGAGAAAACATATATAACAAAAGGAAGCACATGAGGAGAAATTCATCTCGCAGTGTAAAATTGATGTAAAACCTCAGAATATTGTGGCACAATCTGTGTGCCCAAATTATACCTGCAGTCATATTAGCTCAGCTGACTCTTAATCATCCAAGGCATCCAACTGAAACAGGCATTAGACTTCTTAATTATGCAATTCAGGGTCCTACTGCAGTTTTAGGACTGGGAATGTGAAATTCAGGTGCAAATGGGTGGAGCTTGTGCTGCACACGCTCTGCCTAGGTGTACTAGCGAACCAATGAACCTTAAAAGGACCGCTGGAGGCTGCGTAAAAGAAGGCCCAGCAAATTTTCAGTTTTTATTTTGGTGGGCCTTCTGAACCCATAAAAAAACTGAGCCCACTACTGGGATGTTTGAGCCCCCATCCCCCTCTACGGATCACCTTCCATCCCAGACATTACTGCCCACCAGCTCAGCGCAATTTCACGCATTTTCTGCTTTCCGTATTCCACAATCTGCACCATGGGGCAGGATTTCCATTCCGGGGTAGGAACCGCAATGTCGTGGTCACTTCCGGGTTCCGACCCCACACTGCATCAGCAATGTGCATGTTTTGCAATTTCAATATGGTAAAGCAGCTAATTGGTCTAAAGTTGTATTCGCCATCCAATTAGTAGTGGTGGCGGATGCGGGAAGGAGGGGGACATAGGCAGCAATGGGCCTGATTTAAAGGGTGAGTGGCAGCCATTGTTGAGTCATAGAGTCATTGAGGTTGCTGTTCGTCCAAAGAAAGGAAGAAGGAGCACTGCAGAGGAAAGTGAGAAAGGAGGCCCCCTGTGCCAGGCAGCCTCCTATTTCTTGGATGCCTCAATGGAGGTCCTGCTGGAGGCAGTGACTGAGCATGGAAACATCCGGTTCCCTGCCAGTGGCAATAGAAAGCCTGCAAGGCTCACCAAGAGGGCAGGGCTGGAGGTGGCTCACAAGGTCAGCAGCAGAGGAGGAACTGGGTGCAGTGCCAGAAGTGCTTCAATGACCTTCTCAGGTCTGGAAAGGTGAGTCCTAAGATAGACCCAGATGGCTTACCTCCTGGTCAGCAGCCACCAAAGTGCAAAACAGAGGGGCATCTTTAGGGCACATAGAGTCCTCCTGTCCATGGGACAGATGTGTGACCCATCAGCATAGGTCAGAACCTAGTGATGTTGGACTGAAGTGCAGACTGCATGATCTTATGTGACTGAAAGGCTGCGAGTGGTGAGGGAGAGCGGCATTATTCTAACTGCACCTTCCTTCACCTTGCAGACCTAGCAGGAGTTGAACGCCATGAAGAATGAGAGGGCACACATGGACGGTGGGTGCCACAGCTCGGGTCGGTGTCATACTTTGAGAAGCTGACCTTTGATGTGTCCAGAGTGCCAAGCCACAGGGACGCTGAGGACGGAGAAACAGATGTGCGCCATAGACAGGGTCAAAACATCTTCAGGTTCAGGGGATGCATGGTAATGCTCCCCATACAATAGGCTGTCAAACCATGAGATGTCATCTCTTATTTTAAGTAGTGTGGGCCTCTGTTAACTGTTCTGACCTCTCATCACCATCTTCTCTTACGTCTCCTACAGGGCCAGCTGCAGAGGGGCAGGAGCCCACAAAATTCCAACAAGATCCTGAGGAATCAGAGGATGAAGACACCTCAGAACCTGCATCACATCTTTCTTGCGTACTCTGCACCAGCGCAGATACTCGTACCATGGTGGATCCCCACACATTATTAGAGAGCACGGCACAGGATGAAGTGCACATCACATCAGAGCAGGAGGATATGGGGGAGGCAGAGCTGGCTGTAGCCAGTCCTCTTTGGAGCATGGAGGAAAGGCTCAGCCCTGCTCAGCAGGGTGGAGATGCAGAGCCTTTGGAGTCACGAAACAGACGGCTCTACCTGGAGAGCTAGTGTGAGATGTATGCCCACATGTTGGAGTTACCTGAGGCACTGCGGAGTCCTGGGATGAGAATGGAGGAGTCCATTCATCTCATGTGCTTCACAAAGTCTCAGTGCTTTGAGTACATGAGCTCCTCCAGTGAGAGAGCAGCTAGCCTCAAGGAGAGCCATATGCAGCATCACTCAGAGTGGATGCAGGAACAGGTGACTGACATGCAGAGAATGCAAGCCACAGTCTCTAACATTGAGCGGTCAGCGGCACCAATGGCGCAATGAAGCATGGAGTGGGTATCAGCTGCACTCCAGCTGGTGTTTCCCTCCGGTGATCAATCTCACCATCAAAGGGCTGACGTGGCGACAGGAGGCAATGAGGGGATCACCCCTCACTGGGTTTCGTCATTATCATCCATCTCCATGGCCCCTCTGACGGACGAGGAAACTGTAGAGTTACACCCTATGACGGAGGCTACCACTGCAGTGATGCTGATGCAGCAGCCTTTGGAGGTACCCTACTTGCACCTCCATGATGAGGCCATGCATCATGGGCAGCTCAGGCCCACCCAGGCACTAGTGAGAAGACTGCCTCCTCCTTCTTCTTCTCAGGCAGTCCCTTGGGATCGAGGATGACTTGCTTCCACTCTAGTTCAATGGGTTCTGAGATGGCTGATAAGTCCAATGCATGATCTGCAGACTCTGCTACATGAGGGGCAGGTGGTGATTGAAGGGTCAGGTAGATGAATAGTTTGGAGGTTTGTGCGCTCCCTTTGATGCCTTGACTTCACCTCCCCATGTTCCCGACGAAGTCGCTCGAGGTGTACGATGCCTTACCAAATGAGCTTTCTCCATCTAGGATGGACATGAGCCAGGGACTCCCGCCAGTCAACGGGGAAGTTTGATGTTTTCAGGGATGCTTTGAGGACATCTCTAAAGCGTTTCCACTGTCCTCCCGGGAGTCTTCTTCCATGACCAGGTTCTGTGTAGAATAGCTCCTCTGGGAATCTGGTGTCAGGTAGGCGAACAAAATGTTCCACTAAGAGGAGCTGGTTTTAGGTGATTAGCGCCTCGATGCTGCACAGCTTGGCTTGGGAGAGGAGGCTGCTGTTGGACCGCCTTTCTTCCCACTGGATTTGAATTTCCGTCAGTCAAGATGAATGACGAGATCCTGGAAAATGTGGACCATTGAAGGCCTCCTATTGGCGAGGACAGACATAGATGACGAGGATCATCATTGCCTTCAATGTGCCAGCTCAGCCTTTAGCCTACTGAGGAAGAGAGTATTTGAGAATTAGGATCTCAAACCCAAGACTAAGCTTATGGTTTACCAGGTAGCAGTGATCGCTGCGCTCCTATATGCTTTGGAGACCTGGACAACCTACAGCAGGCACCTCAAAGCACTGGAGAAGTACCATCAGAGGTGTCTCCGCAAGATTCTCCAAATCCAGGTAGCTACTTGTTGACAGTACAATCCATGCTGAGGGTCTCGCCTTCGTTGCATTCCTGCCCCTCGTTTCTGACCCCTGCATCCCTGTTGCCCATGGGTCTGCCTCTGCTCCTGGAGATGCTGATCCTTATTGCGAGTCAATCCTATCTCAGAGTTGCTTAATCCTATTTCCTATTATGGCCTTCTTTCCTTTCTATTGGAATGTGCAGTCTTTCTGAGCCCCCCTCTCACAGATCCGTGAGGCCCATAGTCAGAAAGACCCGTCCAACATCCTCACCTCAACCGCCGTAAAGCCACCCGTACTCTCCCCAAAATGCCCTTGTCAAGAGTGAGGAAATATGACAGATAATTCTTCTGACTCTATATGATTTATGGCCTTTTCTGAGCCTTCCCTCTTTAATGCAGCTTCTTGACCGGCTCCCCATTTTGTTTGCTACTCCACTGATTTCATGCCTGTTTTGGACCCAAGTTGAATTTCTCGGCAACAAATCATCTGGCAATTTAAGGAATTTTACTCTTGGTTCTTTGATGCCAAGGGCTGTTGGTTATTTATCAATACTTTGACTAAGTGAGTATATTCAGTTTGACAGGCTGGATGTACAACAGGGACTGGGGGAGAATGAGATAGTCAGTGCAAGAGTGAACATTTTGTATTCAGACATTGCCAACTTTCTTCATTTGGATTATAACTCCTGTAGGCCAATAACAGAACAAAATCATGGAAGTGTTCACAGTCAAGATCATCTCCCAACTCAGTGAGATTAACACATGCATTTGGCCTGTGCCAGGAGTATGGAACACAAGTCAAGTTACAATTATACCATTAAAATAGCATATATACATCAGAAAGTTTTCTCCCTGTTTCTCTCCCCAATGTTGTCTTCTCTTTCCTTGCTTAGGCATTGTTGCATACTCAATCTTTAATATCTTTCATTATTCATATATGACCCTTGATGAATGTGGGTAGGCTGATTGACCATGCATAATAGCCAAACCTGATCCAATCCTCACCCAATAGCTACAAATATGGATCTCTAGCAAGGGTTTGGTTGTAAGTGAACTGGAATGGGGACACTGGCTGATACTTCTCTCACTAACGCATGATTGTTGTAGCCATTTGTCATACTTCTAGTGATACCTCAATTGGGATTAATTAAATAACCATAGACTGTAAAGTAAACCAGGGATCTTTCTAGTCTAGATACTTCAACTACTGAATAGATAAGTTGCTGAGTCACTGAGGAAGCCAAGAAGCAGTACATGATTCGCAACTAGTAAAGTTGAAGCAAACAACGAGTGGTTACTGTTCTGGTTTTCCAAAATTGCCATTAAGCGGTGGGGAGGGAAAGAAAGGGCCAGCGACACACGACATTGATACACTGAAGACAATTAGAATGGAAACCTACTTAAACATAGAACTTTTCAACAAACAATCTATTTCGTTGCAGAACAAATTATGTTCCAAATGGCGTAAAATGTATTAATGACCTTTAAAGTTAAGATTCATATGTAAATGCATGATATAGCTTTGCAAAGCCACTAGCCAATTCCCACTTTCATTGCATAGACTGTGGATAAAAGAATATATTATTATTCCACACCTGTATAACTGAAAGCTCTGGTTTGTGAGACATTTTCTGTCTTGTTTAAAAAAAACAGATCAACCTGGTGATTGCTGAGTGATGACAGCCACATTGTCTCAAATATATGTAAAGCTGACCAACATTGAGAAGAAATGTTTGCATATTATTTGTGCTTTAAATGTCGCTCAAATGTTTTCACATTACGTTGTAACAGGTTTAGCAGTTCTAGACACTGTGCTAGTGGCCAAAATAGTCACTAAACTACAAGAAGGACCTGCGGATAGTGTTCTCATATACCATCTGTAATACATCAGGATGCAATAAGTTAAACAAAGGTTGCATTCTATTTTAAATTGTAGAGTTTAAATCTCCTGTACAGTATAATGTTTGTGTTACTGTAAAATTGCTACTTAAGTTTAATAAGTCTTATTTGTATTGTACTTACATTTAAAAACATGAAATGCAGTAATTTTTTTCAACCAAGTATAGTGTAAATCTTGACAACTCATTTTAGTAAAATATTCTTTGCAAGTAGAACTCACACTTAATTACATTTGATAGGAGAGCCTCTCAACTACGGAAATAATGACACTACTGGTTATAGAATGACGTGGGGAAAAATAATGTATGAAACAGAAAACCTCCATAGGTTAATGGAATAAGTAACCTGAGTAAACATATGAACTTTTTGGTTCCTGTATGAAAGTATGATCAGCATAAAAGCTACTTTCAGTATACAAATAATAGTGTATCTCAAAAGATCAGCAGTAACATTAACACTTTGAATGGAAAACAGTAAATGCATGATAAGAAAGGGATAAAAGGTGTGGAATAATAAATAGGCTACGCCACCAGTAAAGTTTCCCGGGTAAAAATAAAACGATTAAATGATTAAGAATAATCACCCTTTGAGAAGCTAGCATTGTTTCACATCAGCAAAGCATGGAGGAGAGTGACATTAAGTAGAAATTACATTTTGTCAGGAAGTACTTTGGTACTTTTTTCACAATTGTCTTTTTCTCATGAAAAGGTATAAAAGAAAGCAAAAATAAATGCAATAGTGGCATTTATTATTTACCAATCAACATTTAGAGAATTTATCCTGTTTAGTAACACTTTAATGGTTTCATCAACATAGTCCTCTGACATAATTTATCTACACAGGAACTACACTACAAACATAATTCATTGACAGCTTGTATATGAATACAAGTACTTTATTTCACATATCCATCGCTGCAGACATTGTCATATTTTAATTTTAACCAAAAGGGCATTTCTATTTGTGTTGTACAATGACTCAGTTCTGGCTAGAACTATCAGTTACAAGAAAATAAGTGTGATACCGTGTAATTTGTAAAGTATTGATTACTGCAATATTTGTGGCCTTTACAAGTGCATTGACATCAGTATGTTAATTTTTCTCAGGGTTTCTTTTGACCACCATGAGCTGCAATACTTGACAATTTTTTTTTGTACTCATTCTCCTCTAAAGTCAGGTTTCAGCGTGGAGAACAAATCACTTAAACCACAATGACAACTATCCCAACACAAAAACACTTAAACAAAGTTCAACATATTACTGTTAGTATGTTAGTAGAATTTTCACACAAAAGTATAATATTCCTCTAGGGTGCTGCTCAGGAATTAAGTCCATCAGTAACTTCAATTTTCTTCATTTATAATAATAGTATTGAAATTTGGCAAATATTAGTCAGCTACTGTATAAATTAAAACCATACAGGTCCTGGGGTGATATAAAACTTGGATAACAATTCATGGACTCTGTTGGTTGCAACATAATAACACTTCACTGTTTAATTGTTGAGCTATCAGTCCCACTGGTTGTTTAAATGTAGAATCAATCACACCAGGGTATTATCTATGCCACTAAGAAACACTATGGCAGTTTCTTCCTGAATGATGCATCACACTTGGAATTAATATTTTTATTTTTAAATTGATAAGCATAACTAAGATTGCATCTGATTTTCTCAGCAAGACTGACTCTTTTCCTAAGATGAAAAATTATGATCATAAAACATATTTGTCCAGATCTAAATAACCTAAAAAGTTCATAAGAAAAGCATAGTCGAGGATTATGTTGATGAGCAAACTTCTGCAGAGTACTATATTCTAAGTAGGGCTGAGTTTTCTTGGCAGTACTTCATTCAACATGTCAATTTCCCTGACAGCAGAAAAGATTTTGACTTAGACCACTATGATTTTAAACCAAGTTATTTTATTTGAATAAGGCAAAGTAAGAATTTTCACTGGTGGTATAACCTCCAAGTCTACATAAACGCACAAGAACAAGTAGAATCACACTTTGGGGCATGCAGTACCTGATGGCCAGAGCATCTGTGCTGTCACTAGATGGATAAATTAGTAACTATATCATCAGTGTTAGGAGTCATATTGTTTCCAGATGCTAGTTCCTATTTGATAGCAACGTATTTGCTGTTCCTGGATCTGAGGTCACTGCAGTCAACTAGGGACACATTAAGACACATGCATATACACACGTACACTCACACACACCTTCTGTGTGGGTGACAGGCAGTGAGACTTCCATGCAAGCAGCTGACTGTGCTTTTCGAAAAGGTGGTCGGCCTGGTCCACGACGGTTCAGCTTTGAAGCATCAGCAATGGAAAGGCGCTTCCCGGTGTTGCATGGTTGGGAAATAGGGCTTGTGCACACTCCATTGACGTGATCTGAAATAAATGTAACCAATGGTAGATTTTACAGTTAACCCACTGCATGTAAATGGACAGTGTCCCTTGATCTATCTGTGCTGCAGCTAGGGCAAATATAGTTGTTTCCAACTACTCTTTTTCTGGTGAGCTGCAGAAAATATAAGAGTAACAAAATACAGAATCAAGGGCTGGGGAGCCAATGGTCTTCCATGTGGGCTGGTGGTAAGATTATCACTGACTGAACATTTTCAATAATTTATTTTAATGGAATTACTGAGCATAAAAGTAAACAAACATTCTGACAATAAAAGGAACATGATTACTGGTCACAATATTGGCAGTAAATATAAATGGAGAACTACCTTAATATAACAACTTGAAACTTTTCAAACCAAATGATTTTCAATAAGGCTTCCAACAATAAGCAGTAAATAGAGATAAGTGGAAATCTAGACCAGAAATCAAAACTAATTTAAAGTAGGTCAGTTTGACTGGAGAAAGAAGAAAACCAAAGTTAGTTTCATTTGGAAGCTTGAAAATAATTTAAACAGCAGAATCACCATTTTACAAAAGCAAAAGAGTGCAGATGCTGGAAATCTGAAATAAAAACAGAAAATGCTAGAAATATTCCCATTCTGATGAATGGTTATTGACCTGAAACATTGACTCTGTTTCTCTCTCCACAGATGCTGCCTGACCTGCTGAGTATTTCCAGCATTTTCTGTTTTTATTTCAGAATCTCCATTTTGTTTGATGTAGAAATTTGCATGAGCTAAGCCAAGTTTTCACTTTGTCCTCAATTTTATGAAAAGTAATTGTAGTAGCTCAAATCTGGTTCCATGTTTGGAGAAATTAAGGGAAGAGAATGGCTAAACTGATACATTTCTTGCCATGCTCTACTAATATCAAGTCAATGAAAACTTTCAAAATAATGACTTTAGTAACTGCTGTGATATCACTTTAACTGCCTGAGTATAGTATGCATCATCACAGGAAGTGATATAACCAACATGTAATAAGCAGTTGTAGTAGTGTTAGTCACCAGTCAGCACATGTATTTTAGAGCTCTCTGGTAGAGCTGTTACTTTGCAATAAAGAACCCTTCATTCAACTTACCATTCATTGTAAGATTGTTTGGTATATTATTGCTGAGAAAGCAATACCACAATATCGTGGCAGCGGAACACATCAGAGTAGCAGTAATGCAGAGATGCTCAGCCTGCCAATGATGTTGTTCAACGGGGTACGATGACATTGGGAATGGTGATTTCTCCCGTGGCAATCCATTAAGGTTTGGACAACACTGCACATCATTGGAGGAAGCGGCGGTGGCACGACACTGTCAGATTCAATCCGGAGAAATCGGTGCTCAGGGAAAGTGTGAGTACACGAAGAGGGTTGTTTGTTTGGGTGGTGGCATGCAGAAAAGGCAGTAATCGGGCAGAATTGGGTTCGTGAAAAGTGAACGGAGTCAGTCCAAGTCGGGTCTGCAGCATGGAGCTGCCATTACGCATTGTGGTTTTCCCACCAGAAGTGCTTTGTGGGTGGAGTCTCCCTAATTGCAGGCTGAAACCTCGCACTGCAGGCACAGAGCTCCAGATGTGGCTGAGGTCTGACACTGCAGGCACAGCAGACCTACAATTTTTTTTTTCCTTTATGGAAAGTTTTAGAAATAAAAGGAAGCCATTAAAGGTGAAAGCTTCAACAAAGATTTCTTGTAGACAAGAAATTTGGCACCATGACCACCAAACACCCAGCGATGAACTGGAAAGTTCAAGATCTCCTCCACAAGCTCCAACTCTTCAAGCAGCACATGGAGTTGTGCTTTTTGGATCTTGCTATCACAGAGCTTGCCAAGCAAGTGATCAAGATAAAAATTGTGATTGGTAATGAAGGACCCCATCTCATCAACACCTGTGGATTGTCAGAAATGGACCAGAAGGACCTGGCGAAACTTTGGACTACATTGGAAGACCAGCTGAAGGTCAAGGTTAATTTTAGGATCCATTGGCTCAAACTGATGGCATACAGACAACAATCCAAAGAGGTCATTGATCAATTTGTTAGCAGATACTGTGAAAAAGGATAAGTTTGTGATTTTTCAGATGTAGAATTATCTGAAAGGATAATGGAGTTAGTAATTACATCCACCCCAAAAGAGGCATTTCAAAAAGACCTGTTGGACAAAGATAAGGAATACAACACCAAAAGTCTCCTGAGAGAAGGCAGGAAATACAAAGCTATAGCTGCAAGAAGGCAGTGTATACGAGCGCTTGGAACAACAATCATAGGTGAGGTAACCAAGACATCTTGATAGGACAAGGTGTGTGGCAAGTGCAGTCTGATGCACCAACCAAGAAATTGTCCTGTTTAGAGGGACACCTGCAAGGTGTGTGGGAAAAAGGGGAAAGACTGTGCAGAAAGTCTGGCAATGGAGAATTGACCAGAAGCCATAGCTCGAGAAGAAACAGACACCACCTAGTGGGAAAAAAAAGAATGAATTCACCAGAAGCCAGTTTAATTGCAAGCATGTCCATGAATTAGATAAGGACCCTGATGACAAAGAAGGCACTGAAGGTGGACAAGCCTTCCACACGGTAACAGTTGCACACCAAATGGATGTGGTTACACAGCAGGAAGCATTCACTACAATTGCTATCATATGTCCAGAAAAGAGTGGCAAACACAAGCTGTAATTAAATGTCGATACAGGGGCAAGTGCAAATATTTTGCCACTGAGAATACAAAAGGATATGTACCTGGCAAGATGGGAAGCTATGATACAACCCACAAGAGCCAGACTCACTGCATACAATGGTTCACCAATCAACTGCGTGGGAGCACTGACATTGGAGTGCAGTTATGGAAATTCTGCATGGTCACCACAAGTCTTATGCGTTGTTGACACCAATGATCCAGTGGTAGCAGGACTTTTAGCATATAGTGAACTCCAGATCGTGACAATCCTCAAGATCGGCACTGTGCCAAGGATACACAATCAAGATAGATGTGACCTCATTTGGTCCATTCAAGATTTGCAACGAAGGTAGCCAGACAGATGATGCCATGGGCAGTTTCAAAGGAGATGCTGTCCTTCATTTGAGAAACGATGCAGATCCTGTCATAGATCCATCAAGGAAATGCAAGTCCACATCAAGGACAAACTGAAAGTTGAGCTGGATATTGTGGAATGGCAAGGAATTGTTTGGCATGTTCAGCAACACATGGATTGCTGTAGCTCTATAAGAGCCGTGATCAAAAAAGATGGCACCATCAGAGTATGTCTAAACCAGGGGTGCCCAATATTTTTGTGTGAGGGGCTACATTACAACTTTTGTCCTACATAGGGGGCCAGTGAGCAAATTTTGGAAAGATAAAGGCATTAGATATTTATCTTACGAATAATCAAAACAACAAAAAATGTGCATTTTTGTGAACAAGCTTTAAATGAGACTAATTTATTAACTTACTTTCTCATCATTATGTTGAACATTGATTTAGTGAGATATCTGGCATTGTTTTTGCTTGCACAACTGGTCAGTGTATGCCCACACATTTTATGTAGTGATGCAGAGTATTCTGGATAGATGCCCATCTGTCAGGAGTGCTCTTCATCTTGTTTTGATGCTTTTCATTCTTGAAAAAAGCTGTTCGCAGCAATATGTGCTGCCAAACAGTGCAATGAATCAAAGGGCATGTTTTGATAGATTTGGAAAAGACACTGAGAGAACATACTGACTACAAAATGTCAGAAGGTCATCTGTGAAAGCTTTGTGAAAGCTCTCTTCATATCACTGTCAGTTTGGACCAGACAGTAGCAACATGGTGCCATACTTATACATTCTCTATTAGTTTTTAAAGAGTTTATTGTGCAAACATGGTCATTTTAGTAATCAACATATTGTTAATATGAATCGTGGCTGGAGAGTAAAGCTCCCAGAAAAATTGGTGAGAGCAGTGGAAATTAAATCAATTATCTTGAACAGTACTGTTAATAAACAAGTTACAGACCCATGAAGTGTGGCATTTTTGATTTTCATTTCTGTATAACGAGTCAAACTTTTTGCCTTTAATGCAAAGTTTTCAGAAGAGGGGAGAGGAATAACAGCAGGATATAAACATGTAATTTCAGGGGCGGCATCGGCGCCAGTTTTTTTTGCGCATATTCTATTTGTGCCCATTGAATATAAAATTAAATGGCAATAAATTCATTAGTGATGATTTTTTTCTGTTCTGATACAAACATGATTTAGACAGCTAGGTGAGGGAACGTGGCTAAATTTACAGTTTCGTGCAGTATATCAGAATTAGCCACTTCACCATTGTATGGAATTACAACAAACGTTTCAAATTATCATAATATCAGAACGAAAAATAGATAAACAAGCATGTTTTTCGAATTTAGTGGGGGATGTGTAAAAACAGCAATATTATAAACTGGAAAGAATATATTTAATAGACAGCAAGGGTGGGTACATGTGCAAACTGAATGCACATGGTCATGCATCAGCGGTGCACTCATCATAAATGTGGATAATCTGCCTTGAAGAGCTTCCGACTATTCCTCATCGTTTTCCTCTACCCGCAGGATACTGTTGATATACGACTCGTATACATCCTCGTCTATTTCCAACTCTTCTAGCCATTTACTGAGCCAGGCTGCGAATGCCACCACCTCTCCGCTGGGCGCAGCCATGTTGTGTGGGAGCAGGGTCCTGACAAATATGGAGTTGGCTGCCAAGGTGCCTGACATTCTGGCAATGCTGAGTTTGACCCCGAGGCAGCCGCTACAGCTGGCGTTTGGCACTAAAGTGGAGCCAAGTTTGAAATTCCATTTGAAAACTGAAAGCAATTTGCCCACAAGGGCCAACAGCAGAAACTGCACAGTGAGGAGGAGGAACGGCCAGCCCCTACAGGCTGGATTTGGCCCGCGGGTCATATGTTGGACAACCCAGGTCTAAACCCTAGAAGGTTAAACCGAGCATTAAGAAGATGTCCTCATAAAATCCCCACTTTGGAAGAGTTAAATCTAAGGTTTGCGAGAGCCAAATTTTTCTTGAAGCTAGATGCAAAACATGGGCCTGGATTTCATCCACAGCGGCCGTAAAAGATGGCGGCCCGCATGCGCAGGTTTTACTCCATGGAGTCACCGCAATATTATACGTGGCGGCTCATTTACATGGCTGGGGTGGGGCAGACTGCCCCCACCCCCCTACCCCGATGACGTGGAAGGGGAGGGCGCACCGTCCATGGCAACGGCGTCTGATGCCACTACGCAGGCGCTGGCGCCATTTTAAAGAGCTTCATGTCCTTCCATTGCATTTGAATTTTTAAAGTTATATACATGATATAGAAATAATGTAAAAAATTGAATAAAACATTCAAGTCCCTCTCTCCCCCCCACCCCCCACCTCCATCCATGATTAAACAATTTATTAATTGCCCTCTTCCCCCCAGAAAAACTTACCTTGCGATCCCGGCCTGCCCCCCCCGAAGGTTTATTACCTTTTACCTACAATCCCTTCCAACATCCTCTCCACCAATCGCAATAGATTTCCCTGCTCCCTGCAACCCCTGCCCTGAAAATTTTCCGGGCCCCCCGCCACAACCCCCAACAGCGGGGTGGCCGGTAAAATTCAGCCCATGGATACTGGTCGGTCTATCTCTCTGAAGGTTCACAGGAGCTGACAACTTCCAGAACTCCATTTGGAAGATATTGGTTTTTGTGCTTATTGTTTGGTTTCTCAGTAAGCCAAGACTGATTTAAAAAGCACATGCACAGTATCATTGAAAGGTTCCTGGGTGTGTCGGCATTGCAGATGACATTGCAGTCATGGGCAGCACTAAAGAACAGCATGATAGAAATCTTCATATCTTAATGGAAATAGCCAGGAGAGAAGGCTGTTGGGGGGAATTATATGCTCTCCCCCACAGCAGGTTTGGAGGCAGGGAGAGCATAAAAATGCCAAAATATAGTCCTGGGCAATTAACCCCAATTAAGGGCCTCATCCCGCTGCCACTGCTGCAATTAGCTATGCGGCAGGATACCCTGTTGCTGTACAGGAAGCACGGCACGAAAAACCGTGTGGGTTGCTTCCCAGCTCCGGGTGGGGTGGGGGTGCGGGGGTGGGGGGGGGGGGGTCCCTCGTTAAAAGGCACTCCCGCTGAGAGCCACCCCCCTGCCCTTGCCAGCGGATCCCCTACACCCCAAGAGCCCCCCCCCATGAGACCCCTCCCACCCCGATCTACCTATGGCCTGGGTCCAGTACCGCTCCTGGGCCTTCGGTAGGTGCTCCTCCAGCAGCAACCATGCATCCAAGGAGGTGTTGTTCAGTGGAAGAGCAGCTAGCCTCTGATTGGCCGGCAGCTCTCCAAGGGTGGGACTTCCGGTGATGGGGTCCTTGATCCAGTGGAAGGCCTGCTGCTGTCCACTTAAGTGCCCCTAATTGGCACTAGATTCGTGAGCCTTCCAGAGAAGAGGCGATGTGGGGTTCTTGGCGTTGCTTTTTCTGGACATCGAGATCCCTGTCACCAGCATAAAACCCCAGTCCTTGTGATTAACAGCAAGAAGTGTACCATTAACTTGAACTACATCAACTTTTTCAGCTCAATCTACTCTGATGCAGGCATTACACTGGATCTGAGCAAAATAGAGGACATTCAGTCCATGGCTAGTCTGCAAGACAAGGAAGATTTACAGAGATGTTTAGGTTTATTCAACTTTTTATCTCTGTACAACTCAAATTTTTCCAAGAAGGCATCATCTCTACATGAACTCCTCAAGAAGTATATGCCATTCCTGTAGCACGAGGATCATCAATACGTATTTGATTTACTGAAGCAGTTACTGTCGACAGAAGCATGATTGCAGTATTATGATCTGAAGAAAGAAACCACACTTGAGGTAAATGCTACACAAAAAGGTCTTGGAGCATGTCTATTACAAGATAGTAAACCAATTGCTTTTGGTTCTGAAAGTCTGTCGCCCATACAGGCCAACTATTCAAATATAAAACAGGAAATACTAGCACTAGTATTTGGTATTACAAGGTTTCACAGATATCTTTTTGGCAAATGTTTTCTAGTTGAGACAGACCACAAACCGTTGGTTATGACTGGGCAAAAACCATTCGCCAGCTATTAATCAAGGTGCAAGGATACGAATGCAAGGTTAAATATAAGCCTGGAAACCTAATGGTTACATCTGACACACTAAGCAGGTTACCTATTCTACTAGACATCCAAGGCAACAGAATTGATGTCAAGCTGGAAGATGTATACCAGAGAGTCTTGATGCATCTTGGATGGAGGAAATGTGAAGAGCTACAGGAAGAGACTTCCAAAGATCCTCTTCGAAAGGCATTATGGCAGCTTGTTATCAAAGGATGGCCTGACACAATACAGGAGGTTTCTATAGACCTCAGAACCTTTTGGCCATATCAGGACAAGTTGGGAATATCCAGTGGCGTTATCTTTAAAGGAAGATAAATGTTAATTCCACAAACACTTCGTTTTGACAATCTTTCACATTGCGTCAAGGTCAGATGGGCATTGAGAATTCGGAAGATGTGCACATGAAATAGTCTATTGGCTAGAAATCAACAGTTACATCGCATGAGCAATGAGAATGTGTGATGCATGCCAAATGCACCAACCGAGCCAAGACAAAGAGCCACTTCATCCCCATGATGTTTCATCATATCCTTGGTCAAGAACTGACCAAGAACTGACCTGTTCACCATGAAAGGCGACAATTATCTACTGATAACTGACTATGTTTCCAAGTTCCCCATCATCTGTCAATCGAAGGACGCATCATGCACATTAGTAGCAAACACTGTGAGCGCAATCTTTATCTGATTCGATTCCTCGGAGGAGATAGTGTTGGATAATCATCCACAATCCATCGTCAAGCCATTTCAAGACATGTGTGGGCTCTGAATCAACTATCATCATCACCACATTACCCTAGGTCAAACAGATAGCAGAAAGAATGGTACACACAGTCAAGTCATTGATTGCGAAGTGCAGAGAAACTAACCAAGATCTCCACATACCCATGTTGCACTTAAGGGCAACACCCCTCGACACAGGATTACCATCACCTGCAAAAATCATGTTCGGAAGGAAGTGAAGACAACTCTTCTGCGTCATCACTTAATGAAATCTTTGTCAATCCAAGACAAACTATTGGCAAAACTAGAAAAGATGAAAGTCACATATGATAAGCATGTGGGCATGTGTCATGCAGGCCCCCACCTGCCAAGAATGAGGCACATTAATTTCGCCACATTGACATTAAATTTCAAATTGTTACTGGGAAGAGGAGAAGGCCTGTGACAAGGGGTTGCCAGGCCCCTGACTGGAAAGACACATTTACATATTAAAAGACAGTGCTTGTAGACAAAGGAGCTACTCCCAGCTCCAATTCAATTCACAAACAGACGTGATAAGACCAGTTAGTAACATGACTAACTGGTTGTTGCAGAGTTTTGAACTGAGAGTTTGAACTGAAAGCAGAATGCTCCGGGATTGAAAAGACCTCTCCTGGCTGGCTTGCCACAGCCTCTCCTGTTTGCTCTGAGCTGTTTCTCACGGAACTCCGAAACTCACTGAAGACACATGAACCAAGAGAGAAAAGTTTCCTACATTGAACAAGGTTTAAGAAAAATACTGGGCCCCAACGAAAAGCAAGAGCTACCTACAATCAAGGACTCTGCAGCAAGCTAAAAGCACAGTAACAAAAAAACCCTCTTCAGAGATTGCCTCAAACCTTTCCACTTTATTTTTGCTTCTCCTCTTTTCTGCCTCTATTTGCATATGTGTATTGCGTATGCATGCTAGCGTGGGTGCATCGGGTATCCGTAGACATTAACCGAATTAGAGTTTAAGTTTAATACATTTCAATCTTTCTTCTTTAAACCTAAGAAAACTTGTGTGTGCTGGTTTCTTGCCTTATAATTGGAAAGTGGTGAACAAGGATTCACCAAGGGGGAAGCTAAAAACACGGTGTGTTTAAAAATAAAACCCTGTTACAGTAAGACCAGGCAAAGGCTGAAAGGGAACCCTGGACCAATTTCTCACCTGGTCGTAACAGTGTGGAACTATCACCTTTACAGATCAGACAGAAGGTCAGAATGATCCATCCGCAAGAGAAGACATGGTTCCCTGCGGAAGTGTCCAAAATCTCCAACGATCCAAGGTCATACAAAGTAACCAACCCAAATGGAGCGACATTAAGAAGGAACAGATGTCAACTGAGAGAATTAGCTAACAACATCATGCCTGACAACCCTACTGCATTGAGAACACATTCATGTTCAAGTCCTAAGAATTTAACTAAGAAAAGTGACACGTATACCGCTCAAGCACAGGATGATCGTCAGTACACACATACAAGTCAACAGAAAAGAGTAGACAATTCTGATTCCCGACAAAGTTATACAGTTACAGATCAGGTCGAGTCAGTAGACCATCTGTACGTTTCAGAGACACTTGGTTAATGGACATAAGGGTCAGTACATGTGTAAATATTGTTCACAACTGTCCTATTTCATTATGTACATCGTTTACAATTTGTGACATTTCCATTTAAGGAAAGGGGGATGTTGTGATATCACTTTAACTGCTTGAGTTTTTTAAAATTCATTTGTGGGATGTGGGCGTCGCTGACTAGGCCAGCATTTGTTGCCCATCCCTTGACAACTGAGTGGCTTGCGCAGCCATTTCAGAGGGCAGTTAAGAGTCAACCACATTGATGTGGGTCTGGAGTCACATGTAAGGACAGCAGATTTCCTTTCCTAAAGGACATTAGTGAACCAGATGGGTTTTTACAACAATCGACAATGGTTTCATGATGATCATTAGACTCGCTTTTAATTCCAGATTCATTAATTGAATTCAAATTTCACTATCTGCCGTGGTGGAATTCAAACCCATGCCCCCAGAGCATTAGCCTGGGCTCTGGATTACTAATCCAGTGACATTACCACTACGCCACCACCTTCCCGTATAGTATGCATCATCACAGGAAGTGATGTCACCAAACATGTGATATAGCAGTTGGTGTAGTGTTAATTACCCGTTGGCATATGTATTATAGAGCTCGCTTGTAGATCTGTCACTTTGCAATAAAGAACCCTTCATTCAACTCACCATACAGTCTAAGAATGTTTGGTCCATTATTGCTGAGAAAGCAACACTATCCAGCAATAAAGCTGCACATTAGAACGTGATATAAAATGAATTTAGCATGTAACTGGGCATAGAAATCATAAAGGGAAACTAAATTTTTTCTTGTAGATCATAGCTTGGTGTTTCCGCTCGATTGTGCGTTTTTTGGGCTAAATTCGGCTGATATCAGCCGAAGAAAAGATTGCGGAATTTTCAGCATGAATGGCGTTCAGTGCAACTTGAATTTCCATGATCCTTTGCGTTAGTTTCAAAAACATCATGCTAGAAGCAGGTCCTGCCTACAAAACTGGCCACACTCTCAGGGTGAATTAATCACCACTGGGGGTTTCTGCTAATTGCTCTTGTTTTCAGGCCTTTGAGGAGGTTTCAAAAATTAAGCTGGATCTTTTGAGCGCAAAGACATTAATAGGTATGTTTTAAAAGGTTTTGAATTTAATTTTTAAAAAAATTATTAAAGTACTGATTACTCAACAGCAATCTAACTAGAAAATAATTTTGTATTCTTCTTAAAAGTCATTTTCAGTAACGTAAAATCGGGTTACTCGGAAATGGTGGATTGGCACAATGATTAAAAATGCTTATTTTTTGTGATAAAACATATTGTCAGCTGTACTGATCAAACTTAACCAAGTTACCACTCTTAAATATATCAAAAAATACTTGTTTAAAGCAAAACCAAAAAAATGTTTTAAAATGCTGCCGAATTGCACTGGTTCAATGCAGATTTTGTCTTTTCTTTATTCGTTCGGGGGATGTGGGCTTGGCCACTTATTGCCAGCATTTATTGCCCATCCCTAATTGCCCTTGAGAAGGTGGTGATGAGCTGCGTTCTTGAACCGCTGCAGTCCTTGGGGTGTTGGTACACCAACAGTGCTGTTAGGAAGGGAGTTCCAGGATATTGACCCATTGATAGTGAAGGAACGGCGATATAGTTCCAAGTCAGGATGCTATGTGACTTGGAGTTGGTGGTATTCCCATATAGTTCCAAGTCAGGATGCTCTATGACTTGGAGTTGGTGGTATTCCCATGCAGCTGCTGCCCTTGTCCTTCTAGGTGGTAGAGGTCGTGGGTTTGGAAGGTGCTGTCTAAGAAGCCTTGGTGAGTTGCTGCAATGCATCTTGTAGATAGTGCACACTGCTGCCACTGTGCGTCAGTGGTGGAGGGAGTGAATGTTGAAGGTGGCGGATGGTGTGCCAATCAAGTGGGCTTGCTTTGTCCTAGATGGTGTTAAGCTTCTTGAGTGTTGTTGAAGCTGCACCCATCCAGGAAAGTGGAGCGTATTCCATCACACTCCTGACTTGTGCCTTGTAGATGGTGGACAGGCACTGAGGAGACAGGAGGTGAGTTACTTGCCACAGAATTTCCAGCCTCTGGCCTGCTCTTGTAGCCATAGCGTTTGTGTGGCTAGTCCAGTTCAGTTTCTGGTCAATGGTGAACCCCAGGATGTTGATAGTGGGGGATTCAGTGATGGTAATGCCATTGAACGTCAAGGGGAGATGGTTAGATTCTCTCTTGTTGGAGATGGTCATTGCCTGGCACTTGTGTGGCGCAAATGTTACTTGCCACTTATCAGCCCAAGCCAGGATATTGGAGGAGTTGCGAAAACATTGTGCAATCATCAACGGACATCCCCACTTCTGACCTAATGATTCAAGGAAGGTCATTAATGAAGCAGCTGAAGATGGTTGGGCCTAGGACACTACCCTGAGGAACTCCTGCAGTGATGTCCTGGAGCTCAGATGATTGACCTCCAACAACCACAATCATCTTCCTTTGCGCTAGGTATGACTGCAACCAGCGGAGAGTTTTCCCCCTGATTCGTAATTTGCGTCGGAATCGTCGATTGCACCCAAAGCAGAAATTCATGTTTTTGAGGAATTTCAAGGACTATTTTTAACAATTTTGGATAGGAGAGGATTAACTTCAGTATTAATGTGCTAAGGCAATTAATGAGGACAGTTCCCTACATTTTCTCAACCTTTTTGGAAAGCAAACTGGCTATGAAACAAAAAACAGAAAGTCAAGGTTAAGGGTAGCTATTCAGGCTGCAAAAGGTGGGAAGTGGCGTTCCACAGGAATCGGTGCTGGGATCACTATTATTCACAATTTACATTAGTGATTTTGGAAGTACAATTTAAAATTGGGAGGTATAGACAATACAAAGGTAGAATGTGACAAAATACAGGAAGACATTAATAAACCTGCAGAATTGGGGTGTAATTCGCAAATAAATTTCAATATATATAAGTGTGAGATGGTACATTTTGGTAGGAAGAATAAGAAGGCCACATTCTGCTTTGATAATAAGGGTCCGAATGCGGGGTAGAGGAGCAAAGAAATCAGAAGTACAGATACACAGATTACTAAAAGCAGTGATACAGGTTAATAAGACCATAAACAAAGCAAAGTAAGCACTGGGGTTTATTTCTAGAGGGACAGAACTGAAAAACAAAGAAGTTATGTTTAACTTGTATTGAAGTTTGGTTAGACCAAGCTTGGAGTACTGTGCACAATTCTAGTCACCATATTATAAAAAGGATGTAGACACTTACTCCATAATTTCTTCTTTCCTTTGTGCCATTCAGGGGTCTCTACAGCATACATGTGCTATTACAATGGCGTATGTCCCCAGGAAAATCTGGAGAAAATTGCCATACTTTGCTCCAGAGACAGCAAGAACATCTTCAAATTTTTGACAATGCTGCTCCATGTACAATTAAGAGAAAGTCTAACTTGTCTGTTTAATCTCCATCACTGAGAAAAGATGGATGGAATTCTGAGGTGTTACAAAGAAAAAAGTGAATAGCCGAATAGTGTAAACAGTGAAGCACCAACCTGTTAATGAGATGGTCAAGAGTTCATATCCCTAATAATATCCCTAATCTTCTTCAGATCTACCTACCACTCTTTTGGGAATGAGATTCATCAATTTGTGGCTGGATAGAGTGCATAATGATTTCTGAGCATCCCATCATGGAGAAGGAGGGAGGGAGAAGAAACTATGTGCAGTTAGTTTATCATGCATTACATGGGCAATATTTAGGAACATAGGATCATTAGGCATAGGAGTAGACCATTCAGCCCTCTGAGCCCCATTCAATTGGATCATGGCTGATTTGCACCTCAACTCCATTTACATACCTTTGCTCTATATCTCTTGATACTCTTATTGAATAAAAATCTACCTATCATAGTCTTGAAAGCTCCAATTGTCCTAGCATCCACAGCCTCGTGCAGAATTTCATTACTCAAGTCCATCCTGGTCTCTTGGAAGGTAATAAAAAAGTAACAAAATCTATAATAAATTACAGCAAATAAGGTGGCAAGTTGGGTGATAACATTTATACATTCTCCCATTCATTCCAACTGGCACTTGTGCTTAACCCAACTCCTATTGAAATGACATCAAATGTTTTAAGACACTCATATATAGTATTCTAAAAATTACAAATATTTATTAGCTCAATGGGTTTTAACTTCAGTTGCTTTGTAAAGCTCAGTTAAAGAGAAGGTACAATAGCAAGGTATAGGCAGACAATTATTTCAAAATACCATTGCTATTGTATAAACTTCAAAATAGGGTAGAAAATAACTTTTTGGAACACTACCATTGTATTTTGCATGCAAAGTATTTGTGTTTGTTCATATGTGCAATGTATTCTATACTACATGGTTAGGAATTTCCCATACTGGAAAATTATGTGAAACCACCTAATTTATACTAATTAGTTGGACTGTGTAACCCAATGTTAAAAAATATTGGCCCAGATTTGTGGTCAAGTGATTTCTCAAGATTGCCCTCTGCAGGGACTTCAACAGCACACCCTGTGAAGGAGCAGGGAATTACCGACAACAACTTGTTGATTTCCACGTTTAACTGCACGTGTGGACGCAGAATTCGCTGTCAGTTTCACAGTTGGAACGATGGCGAACACTGACAGTTTTGCTGTCATTATTTTGTATAATTGATTTTATGATTTTAAGTACTGAGCAGAAATGTTTCACATGACTTAAATGAAAGCAAAATACTGCAGATGCTGGAAATCTGAAATAAAAACAAAGTACGGAAATACTCAGACAGGTCAGACAGCATCGGTGGGAGTTTGCCAACATGAGTTGTTCCCTAGTTGGTAGAATCGCTTAAAGAACTTTAAACTGTCCTGAATTAATTTCTTCATGCTTCGCCTGCTCTGCTGTCATCACTTTGGCAGAAACCCTGTGCACATAGAGTTCCTTAAGAAATATACATTCCTGCTTTTGGCATATTGATTGAATGCACTGGAGTTTATATATATAGGGCCACTTGCCTTTAAAGGAATTAGGAAAAAACTTCATATACAAAAATACTTAATTGAAATGTTAAAAGAATCGCTCGGGTCCTAATAGGAAGGTAGGAGCTCTCCAAAGTGGGACACTTGGATGCCACAAAACCAGTAATGGGTGCATATCAGAGGATATGCACCCATTACTGGTTTTGTGGCATCCAAGTGGACATGTTCCCTGTTTTTTATTTTTAACCACCCCCCCGACCCTCTCCTGCCCATTGTGGGGTCGTGGCGGGGGGGTGAGGGGTGGGTGGGTAATTAGGTACCACTACGTTTTCCATTACGATATCCAGTTCATGTATAAAAACAATTGACTTACTGATTGGGCTGAATTTTATCAGTCTGTCACGGATCCTGGCGGCAGCACCAGAAGTGGGTGTCATCGCTACATGTCAAGCGTGCAGCCTGCAATCACGTGGCAGCTGGCCAATTAACTTAACCAAGGCACTGGGCCCGCCTATTGCAGGATGGGGGAGGGCTACGAGGCCCTGATGGCAGCGCCAGCTGACAAGAACACAGGTTCTGGTGCCATCTTTAAAGCCCTGCTAGCCCTGCTTGTACTGCTGCCATTCACTGACACAATGAATTTGGAGTGCTGCTAGACACCTCTGCTGCTGCTGTAATTCCTGGACCCCAACCCTCCCCCACTACTGTTGCTGCTGGATCTCTCTCTGGGATACCTCTGCTGCTGCTTCTTTAACTCCTGGACATATGAACATATGTACATACGAATTAGGAGCAGAAGTGGGCCATTCGGCTCGTCAAGCCTGCTCCACCATTCACAAAGATTGTGGCTGATCTGATTCTGTTTTGAATTCCACACACCCATCTATCAGGGATAACCCTTGATTCCGTTGCCTAACAAAAATCTATCTACCTCCGCCTTAGAAATATTCAATGACCCTGCCTCCAACACCTTCCAAAGGTCCAAAGTCGCACAATCCTCTGAGAGAAAAGATTTCTCCTCATCTCTGTCCTAAAAGGGCAACCCCTAATTTTAAAACAGTGCCTCCCTAGTTCTGGATTGACCCACAAGCGGAAACATCCTTTCCACGTACACCTTGTCAAGACCGTCCAGGATCTTATAAACTTCAATCAAGTCTCCCCTCACTCTTCTAAACTCCAGTGAAAACAAGCCCAGTCTGTCCAACCTTTCCCACTCATTCCAAGTATCAATCCAGTAAACCTCCTCTGAACCGCCTCCAACGCATTTACATCCTTCCTTAAATAAGGAGACCAAAACTGCACACAGTATTTGAGATGTGGTCTCACCAGTGCCCTGTATAATTGAGGCATAACATCCTTACTTTTATTTTCAATTCCTCTCGTAATAAAGGATAGCATTCCATTAGCCTTCTTTATTACTTGCTGTACCTGCACACTAACTTTTTCTGACTCATGGACCCCACTCTATTACTGCTGCTGGATCTTCCTGGATCCCCCTCTGCTGCTCCTGTAACTTCTGGAATCGCCTCTCCTTCTACTGCTGCTGGACCCCCTCTGCTGCTGTTGCTGCTGCTGCACCCACCCCTCTGCTGCTGCTGCAACTCCTGTGCCCCACTCTTGGGGGTCACCCCCCAGAACTGGGTCCAGAGCCGCAACAGAGTCAATGACCTCCTTTGCTCCGCCAAGCTGAGTCCTCCGTACCTATCTCCTCTTTGGGGCTTGAATGTGGCTGCATGGGAGGGAGCGCTACATGGGGAAGGAGTGACCTCAAAGGCAGTGGCAAGGGAGTGAGGCATCACCACATCCTGTCAGATGCATGGCTGCATCTCGATGACAGGCTGCCTTCTTTCAGATCTCACCCCTAATATGTTCCCTGAGAGCGGACCCGGGGAGGGTCTTGTAAGACCCCATCAGGGGACGAGGGGCTGCCACTAGCATAAATGACCTGTTATTCATTTTGCGAGGCCTAACTTTGCCCCTCTTTCTGCTTGCAGGAGAAATAGGCTCATAACACCAGGGAGATATTGAGGAATGGCAGTGGGATCCCTGATGTGTGTCCTCTGACATCGGCAGAGGAGGAGGCTCTGAAGCTAGCAGGGGCCCAGGGCAGCCATGCAGTAGCGGACAGTGAGACTGGACAAGAAAATTAGGAGACATGGTGTTCATGTGTCCTCCACCATACTTCTGGAGATCCACATTGTACAGGTTGGCATGAGGAGAGCTGAAAAACCTAATCCACAAATGTTTGTGTTCTTTCTTGCAGGTCATGGCACTTTGGAGGCAAGTTCAGCCGCTGGGACGGGAGCACACATAGACCACTGAAGAAGAGGAGGAACAGTCAGCGGATGCACCGTCACATCATTCCCCTGCACCCTCCACCAGTGCAGATAATCTCATGTTGGTGGGTAGGCGATCAGGCTTAGATTCAGGGTGAGAGCACCATGCACATGCCTGAGCAGAAAGCGGAGGCTGAGACAGCCGAGGCCACTGTGGGTCGCCAGGTCCATGCTGAGCCCCAGATTGCTGACAAGCCTCTAGTGTCAGCAGCACAGAACATGCTGGACTTGCACAGAGATGCAAGGGAACATCTGGCAGAGCTGCCAGAGTCAATGCGCAGCCATGAGCTTATGATGGAGGAGTCCATCCGTGCCATGAGTGTTGCCATGTCTCAGGTATGTGAGCACACGGCTTCCTTCATTGAGAGGTTGGCAACCCTCATGGACAGCCAGATCCCACAGATGCACGCAGACCTGCATTCCATTGCCTTGGCTATGTGCTCAATGCAGCAGTGGCAAGGTGAGAGAGGGACAGAGTGCCTGAAGACTTCTCCAGGTCCTTATCCTTCTCTGGTCAGCAGGGAGGTTCAAGTGAGCCTTTGAAGGGAGGAGTGGCTGACCTCCACATCTGGCGACTCCCCTCAGGGTGTGGACAGCGGCTCCTCATTCCCTCTGCCAGTGACCCTAGCTCCAATAGCTGTGACGACTGAGCAGGCTCCTGCATCTGTACAGGAACACCACAGCCACCCAGGACCCTTCAGACCTCAGGCAGCCAGAGGACACCCTCCAAAGTCATCCCAGGCCAAAGGACAGCCCGATCAGCAGCCTGCCTCCAGCTCAGCTGCCAGCGCAGGGGTCGCAACACGTAGAAGCAGACGAAAGTGTATAAAGATCACCTAAAGACACTTGAGGCTTCACGGATGTATTAATTGTGGCCTTTGCATTGCTAGCTGAAATTATGGTAATAAATAACGGTCAGATTCAATGCTGTAAATGCTCATGATTTCATTTCTGACTTGTGAGATGCAACCTTCAGCCTTGTTCCCTCAATGGGCTGCACAGGCCGCGTCTGGTCAGTGTCTCAGTTGTGTCAAAGCGCATGGCAAAGCTGGGTGCTAGGCACTGGAGAGTGATAGGAATGAGGCGACAGGGAGAATACAGTGAGGTGAGTCTTTATAGAGTTCACTTTGAGAGGCCATCATGATGGCAGGAAATGAATATGAATGAGATTGTGTTGTGCTTCCCTTACGTGTCTCTCAATGGCCCTGGCCTCCAGTACAAGGGAAGCAAGATCCAGTAGCTTCCTCTGCATCCGCCTCATCAGATGAGGACTGGTGATCAGCCATGTTCTCTTCATGCAAGGCCTCACCCCTGTGCTGTGCTAGATTGTGCAGAGCACAGCAGACCACCACAAAACACGAGACCCTCGCTGGGGCATACTGCAGGGCTCCACCAGGTTGATTGAGGGACTGGAATTTCATCTTCAGCAGCCCAATGGCATGCTCAATGGGTGGACCCGTGGCAGGTGTTGTATCTCCCCTTCTCTGCAGTGAGAGGGTTCCTCACAGGCTTGAGTTGCCATGTCTTCAAGATGAGGGCTAAGGCAATGTTCCAGTTTATACCAGGAGTTAAAATGCTTTCAAAACTCACAAGCAATTAAATTGTTACTTTACATGAAAGTAGTTTCCACAGGTGAACTAAACTAAGTTATTCTACAGTTTCTCACAATGTTCTACAGTATTCGTGTATAGTAAAAACATATTTACAAAAATTAGTAAGAATAGATTTCACTTCTTCTGAGGTTTTACACAAACAAATCTGTAGAAATGATGGGCTGGGTTTTACTCGGTGTCAGGCAAGCTCCCCACCTGCCAAGAATGAGGGAAACATATTATTTAGCCACATGAACATTAAAACTTAAAATTGCAAGCCCCTGACTGGAGAGAGACATTAGCATGTCCACAGACTAGTACATCAAAGGACAAAGGAGCTATACCCTGCTCCAATTTAATCCACAATGGACTTTTGATTACCAGACATTGAAGGTGGAAAGGCTAGCATTCCAGGTTCACTGCTATGATGGCCGAATACACAAACAGACGTGGTCAGACCTGTTTGGTCACATGGCTGGCTGATGTTGGAGTTTATTGAATTTGAACTTCCAACAAGGAATTTGAAATCAGAAGGCTGTTTGCTCCTGACAGAGAACACCTCTCTCCTGTCTGCTCTCATCTCACTCTTGCCAGCTTCGGAAACCATTGAAGACATATGAACCCCAAGGCAGAAAAGTCTCCTACAGTGAACAAGGTTTAAGAAGAATACTAGGCCCCAACGAAAAGTAAGAGCTGTCTACAGTCAAGAACTCTACGGTGAGCTGGAAACACAGAAACTGTAACAAGAAACCCCCTTTAGAGATTACCTCAAACCTCTCCATTTTATTTTTCTTCTGCGCTTTTCTGTCCCTATTTGCATGTGTGTATCGCATGTGCATGCTAGCATCTTCTTCTCTTCTTCTTTGGCCTCCTTGTCTCGGGAGACAATGGGTAAGCGCCTGCAGGTGGTCAGTGGTTTGTGGAGCAACGCCTGGAGTGGCTATAAAGGCCAATACTAGAGTGACAGACTCTTCCACAGGTGCTGCAGATAAAATTGGTTGTCAGGGCTGTTTCGCAGTTGGCTCTCCCCTTGCGCTTCTGTCTTTTTTCCTGACAACTGCTAAGTCTCTTCGACTCGCCACACTTTAGCCCCGCCTTTATGGCTACCCGCCAGCTCTGGCGATCGCTGGCAACTGACTCCCACAACTTGTAATCAATGTCACAGGACTTCATGTTGCGTTTGCAGACGTCTTTAAAGTGGAGACATGGACGGCCGGTGGGTCTGATACCAGTGGCGAGCTCACTGTACAATGTGTTCTTGGGGATTCTGCCATCTTCCATGCGGCTCACATGGCCAAGCCATGGGCGCATACTATATCTGTAGGCGTTAACTCTATTAGAGTTTAAGTTTAATTTTAATAAATTTCACTTTTCTTTAAAAACCTAAAGAAAACCTGGTGTGCTCATTTCTTTGCCTTATAATTGGAAAGCTGTGAACAAATATTCACAAAGGGGAGCTCAAAACACAGTGTGTTTAAAAACAATAAGACCAGATGAAGGCTAAAAGGGACCCCTAAACACCTTACTCACCTGGCCGTAACACCGGTGAGCAGGAGCGGGATTGGAGGTGTGGGGGGCCGAAAACTCAGGGTGGATGTGCTCACCTGGAGACCCGACGCCACAACATCAGTTCTGGATTTTGTCAGTGGTGGGAAAGCTCCACGGCAGCATTGCCACCACAAAGTGGTGGGACTACAATTTGAATTGGTCAACAACTAGTTAGAATGCATTTGTATTGAACTGAAGCCAATTTTATGGGGGTGTTTCAGATTTAGTCAATGGCACAGGTGTGTACCTGCTTTCTGGAAGCAGAGATGATGGCGGGGGCCTCTTGGGGGAGGGGGAGTGGGTTGACAGGTCCCTTTGCTTATGGGCCTCACAGGATCATCAGAGGGGGGACTCAGGAATGCTGCACATTCCAGCTGAAAGGAAGGACATAAAAGGACTTGCAATTAAGCAACTCCGAGATAGAGTTGAATAGCGATGAGGAATAAGGAGCAGCATCTCCAGGAGCAGAGACAGACCAATGGACAACAGAGGTGCAGGAGTCAGGAGTGAGGGGCAGGAAGGCAACAAAGATGAGACCCTCAGCATAGTGTCAACGGAGAAGCTATCTGGACATGTTGGAGCACCAGTACAGGAGAATGTTGCGCCTGTCCAGGCAGATGGTCGCTGACATGTGTGCCCTCATTGAGGGCCATCCAAGGATTCGTGGCAGCAGTCACAATGGTGAAATGGAGACACATAAGTCTGCCTTAGTGCAACATGCCAAATGCTTTATTGAAGTACACTGTGATATTATTTACATCAGAGATATCGAAGTGAACCACAAAGTGACATTACCGACATGGTGGCCTGTGTTTACAGCCACTCCTATAATGTGGCCACCTTGTGGCTGAGGATGAGGTGGAGGCAGACTGCTCATTACTGCATGTCTGGACCTGAGATGCCTGTGGCGGTCAGCTCTGGTGTGTAGCTGACAAGTCCGGGGTGGGGCACCTCCAAAGGCTGCTGCACCAACATCACTGCGGTGACAGCCTCTGTCACAAGGTATGACTCTACAGATGCTTCATCCATCAGAGGGGCCATAGGTCAGATGATGATGGCAGAGCCCCATGAGGGGTGGCCCCCTCATTGCCTTCTGTCGCCACTTCAGCCCTTTCATGGTGCCTTTAATTGCTGGAGGGAACCACCAGCTGGGCACAGCTGGCATCCACTCCATGCTTCATTGCCTCATTTGCACCACTGACTGGTCAATGCTACAGACCGTGGTCCATGCATGTCAGTGCGCTATTCCTGCAACCACTCTGAATGATGCCACATATGGCTCTCCATGAGGTTGGCCACTCTCTCAATGGAGAACATCATGCTCTCAATGCACTGAGATATTGTGGAGCACATGTGATGAATGGACTCCTCCACTCTGATTTCATGACTCCGCAGTGCCTCAGGTAACTCCGACATGTGAGCACACATCTCACGCTGGTTCTGCAGGTAGAGCCACCTGTTTTGTGACTCCCTAGGCACTGCATCTCCACCCTGCTGAGCAGGGCTATACCTATCCTCCATCCTCTGAGGGAAACTGGAAGCCAACTCTGCCTCCCTCCTGTTCTGACATGCTGCACGCTTCACCCTGTGCCACCATCTCTATTAACACATGAGGCCCCACTGAGGTGCGAGTATCTGTGCGGATGGACGGAGCGCAGGAAAGTTGTGATGATGCAGGCTCTGAGGTGTCTTTCCCCCCTCTGACTGTTCGGGAATTTGGTGTCTTTGTGTGGACTCCTGCCCCTCTGCGGCTGGCCCTGTGAGAGACATAAGAGGAAATGGTGATCAGAGTTCGGGGCAGTCAACAGACGCTCACGCTGCTAAAACTAATCAAATGACAGTCCATGCTTTGACAGCTCGTTGCACGGGGAGTATTGTCATGCATCCCCTGAACCAAGAAATGTTTAGATGCTTTCACCCTGTCTACGGCGGACACCCGTTTCTCTGAACCCAGCATCCCTGTGGCCTAACACTCTGGACACATTATGGTCCAGCTTCTGAAAGTCAGTGATGCTAGCATGGCACCCTCGCCGTCAAGGCGTGCTGTTTCGTTCTCTCTGACATTCAACTCTTGTTTGGCCTACAAGGTGATGTGATGGAAATCACACCTGCCAAATATGGGACACTACTGAAACTTTTTTACTAGACATTTCACATAACTTGTTTTAAAAAACCAACAGAGCTGAACAGCTGAAAACATGGTTGCACATTTGCATTCCGAGAGACAGTTGAATAGAGAAACAACAGGACTGCTCACTGACTCAACTAACAGGATTGGTCTGAGCAATCATGAGAATCAACATTCTTTGTCTGTGTAAGAGCCAGAACTCCAGACCCCACCGAGTGTGTCTGAAAAGTTTTGAAATCAACAACTGCCCCAGAAGCGGCTGTTTCACACAAGTAGATGGTCACATGACCTACCTGCTGGCCAGACTGGGGACTGTTTGAATTGTGCCTCACAGAAAGGTAACAGACTGCAACTGAACTCCAAGAAGAAAGCACCTCTCTCTGTTTCTCTCTCCAGCAAAGTCCCAGGGAAATCACAGTGGCAGCGCAAGCCCCAAGACTACAGAATTTTACAGGAAACCACCAAGAAGACAATTGAAACCTCTCTTCGGCCTTCTGGTACCAGAGAAGCAAGCTTAAAAATTGTGTACTGGGCCCCAGTGAGAACTCCAAGACCTTAACTTCAATCAAGGACATTGCATGAAAGACAAAAGACAGTAACTGAATTCCATTTATTGCCAACTCTACTTTGACACCCCCAATTCTTTCTTCCCCTCTGTATCTATTTGTGTGTGTGTGTTTATCCCGTGTGCATATGAGCGTAGTTGGGTCGCGTATTTTAGTAATTCTAACTGGGTTAGAGTGGTAGGCTAATAAACTTACATCTTTCTTGTTTAAACCTAAGAAAACCTGTCTGATTGGTTCATTTGCAATTACAATTAGAGAACAGTGAGGAAAGACTCACTGAGTTGGTAAGCTAAAATCCTTGGGTTTTGAAAGATAAACCCTGTTATGGCCAACCCAGGAAAGGGGCAAGAGGGGAGCCAGAGACCCCTTCCTCACCCGGTTGTAACAGTGAATAAAGCTGCAGTTAGGACAGTGCTGCTCTCCCTCATCACTCACAGATTTTCATTAACATTCGTTGCTGCAATCTGCACTCCAGCCTCCTGACCAACAGCACCAGGGATCTGACCTATACTTATGGGTCATCAAAGCTGCTGAGCACACATCTCCCATAGTCAGGAGAGCTCTATGTGCCCTCAGGATGGCCCTGTCTTTTACACTCTGGTGACTGCTGACCAGGAGGTATGCCATCTGGGTCTATCTTTAGACTCATCTTTACAGACCTAACAAGGTCATTGAAATGCTTCTGGCATGCCACCCTGTTCCTTTTCCTCACCACTCCTCTGCTGCTGACCTCGTTAGCCACCTTAGCCGTGCCCTCTTGGTGAGCCTTGCAGGCTTTTTGTTGCCACAGGCAAGGAACAGGGTGTTCCTGCACCCAGTCACTGCCTCCAGCAGCACCTCCAGTGAGGCATCAGAAAAACAGGGGGGATGTCCTGGCACAGGGTGGGGGAGCCTCCCTCTCACTGCTGTCTGCTCTGCTCCTTTCTCCATTCCTTGGACGAATGCCAACCTCAGCAATGGCTGCTCCCCACTCTTTAAATCGGGCCCACTGATGCCTATGTCCCACCTCCTTCCTGCACCCACTGCCGCCATTTGGCAGCAGAATACGATTCTATGTCAATTAGCTTATTGCCATATCGAAATTGCAATATATGCACGTTGCCGATGCGGTGCAGGGTCAGGACCAGGAAGTGACTGCAATGTTAGCGTCCCAACCCCTGAATGGAAATCCTGCCCAATACTCCAGTTGAGGCCGAACCAGTGTTTTATAAAGACTCACCATAACCTCCTTGCTTTTGTAATTTATGCCTCTATTTATAAAGCCCAGGATCCTGTACGCCTTATTAACTGCTTTCTCAACCTGTTCTGCCACCTTCAGTGATTTGTGCACATATTATCCCAGGTGCTTCTGCTTTTGCACCCCCTTTAAAATTGTATCCTTTATTTTATATTGCCCCTCCTCGTTCTTCCTACCAAAATGTATCACTTCATACTTCTCTGTATTAAATTACATCTGCCATATGTCTGCCCATCCCACCAGCCGGTCTATGTCCTCTTGAAGTCTATCACTATCCTCCTCACAGTTCTCAATACTTCCAAATTTTGAGGCATCCGCAAATTTTAAAATTGTGCCCTGCACATTCAAGTCTAGGTCATTAATATATATCAAGAAAAGCAGTGGTCCTAATACCGATCCCTGGGGAATCCCACTATATACCTTCCTACAGTCTGAAAAACAAATGTTCACCATTTGTTCCTTGTCACTCAGCCAATTTCATATCCATGCTGTCACTGTCCCTTCTATTCCACAGGCTATAACTTTGCTGACAAGCTTGTTATGTGACACTTTATCAAATGCTTCTTGCAAGTCCATGAACACCAGGGTTGTCCAACATACGGCCGTGGACGAGGATCCGGCTGGCCAAAGGTTTCTGTCCAGCCTGTGAATGTAAACGGTACCCAAGCCATTCCTCATCCTCCCCAGGGGTCCATGACTGAAGATAATAAATTCCATGCTGTCAGACCAGCTTTTAAAAAACATCGCAAGTCAGTTTAACAGCTGACAGATCCTGACATTGGGAACAGCAGTTTCTGAACTTCAGACAGATTCGGGTTTTCTGGCGGCCTTTCAAAAAAAGGCCTCTTTAAATACCACCAGAGATCTTTGGGTGCTAAGTGGGCACCTTACTGCAACTTGCCAGTTGGGTAGAGTGAAAAATCAACTGGTTCCCTTGCTGACCTGGTTCATAGAATCATAGAATGGTTACCTCACAGAAGGAGGCCATTTCTGCAAGAGCAACTCACCTAGACCCACTCCTCAGTTTTTTCCCATAGCCCTGCAATTTTTTTCTCTTCAGATAATTATACAATTCTCTTTTGAAGGTTGGCTGGGGATGGCCTTGAACAAGCTGGCAGTGAGCCAGAGTTTTATTTGTGGACCCAGGAGGAGCATTCCTGCTCCTCACACTAAAACAAAAATTTGAACAATTCTTCATTCCTTTTTTTAGTTGCTAGTAGCCATCACTTTAGGTGCCACTGGTTAGGCAGCTCAGCACCCAGAAAACAGATAGTGTGAGCGCATACCTGAAATTTGTAATCAGATCCCAGAAACTAGTGTAGGACAATGGTTTGCATACTTAAACAGCTTGTTTCAGGCAGGACAATTGAATCAGCTAAGTCATGGGCATCGATAAGGTAACTGCACACCCCACACATTTCTACTGCTGGCCAACTGTTTTTCAGATGAGGAATGGGTGGTCAGCAGTTGTAAATCCCTTTTAAAATTTTATTATGGAGTATTAATAATGAAGCATGCACTATGTTGTAGTGCAAGGATTACTGAGGTAGTGCATTTTCTTGAGCACCAAAGCACTTTCTCTAACAATATTTAAAAGACTGTAAAATATTGTGCTTGGAATCTTACTATAGATGACATTTGCTGACAAAAAGATACATTGGTCTGGATTTTGCAGGCAGTGATGAAGCAATGGTGCTCGATACTGACCTCGAAGAAAAATATGTGGCGTGGTTTTCCCCTTTCCCGACGTCAGCTTAAATCTGCCATCAAGTCAAGGAGATCTCTTGTTGTGCAGTAACAGTGATGACAGCAAGCAGGTAAGCAGTAAATCACATTGACTTATTCAGACATAACAAACCAAGAATTTATAAGTACTTAATTAATATCTTTCACTTTTAAATTACTTGTTCAAACAGCAAAATAAATGTTTATGATTGGATTCAGATAGAAGCTAAAATAATGATAAACAAACTTGTGGATTTTTTTTTTTGCCAATCTGGAGAAATCTAACATTCCACAAATAGAAAATAACCTTTCTCAGGGCCAGTGAGGGTGTTTAGCAATAATTATGAAGTTAGTATGATGTTAAGCACCCAGTTATACCTCATTTAACAATGTGTAATTGTTTCAAGGATTTTACAGTGAGATCAACAGCGTAAGAGTGGAAGTTCTCATCAATTCTTAAGATTTCCCATTATTTGCAGTCTAGGGGTGCCTCAATAGTGCACCCTCTGGAGAAGCATAGAATCACCGACAGCAACTTCTACATTTCCATATTATTTTGCGCATGTGTGGACTCCTGAAGTTGCTGTCAGTTTTAGTGGAGTAATGTTGGCAAACACTGACAGCTTTGTCATCATTACCACCACAAATTCTGGGCCATTGTTTACTATTATTAGAAACATGTTATCAGAAAAACTAAAATTAAGAACAAGTGCGACATATGGAGTTGGATTTTGTGTACGAGGCAGGGCTCCTGGCGCAGGGCTGAAAAGGTGGAGGGAGCCCTGCCTCAGTCTTTTCCTGCCCCCCTGGAGTGATCCTCCTGTCTTTTTACATCAAAGTTTCATGAGCTGGGATCCCTGTACCTTTAGAGATGGGGATCCCACCTCCATAAGCTGCCAGCCAATCAGAGGGCCGGCAGCTCAGCAGTATTGGCAGTGTCACCAGGAGTGGTGGCCACTGCCAGTACTGCAGAGGCTTTGGACCCAGGCCCAGCACTGGAACCCTAGACCAGAGGTAGGTGAGGCGGGATTGCTGGGGCCAGTCCGGAAGGCCCCAGTGAGGGGGGGGGGAGGCAAGGGGGTGATCGTGCAGTCAGGGGGAGGGGGGTCCCGGGGTGGGGGTTGTGATGGTTCCTAGCGGGGGTTCTCTGTGGGCCACGGATTGTCCATAGAGGAGGGACACCCCCACCCCCGCCAGCCTGCGGGGAGGGTGCCTCGTTTTACAAGGCACCCCCGCCCCTTGTAGAATCACAGTGGTGGTGGGAAGAGGCCCTTAATTGGCTGTTAATAGGCCATGTTAATAGGGCCTCACTAGTCGTCGGCCTATCCAGCCCCTGGCAAGAGTGCTTGACAGCAGCGGGGCGACTGGCCCTCCACCCCCCGCCACCCGTTGCGATTCTCCATGCCCCCTCCCCGCCTCTGATCCCGCCTCAGGAAGTGCATAAAATCCAGCCCATGTTGTGAACAGTTACTCTTGAGTATCGAATAAATTAGAGCCAAATATATTCATAAGAATAAGGGATGTGTAATCTGGCTTCATTTTTGGTTCAACTTTTAATAAACCAACAGAAGTCCATCAAGTTAAATCTGGACTAATAAAATGACTATGGAAATCATGAATACACACATATAATTTTAGCTCAGTTCCACATTCTTCTGCTCAGTTTTGGCTTTAGCTCAAATAATACTTTGTGTAAAATTGACTATTTATTCCCACTTTACAGGAGACTTGGCCCAGTATTACCCAACCTACCAATTTTAAATTAACTCTGATTTCTGTCCCAGATTTGTGCTCCTTGCATAATTATAACAAATTTCCATTTTGATCAATTATTTTTGATTTCATTCAAAAATTTCATATATGATTCCAGTCTTCTCAAAAACTTTCACTGAGTTCCTTGAAACAGTTGATTTCCCTTCTACACAGGAATTTATCACAGACCCTAGAGATCAAGATGGTAACCGATTCCTGAAGTAAAACTATAATATTTTGACTGAATTTATTTACTGTGACATTCACGTAGTACTGAAGATAAAATATTTCCTTAGAGATGTTTTGGTAAGCACTGAATGTTGTTTTAAAACAATGGTACTTTACACTGATTCCCATCTCCATTTTCCTCTCTCACACTCTCAATATGTTTCATTTCCTTCTCCATTTGCTAGAGCCAGATGGTTACAATGATACAGTTTTTCACAACTATCACCAACTCCACTTTGTGAATAACCATTAGAAGGCATGCTTGCAGTGGGCAAGTTATTTATTTCAGTTTTTCCCTCTCCTATTCAAAATGGAGCATGTTTCACTCCATCTATTGGGCTTCCTGAGAACTGATGAAACTCTGTCAGTGTCAGGTGGACTCAAGTAATAGGGAGTTTTGATTAGCAGGGTAGTACATTGATACTATTGCGAGTAGGCTGCCAACCTCTTATGACTTAAAATCTGCAATAGTAATGCATTACTCAGTTGGGTTATGGTACCTCATTATTGACACATCTCCTTAAAATCATTAAAGCTTTATTGTGGTTGCAGATCATTATTACGCACTAGCAGCACAGACCACATAGAAATTGATTTCCAAGTATGATGAAGCATGACAAATGCATACATACTAACTGTCCCTTTTTTAACATGGGTAAGCAACATTTGCAGCCCTGCTTTGCTGAGATAGCCTATTCTAAGAAATTAGTGGAGGTTGGAACTGCTCTCCAGAGTCCGACTCCTCCTGACTCTGATGGCGAGCATACCCAGCAAGCCCCACTTCTCCTCGGCATGTGTTTCCCGTGCTAATATCTGCAATTATCTTGCACTGGAGTGCTGACTTGGGGCTGCATTAGAGTGCTAAAGTGGGAGTTTGGTGACTGAGGGAGTTCAGTGAGGAGGGAGCGAAGAGCTCCTTTTATTTCCTACCTGTCCTCAAAGAGCGTGAGGGGAGCCGAGAGTTTCCAAAGAGCACAGCTGACTGGCGAGTAAGTCCTGGTGGGTATTTTTCAAACTGGATTGAATTGTAAGTCATTGTTTTAGCAAGACTTAGTTGATTTTTTTTTATTATAACAGTCTTCTAAAGTTTTAAATTTAAAGGGTTTAGTCATGGCAGGAGAGCTTAAAGCCGTGGTTTGCTCCTCTTGCTGCATGTGGGAATCCGGGAACATTTCCAGTCCCTGGGACCAGCATGTGTGCAGGAAGTGTGTCCAGCTGCAGCTCCTGGAAGCTCGGGTTTCAGAGCTGGAACGGCGGCTGGAAACACTGTGGAGCATCTGCAAGTCTGAGAGCATCGTGGATAGCACATTTAGAGAGGTGGTCACACCGCAGCTGAAGGGACTTGAGGAAGGAAGGGAATGGGTGACCACCAGGCAGTCCAAGAGAAACAGGCAGGTAGTTCAGGAGTCCCCTGGGGTCCCGCTTGCAAATCGGTATTCCATTTTGGAGGCTGATGAGGCTGGTTCCTCCAGAGAGTGCGGACAGAGCCAAGCTTCTGGCACCGCAAGCAGCCTGTCTGCACAGGAAGGGGGTAAGAGAGGAAGAGCAATAGTAATAGAGGATTCTATAATCAGGGAAACAGATAGGTGCTACTGTGGCTGTCAATGTGACTCCAGGATGGTGTGTTGCCTCCCTGATGCCAGGGTCCGGGATGTCACTGAACGGCTGCAGGGCATCCTGAAGGGGGAGGGTGATAAGGCAGAGGTCATGGTACATGTTGGTACCAATGACATAGGTAGAAAGAGGGATGAGGTCTTGCATTAAGAATTCAGGGAGTTAGGCAGTGGACTAAAAAGGAGGACCTCTCGGGTTGTACTCTCTGGATTACTCCCAGTGTCATGTGCTAGCGAGTATAGAAATAGGAGAATAGCACAGATGAATGCGTGGCTTAAGTGTTGGTGCAGGAGGGAGGGTTTTAGATTCCAGGACCACTGGGACCGTTTCTGGGGAAGGTGGGACCTGTACAAGCGGGACGGTCTACATCTGAACCAGAGGGGGACTAACATCCTTGCTGATGGGTTTGCTAGTGCTGTTGGGAGGAGTTTAAACTATTTTGGCAGGGGGAGGGGACACAGACTCCTAGCAGAATAGGGACATAGTTAAACACAGGAAAGCAAACAAGTCAGAGGGAATACAGTGGAAGTAAGTTTCAAGGGAGTAAGACCAGAATGGATGGCCTCTACTTTAATGCCAGGAGTATTACAGGTAAAACGGATGAGTTAAGGGCAAGGATTGACACGTGGAATTGTGATATAGTAGCCATCATGGAGACATGGTTGAGGGAGGGGCAGGATTGGCACCTCAATATCCCAGGATATAGAATCTTCAGGCGAGACAGAGGAGGGGGTAAAAGAGGAGAGGGCATTAGTTAAGGAGTCAGTTACTGCAGTAAGGAGAGATGATATCTTGGAGGGGGCATCAAATGAAGCTTTATGGGTAGAGTTTAGGAATAAAAAAGGGACAGCCACATTGCTGGGTGTCTATTATAGACCCCCAGATAGTCAGCAGGAAATTGAGGAGCAAATATGTGCGCAATTCGCAGAGGTGTGTAAAAATTATAATTGGGTAATTATATTAGGTGATTTCAACTTTCCCAACATTAATTGGGATAGTCATCGGCTTAGATGGAGTGGAATTCTTAAAATGCATATAGGAGAACTTTTTAGTTCAATATGTAGAGGATCCAACAAGGGAGGGTGCAGTGCTGGACTTAAATCTGGGGAATGAAGCCGGACAGGTGGTTGATGTGTTGGTGGGGGAGCATTTTGGTGATAGCGACCACAACATGGTACAATTTAAGCTTGTTATGGAGAAAGAAATAGACAAGTTGCCAAAAAAGGTTTTGGATTGGGGGAGAGCGAATTTTAGTAAAATAAGGCAGGATCTGGCCAAGGTAGACTGGAAAGAGTTACCTGTCGGGAAATCTACAGAAGAGCAGCGGGGGGCATTCAAAAAGGAAAAGTGTAGGATGGAGCTTAAGAAAGCAATTAGGAGAGCAAAGAGGGGATATGAGAAAGCTGTGGCTGGTAAAAGTAGGGAAAATCCAAAGATATTCTTTAAGTATATCAATGGGAAGAGGATAACCAGGGAAAGAGTAGGACCCATTAGGGACCAAGGGGGAAATTTGTGGGAGGAGCCAGAGGACATTGGTATGGTGTTGAACGAATACTTCACATCTGTCTTCACCCAAAAGAATGAGGATGTAGATATGGAACTCAGAGAGAGAGACTGTGACGTTCTTGAGCAAATTGTCATAGGAAGTGACAAGGTATTGGAGGTTTTGGAAGGCTTAAAAGTGGACAAATCTCCAGGTCCGGACGATTTGTGTGCCAGGATGCTGTGGGAAGCGAGGGTGGAGATTGCAGGGGCTCTGACCCAAATTTTTAATTCCGCTGGCCACGGGGGAGGTGCCAGAGGACTGGAGAACAGCTAATGTGGTCCCACTATTTAAGAAAGGTTGTAGAGATAAGCCAGGGAACTACAGACCAGTGAGTCTCATGTCAGTGGTAGGGAAACTATTGGAGAAAATTCTGAAGGAGAGAATCTAACTCCACTTGGAGAGGCAAAATTTGATTAGGAACAGTCAGCATGGCTTTGTCAGAGGGAGGTCATGCCTAACAAATTTGATTGAATTTTTTGAGCATGTGACCAAGTGTGTAGATGAGGGTCGTGCAGTTGATGTAGTTTACATGGATTTCAGCAAAGCCTTTGACAAGGTCCCACATGGGAGACTTATCAAGAAAGCAAATGCACATGGGATACAGGGTAACTTGATAAGGTGGATTCAAAATTGGCTTAGCTGCAGGAGACAGAGAGTGATGACAGACGGCTGTTTTAGTGACTGGAAGCCAGTGTCCAGTGGCGTACCACAGGGATCTGTGCTGGGTCCCCTATTGTTTTTCATTTATATAAATGACATAGATGACTATGTGGGGGGTAGGATCAGTATGTTTGCGGATGACACAAAGATTGGACGAGTGGTTTACAGTGAGGTTGAGTGTCTTGGGTTACAGGAAGATATAGATGGGATGGTCAAATGGGCAGAAAAGTGGCAGATGGAATTTAATCCTGAAAAGTGTGAGGTGATACACTTTGGAAGGAGTAATGTGACACGGGAGTATTAAATGAATGGCCTGACACTGGGAAGTTCCGAGGAACAAAGGGACCTTGGAGTGCTTGTCCATAGATCTCTGAAGGCAGAAGGGCAGGTTAATAGGGTGGTGAAGAAGGCAGATGGGACACTTGCCTTTATCAATTGAGGCATAGATTACAAAAGCAGGGAGGTCATGTTGGAGTTGTGTAGAACTTTGGTAAGGCCACAGCTGGAGTACTGTGTGCAATTCTGGTCGCCACATTATAGGAAGGATGTGATTGCACTGGAGGGGGTGCAGAGGCGATTCACCAGGATGTTGCCTGGGATGGAACATTTAAGCTATGAAGAGAGGTTGGATAGGCTTGGGTTGTTTTCGCTGGAGCAGAGAAGACTGAGGGGTGACCTGATCGAGGTGTACAAGATTATGAGGGGCATGGACAGGGTGAATAGGGAGCAGCTGTTCCCCTTAGTTGAAGGGTCAGTTACGAGGGGACACAAGTTTAAGGTGAGGGGCAGGAGCTTTAAGGGGGATTTGAGGAAGAACTTTTTTACCCAGAGGGTGGTGACGGTCTGGAATGCACTGCCTGGGAGGGTGGTAGAGGCGGGTTGCCTCACATCCTTTAAAAAGTACCTGGATGAGCACTTGGCACGTTATAACATTCTAGGCTATGGGCCAAGTGCTGGCAAATGGGATTCGGTAGACAGGTCAGGTGTCTTTAATGCATCGGTGCAGACTCGATGGGCCGAAGGGCCTCTTCTGCACTGAGTGATTCTGTGATTCTGTAATTAGCACCTCTGTATCCTGAAGGCAGTAATTTGCAAGAATGGGAATCCCCAATTCTAGCATACAGAGGCCACAATTCATGCAAGTAGTACTGGAAGCATGCAAAAAGGAAGAGTAATTGTCCAGTGCATGAACCAAGGGACTCCGGTAGAGGTGGGGAAAAGTAGTTGCCAATGGAAGAGGAGAGAACGCAAGGCAAGAGAACAAGAACAAACAAAGAACAAAGAACAGTACAGCACAGGAACAGGCCATTCGGCCCTCCAAGCCTGCGCCGATCTTGATGCCTGCCGAAACTAACACCTTCTGTACTTCTGGGGCCCATCTCCCTCTATTCCCTACCTATTCATATATTTGTCAAGATGTCTCTTAAACGTCGCTATCATATCTGCTTCCACCACCTCCCCTGGCAGCAAGTTCCAGGCACTCACCACCCTCTGTATAAAAAACTTGCCTCGCAAAGCCCCTCTAAACTTTGCCCCTCACACCTTAAACCTATGTCCCCTAGTAACTGACTCTTCCACCCTGGGAAAAAGCTTCTGACTATCCACTCTGTCCATGCCGCTCATAACTTTGTAAACCTCTATCATGTCGCCCCTCCACCTCCGTCGTTCCAGTGAAAACAATCCGAGTTTTTCCAACCCCTCCTCATAGCTAATGCCCTCCAGACCAGGCAACATCCTGGTAAACCTCCTCTGTACCCTCTCCAAAGCCTCCACGTCCTTCTGGTAGTGTGGCGACCAGAATTGCATGCAATATTCTAAGTGTGGCCTAACTAAGGTTCTGTACAGCTGCAACATGACTTGCCAATTTTTATACTCTATGCCCCGACCGATGAAGGCAAGCATGCCATATGCCTTCTTAACTACCTTATCCACCTGCGTTGCCACTTTCAGTGACCTGTGGACCTGTACGCCCAGATCTCTCTGCCTGTCAATACTCCTAAGGGTTCTGCCAATTACTGTATACCTCCCGCCTGCATTAGACCTTCCAAAATGCATTACCTCACATTTGTCCGGATTAAACTCCATCTGCCATTTCTCCGCCCAAGTCTCCAACCGATCTATATACGGCTGTATCCTCTGACAATCCTCATCATTATCTGCAACTCCACCAACCTTTGTGTCGTCCGCAAACTTACTAATCAGACCAGCTACATTTTCCTCCAAATCATTTATATATACTACAAACAGCAAAGGTCCCAGCACTGATCCCTGCGGAACACCACTAGTTACAACCCTCCATTCAGAAAAACACCCATCCACTGTTACCCTCCGTCTTCTGTGACTGAGCCAGTTCTGTATCCATCTTGCCAGCTCACCTCTGATCCCGTGTGACTTCACCTTTTGCACCAGTCTGCCATGAGGGACCTTGTCAAAGGCTTTACTAAAGTCCATATAGACAACATCCACCGCCCTTCCCTCATGAATCATCTTCGTCACTTCCTCAAAAAACTCAATCAAATTAGTAAGACACGACCTCCCCTTCACAAAACCATGCTGTCTCTCGCTAATAAGTTCGTTTGTTTCCAAATGGGAGTAAATCCTGTCCTGAAGAATCCTCTCTAATAGTTTCCCTACCACTGACGTAAGGCTCACCGGCCTATAATTTCCTGGATTATCCTTACCACCCTTCTTAAACAAAGGAACAACATTGGCTATTCTCCAGTCCTCTGGGACCTCACCTGTAGCCAATGAGGATGCAAAGATTTCTGTCAAGGCCCCAGCAATTTCTTCCCTTGCCTCCCTCAATATTCTAGGGTAGATCCCATCAGGCCCTGGGGACTTATCTACCATAATGCTTTGCAAGACACCCAACACCTTCTCCTTTTTGATAATGAGATGACTGAGACTATCTGCACTCCCTTCCCTAGGCTCATCATCCACTAAGTGCTTCTTCTTGGTGAATACTGATGCAAAGTACTCATTTAGCACCTCGCCCATTTCCTCTGGTTCCACGCATAGATTCCCATCTCTGTCCTTGAGTGGGCCAACCCTTTCCCTGGTTACCCTCTTGCTCTTTATATATGTATAAAAAGCCTTGGGATTTTCCTTAATCCTGTTTGCCAATGACTTTTCATGACCCCTTTTAGCCCTCCTAACTCCTTGCTTAAGTTCCTTCCTACTGTCTTTATCTTCCTCAAGTGCTTCATCTGTTCCTAGCCTTCCAGCCCTTACAAATGCTTCCTTTTTCTTTTTGACTAGGCTCACACTCGTGTTATCCAAGCTTCCCGAAACTTGCCAAACTTGTCTTTCTTCCTCACAGGAACATGCTGGTCCTGGATTCTAATCAGCTGACGTTTGAAAGATTCCCACATGTCAGATGTTGATTTACCCTCAAACAGCTGCCCCCAATCTAAATTCTTCAGTTCCTGCCTCATATTGTTATAATCAGCCTTACCCCAATTTAGCACCTTCACCCGAGGATTACTCTTATCCTTATCCACAAGTACCTTAAAACTTATGGAATTATGGTCACTGCTCCCGAAATGCTCCCCCACTGAAACTTCGACCACCTGGCCGGGCTCATTCCCCAATACCAGGTCCAGAATGGCCTCATCCCTAGTTGGACTATCTACATACTGTTTCAAGAAGCTCTCCTGGATGCTCCTCACAAATTCTGCCCCATCCAAGCCCCTAGCACTACGTGAGTCCCAGTCAATATTGGGGAAGTTAAAATCACCCACCACTGCAACCGTGTTACCTTTACATCTTTCCAAAATCTGTCTACATATCTGCTCCTCTACCTCCCGCTGGCTGTTGGGAGGCCTGTAGTAAACCCCCAACATCGTGACTGCACCCTTCCTATTCCTGAGCTCCACCCATATTACCTTGCTGCATGACCCCTCTGAGGTGTCCTCCCGCAGTACAGCTGTGATATTCTGCTTAACCAGTAATGCAACTCCCCCACCCCTTTTACATCCCCCTCTATCCCGCCTGAAGGGGAGGAGAATACAAGGGAAAGGGAAGGGGGAACAATGCAAGGAGAGGGAAGGCAAGGAGGGGAGTGGGGACAGAATGCAAGGGAACGGAGGGGTATAGAAATAGAATCCATGGCTAAGGGAGAGGGTAAACAGCATGGTAAAGTAAAATTGATAGGGAAAGGACAGCGCACTGCAAGAGGGAATGGAAAATCAATAATACTGACGAAGGAGTTAAATGGACGGCAATAGAAAGGAAGGAATAATGGATGGTGAGATGACACAGAGAGGTGCAAAATATGAGAACTGTATTTTGATGGAGGAGTAAGAAAATGCTAATGTTAACTGAGCGACAGCACCACGGGAGATTGCCAGCATGAACAGGGGACCAGCTCGGGATGTGTGGGAAGTGGTGGGGGGGGGGGGGGGGGGGGGTGGGGGTCGGCCGGGGGTGTGGTGCACGGTGAAGAGCACCAGCTCTTGGATTGATGAAGGAGAGGAAGAAGCATGCTAGTATAAAATGGGAAGGCTGGAGAAGAGAGTATTTCTGTGAGTGGGTGGGAATTGGATAGAATGCAGTGTGAAATAGGTCTGGAGGACACTGAGTGACTGAGCGTCTTTGTTAACTAGGACAATTGGGTCTGGATGTTAAAAATGTTCAAAACTTCACTGCACAATCTTGCCATATTTTGTTGACTATTATTATAATGGTGCTATAGTATGAGTTGGTCGTCCTGTCAGAAAGTTATATGACTTATTAACATAAGGTACACTCCACCTAAAGTTACATCACTGTCAATCAACTAATCTTAAAAGTTATTCAGAGAAATCTTAGTGTGATTCTTACATTTGTTCACTGGATGGCACGGCAGCAATCCTTTCCTTGGAGAATGTCAGACATGTTGATGACGGTAAGTAAAGGTAAGTCTCAGTCTCAATGATACACACAATTAAAATTCCAACAAATGCAATAACAAAACTACAAATGCAATAACAAAACTATGTTGAATTTTATCAGGCTTAATTCCACTAACCATGAATTGAGGGACCAAGTGTTAGTTTCTGTAATTTGGAGGAGAAGAATTCTGCCTGTTTAATGTAATCAATGAACTGATTCCAAAGACAGCCAGTAGTTAAGCACTAACATTATGTTGCAACATAAAATACATTTTTATTATACAATAAATTATTTTTACCATCAAACATAGAACAAATCACAATTAACCAAACTGTTCACAACCCTGGTGCCCTATTTGACCAAGCTAAGTTTCCAACCACATATCTGCGTAATCACTAAGACCATCTGTTTCCATCTCCCCAACATCACTCGACTCTGCCCCTGCCTCAGCTCATCTGCTGCTGAAACCCTCATCTATGCCTTTGTTATCTCTGGACTTGACTATTGCAATGCACCTCTGGCCAGCCTTCCACTTTCTACCCTTTGTAAATTGAGGTCATCCAAATCTCTGCTGCCCATGTCCTAACTTGTACCCAGTCCCATACATCTATCACTTCTGTGCTCATTGACCTACATTGGCTCCTGATTGAGCAACACCTTGATTTTTGGATTCTCATCCTTGTTTTCAAGTCCCTCCATGGCCTCTCCCCTCCTTATTGCTGTAACCACATTGAAACCTATAACCCTCCAAGATATTTGCAGTCTTTCAATTCTGGTCTCTTGAGCAAAAAAAAAAGAAAGACTTGCACTTTTCAGAAATAATGGACATCGCAAAGCGCTTTGCAGCCAATTAAGTACTTTTGAAAAGTAGTCACTGTTGTAATGCAGGAAACAGCAGCCAATTTTGCACACAGCAAACTATTTCTGTGATGTTGATTGAGGGATGACTATTGGCCTGAACATGGGGGATAACTCCCCGCCATTGGATCTTTTACATCCACTAGAGCAGGCAGACAACTTTGGGCTGAATTTTATTATCCTGCTGCAGGGAGCAGCGGCAGGTGTGTAAAATGGCAGCAGTCTTGCCTGTGATGTCAGTGGTCACGCTGCCACGATTACGCAGCAGGCAGCCATTTTGCATAAGGACGGCGGCCGCCCCCAATCATGCGGCAGGGACGACATTGGTGATGGTCATCTGATATTGAAGCAGGTTCTGGCACCAGCTATAAAAGGCTGCCAGCCCTGCACTTACTCTCTGCGTTCATTCAACATCAGCTTCCTGAGGCTACAATTCTGTGCTCTGCAAAAAGTTTTTATCTGCAAGCATTCCCACCCCCTCCACCGGGCAGCCTTCTAACAGTGGCAGATGTCTAATCAAGGGTGGCCCCACGCTTCAGTGATGCCTCCCTGCTGATTCTCCTCCAGGCTGCAAGGGAAAGGTGGGAGGTCCTTTTCCCCAGTGATAGCAAGAAGAGGTCCTCCCACTTGACTATGCAAGACTGGACGGAGATCGCAGAGGAGGTTAGTAGCCATGGGGTCACCCATTGTAACTGGGTCTAGTGCAGGAAGAGGGTCAATGACCTCCTACGCCCAGCCATGGTAAGTGACGTGGTTCCACATAGCTTGTTGCGATCTGCTTGCCCGCAAGCGTAATGCCACACAGTTGCCAGAGCCATTCCAATGACAGGAAGGTCATAGCAGAATGATGGCAGATAACTGACTGCATATGTGACACCAGTCTCCATCGTATCTAATTCAGCTCAATTGAGACCCATGACAGGTTGATTCAGTATGAGAGAAGAGACATCCCCCAGGTGTTGATGAAGGGCCCATGTTAGTATTGCCATGATGTAGAGATGTTTGGAATTTAACAATATCAGCATCCTTGATCTTTCAGAAGAGGACCCACAACAGCAGGGAGGCGGCCAGGACCGGTGGCAGGGGGCCCGACCTGCGGCCTTTGTCTCAGGCCGAAGAGGAGGTACTCGAGTTAGCCAGGAGCCAAGGAGGGCTTGTCTTGTCAGACGTCAAACTCAGGGTCTCAGCTGAAGACAGCGATTATTGTCAGAGAATGAATTCAAATTCAACTTTATTGAGATACGCAATACTGTCATCATTGGGACATGTGTACTCTAACCCTTAAATGTCTGTTGTTTACATTGTATTTTGCAGGGCGACGCTCGCAAATGAATCAAGACATTGATCGAATGCTAACAACCTCTAAGGATGAGGAACACTTCGAGGATGCACCGTCCATGACTCTCCTGCACCTTCCACCAGCGAAGATAATCTCACCTCGGTGGAAATCTGCTCTGCTTTGGAATCAGGGTCACAAGCTGGTGAGACCACAACACATTCACCTGAGCAATTGGCTGAGGCTGAGACAGCCAAGGCCTCTGGCAGTGGGAGGACGGTGGGTGGCCAGGCTCAATCTGAGCCCTAGGCTGACGACAAGCCTCTGGTGTCGACAGCACAGGGCAAGCTGGAGTTGCAGAGAGAGGTAAAGCAACATCTGGTGGACTTGCCAGAAGCCGTGTGTAGCCTTGAGCAGAATATGGGGGAGTCCGTCCATACCATGACTGTTGCCATGTCCCAGACATGCGAGCGCATTGCTTCATTGAGAGGTTGGCAACCCTCTTGGTGAGCCACATTCCACAGATGCACCATGACCTGCAAACCCTCGTCTTGGCCATGACTTCAAATCAGCAGTGGCAGAGCGAGAGAAGGACCAGGAGCCTGGAGAGTTTTCCCGTTCCTAGTCCTTCTCCGGTGAGCGTGAAGGTTCCAACAAGGCTTGAGAGGGAGAAGGAGAGGCTGTGCTCCACATCTGGGGTCTCCCCTCAGGGCAATTCGAGTGTGGACACAGGCTCCTCAGCCCCTCTGCCAGTGAGTCCAACTCCAGCAGGTGCGACGCTTGAGGACAGTCCTACCAGTGCAGGAAGCCTTCAGGCAGTTGGGGCCCTCCAGGCCTCAGGCAACCAGAGTTTGACTGCCAAAGTCATCCCAGGCCAAGATCAACAGTCTGCCTCCAGTCCAGCTGGTAGTGCAGGGTTACACTGCGCAGGAGCACTCGCAAACGTATTAAGAAGACACCTTGACACACATGGGTATTCACAGGTGAGACCGATATGATGTTTAATTAATTGTGTTTTACTGCCAATCATCAGCTTTCATTGTTTGAAAACCACATTCCACCAATGCATTGATTGTGATTCCTGCAATCCCATCATAAGCCTTACAGCATTGCCAATGTGATCACTGACATCATTAACACGCCAATAAGCACGATGTTTCATTGCATGAGTGAGGTCATATGGGCACTGGCTCGATGGGCAATGGCAAGGCCATTCATGCTGGAGATACAGATAGTACGGAGGCAGAAACCTTGAGAAAACATGCATGATGTTGAATTTTTGCAACAAGCATATTTATTATAAGACTCTGCCTTGCCTCCTTTACACACTGCTCACCATGTCTGGCCACCATCACTGTGCTCTGATCTTCCATGCCTGCTTGGCCTTGTGTGCCCTCTGTGTCTCCTTCGACAGAGGAAGTTTCATACTCTCGCATGTCTTCATCTTGCAAGGCCTCCCTCCTCTGTAGTGCTATGTTATCTAGAACGCAGCTGACCACAACGATGCGCACAACCATCTCTGAGGCATACTGAAGGGCTCCACCAGGAGCACCAGTATCGAGGCAGTGGAATGGCATCTTCAGCATACCAATGGCCTGCTCGATGGTCGCTTGGGTGGAGCTGTGGCAGGCATTGTAACGCACTCCCACATTATTGCTGGGGTTCCTTACTGGCGTCAGAAGCCATGTCTTCAAGGGGTAGCCCTTATCCCTGAGAATTCACCTCTGAAGGTGAGTGGCATGGAGTGAAAACCTGTAGCACCTGGGACTGTCGAAGTATGAATGAGTTGTGGCAGCTTCCTGGGAAGCAGGCAGACACTTGTAGGAAGCGTTTTCTGTGGTCATGTATCAGTTGGACATTAATGAAATACCTTCTTGTTTATGAAGGCGACTAGTTGGTCCGTGGGAGCCTTGATGGCCACACGCGTGCAGTCGATCACACCTTGGGAATCCCGCAATGGCCCCAAATCCAATGGCCCTCTCAGCCTGACTCTCAGAGTCTGTCCTGCAATGCACATAGTCGTCGGCCCTCCTGAGCATTGGTCACCTCCTTGATGCATGCTGTGCTGTGGATTGAGAGATCTCACACATGTCCCCGGTGAATCCCTGAAATGAGCCAGAGGCATAAAAGTTTAGGGTCATGATAATTTTGAGGGCCACAGGCATAGGGTGACCACCAAAACCCATTGGTCTCAAATTGTCGTTCAGCGTTGCGCAGAGGTCTGTGACAGCCCCTCTGGACAGCCAGACTCTTTTCTGGGGGGTTTCGCACAGACACCTGCAGGTATATCAGCTGAGTCCTGGAGACTCGCTGGCGTATCTGTGCTCTTCTTTGCCTTGGTGGTTGCTGTTGCTTGCATATGGAAGCTTCCTCCTGAGCTGCAGCTGCCTCTTGGGTCCGCCTCTGGCGGAGTCACCTCAGCACAGCAAGACGATCCAGGAAAACAGGGTGAATCATACCCATCTCTATCCTCTTGGACCTTCAGTTTCCTTCAAAAGGTAAAGTACACCTATCTGGGCAAATAATTGTTTTAATTTTGGTAATGCAGGATGCCTGCATTAGCTCTACGGTATGAATTGATGTTGGTCTCACAACTTTTCAAAGCGTGTGAGCCATCATGACCATACCAACACCATTTAAGTGCCCTGTACTGGCCCCCCGACAGAAACCACCTATACACTTGCAGAGTTCTCCTCCTCTTCACACACAATCCACTTGCAGAGATCCCCCCCTCACACACAATCCACTTGCAGAGATCCCCCCCCCCCCTCACACACAATACACTCGCAGATTGAGATTAGTGACAATGTCTGCTGCAAAACCCACCTCCTTTAGATAACACCGGAAAGTTGCCTACCCTCTCGAGGCACAGAAGACTCTTGCCTCAGTGGCGCTATATTTTCAAAGCTGTGAAACTGAAGGCACATGAGTGTTGCACGTCAGCACAAATTGTGAATGCCTGAGAGGATCATGGTGAATGACAGTCAAATGTATGCAAAACAGTACTGCGTTGGGATGGAAGTGCCGCTACGGTGCTGTGCCGCCTCTAACAAAATCGGGAACTAGCATTAGGGCATCGGGTTCCTTGGTGGGCGCTCCACGTGGATTCTCTCCCCCCCACCACCAAAAATGCCACCTTCTACAGGACCATAAAATCCAGCCCAACACCTCCAATAATGCAGCACACCCTCAGTGCAGCACTGAATTTTGTGCTCAAGTCCTGGAGTGGAACATGAACTCAGAACCTTGAGATTCAAAGGCAGGAATGCTACCAACTAAGCCACAGTTAAGAATCCAATTTTAATAACTCCACCATCGATGGCCATGCCTTCAGCTGCCAAAGCCCTAAAGCTCAGGCATTCCCTCCATAAACTGCTCCACCTCCTTTAAGACTTCCCTTAAAACCTATCTCTTTGACCAAGCTTTTGGCCATCCGTCCTAATAAGTCCTTAGGTGACTTGGGGGCAGATTTTTAAATTTCGCTGAGAGTGGGTGTGGAGTGAGCACAATTTGAAGATCGTATTCACGAAGGTCGGCACTGGACCTGCCGTCTCCAGAATGGGGCACCATTTTTGAAGAGACAATTAATTGCTTGTTGAGCTTATTGAAGAGCTCATTAACAAGCTTGTCAGCAGCAGGTTTTAATTTTTAAAGATTGGGAATGTGGAGGATGCCATAGGGGGAACATGACAGGGTGTTCAATACGTGAACAGCAGGTGCCATGAGGGCTATGGGAAGGGCTGATTAAAAGATTGTAGAAGCCCAAAGTGAAGTGCAGCTGCTTCTAAAATGCCACAGAGTGGCCATTGCTGCAGCTGTAAGACTTGTTTTTCTCAGTGATGTGTGGCAGGAAACCGAAGAGGGACGTGCGGCAACTAGGGTTGCAGGGTAAGGCCTGGTAAATGCACAAACCCCAGCTGAGGCAGTTTGGATAGGAACAGGCTACTTGGACAGAGCAGCCAGGATGAGCTGTGGCAGATGCAACCTCCTGGAGAGCAGCAGGCCAGAGGAGCACAGGGGGTGGCTGCAAGGGGAGGAAGGCACTATCCAAGACAATAGGTGCACAGCCCAAGAATTAACTACCTGCAAATGACAGAATGCCAGTGCCATAGGAAGCTGTGCCTATCCAGGAGATGGTTTTGGTTTGTGTGCTCTGATCCACAATGACCTGAGGCCTCACAGCCCCCACGGCAGTCCCCTACCTGCAGCCATCAAGATCTCCGTTGTCCTAAACTTCCATGCAACTGGGTCATTCCAATGATCAGCTGTGGACCTAGGCGGCATCGTGCAGTTAGCAGTTCATCAGGACATCAGGCAGGTCATGGATGCATTTTCAGAAGGGTAGGGACTACACCCACTTTGACACAGATGGGCCTGCGCAGGCACAGAGGGTGTTGGGTTCAGCCTCCATTGCTGGAATACATCAGGTGCAGGTCATCATTGCTTGGGCCCATGTAGCCATCAAGGCACCCAGTGAGATCCAACAGAAAGGGCTTCCACTGCCTCAACGTCCAACTGGTCTGCAACCACAACAAGAGCTTCCTCTATGTGTACACTCACTTTCCTGGCAGCTGCCATGACTCTTTCATCCTTTACCAGTCCAGGTTGCCTCAGTACTTCATTCCATTCCCCAAAGTGTATGGATGGATCCAACAGGACAAGAGAAATCCCCTGAAGAGATGGCTACTAACCTCTCTATGGGAGCCCCAGACAGAGGCACGGAGGCAAAATAACCAATGCCACATGCTCAGCTGGCCAACCATTGAGCTTGCCATTGGGCTTCTGAAGATGCGATTCCAGTGCCTGGATCAGCTGGGTGGCACCCTCCACTACCGTCCTGCAAGGGTCTTGGTCACTGTAGTGGTCTCTCCATAACATGGCTCTCCAGGGAGGTGCGGACCTTGAGGACAGAGAGGCCCTGGAAGGAGACAGCTCATCGGAGAGGAGCAGGAAGTAAGAGAGGAGGAGGAAGTGGTGGCGGAGGGAAATGATGCTGAACGGAGAGGTACCCCTGCTGCACGACGAGATGGCCTCCTCTTGCCACCCTCTGCGAAAAGGATCCCCCTCCTCTCCCTCACGACCTCCAGCATTAGATCCAGGTCAGCAATAATGAAGCAAGAGTCTGCCGTGCCCCTAGTGCCAGCCTCCAGCTCCCCTGTGACATCTTGCTTCGCTCTGGTGCTGTGGGAGGCAAATCTCTCCCTCAGGACAAAAAGCAGCCTCAATGATGGCTACTGTGGAAGTCTACATGAGCCTTACACTTGATCTGACCTACTGCCATTTTCAATCCCACTGGCTCGATGAGGACAGGAAACCTGTCTCCATACCAATTAAGGGTTTACCCATTTGAGAACTGCCGTCTGAATCAGCTTCTCATAGGAGGCAGATTTCTGACCCAAAACCAGACCCAGTTCCTGTCCTGCCTCCATAAAGAAAATCCAGCCCTTGATAGCAAATGTGTTTGATAATGCTCCTGTGAAGTGGATTGGAATGTTTTACCACATTAAAGGCACTTTATAAATACAAGTTGTTGTTGATGGAAAACATACCCAAAAAATTTCAATAATTCAACTTTTCCTCAATAATACATAATAGAATATTGCATGTATCTGCAAGGTAAATATTAGCAAGTTCATGTCCCACTGCACTTCTGTTGGGCTGGATGTTACATTTCTGCCGCCACTTGAACAATGGCGGTCCACCTGTGCAGACCACACATCGCGGAGCAGCCGCGATATTAAACGCGGTGGCTCATTTAAATGTCTGGGGTGAACAACACCACCCCCGCACCCCCCCACCCCCCCCACGATGACATGGAGAGGGCGGGCTGTCTGCCCCGGCAATGGCGTCAAGTGTCACTGTGCAGGCACCGACGCCATTTTTAAAGGGCTTCGAGCCCTACATTGCTATTTTAAATTTAAAGGGACATTGCTTTTTACAAAATTAAATAATTTGATCCTGATCCTCTCCCACCCGCCCCACCCCCCCCAATAACCATTGAATTAAATACCTGCCCTCCACCCCTCCGCCAAAACACTCATCTGGTGCACCTGATCTTTCCCCGCCAAAGTTCATAAACTTTAAACTTTACCCCTTCCCATTATCCCCTAGACCAACTAAATTAGTCTGACGCCACTTCCCCCACTCCCGCACAGAGAAACTTACCTGCTGCCCCCTCCCCACCAGTGTATGCCTGGATCTCCAGATGGAGATCTGAAGGCGGGGGAGTGCCGGCCACCGGCACCAATATCACCCCGGAATGGACGGCAGCAGCAGGTAGGTCATTTATTCATTCATTTACATTTTTTAAAATATGCAGATTTGGCTCCTGTTGCCAAGTGGCGAGGGGCCACCACGAGGCCTCGCCACCGCCAGCAACATCGGGCCGGGCCTTTCTGGCGCCGATGCCCATGGCAGGCATCTGCCGGAGGCATCATCTGGCACCACCCCCCCCACACCAACACCCGCCATGACCCCAACATCTTTACTCGGGGCTGTTTTTCACTTGTATATTTTATTTTGAATTGTCAGCATTTTGGGGGCTATGTCAGCTTTTCAGAGTTTTTAAATTGGCATATATGTAAATGGTTATGAGTATGGAATACATCAGGTATATGTACTGATAAATAGGTAACACAAAATTCATCAGCAAATATTACAACAATATTGATCTAGATATTATATTACCTAGTTTTTCTAACAGCATTTCACTGTACAATATCAGCCTGTATAATCAGATGCCAACTGATGGCAATTCCAACTGTGTAGTACATTACAGTATGCATAGTACTTTGAGAGCTGGTTCATGGCCAGCCTAACATCAGTTTGAAGCCTATGCTCCCAGGTGATGCAGCAGTTTCTACTGCAGTCAGCTCCTCTTAAGAGTAAGTAGGATTTTCTGCAAACAAAACTGCTGAAAGCTGAAATTACCCTTGTTGCTTTTAGTTGTTGCTAATTGATGTAAACATGCAAAAATTATTCCTATGCTGCTACTTGATTTTAAGGAGAGTAAATATAAGAATATAAGAGCAGGGAGGTTATGCTAGAACTGTATAAAACACTAGTTAAGCCACAGATAGAGTACTGCATTACAATTCTGGTCCCCACATTACCTGAAGGATGTGATTGCACTCGAGAGGTTACAGAGTAGATTTATAAGGATGTTGCCAGGACTAGATAATTTTAGCTATGTGGAAAGACTGAATAGGCTGGGATTTCTTTCCTTAGAACAGGGAAGACTGACTGAAGATTGAATTGAGGTTTATAAAATTATGAGGGGCCTAGATAGAGTGGATTAGGAAGGGCTTATTCCCCTCAGTAGAGAGGTCAATAACCAGGGAGCAGAGATGTAAAGTAATTGGTGGAAGGGTTAGAAAGGAGTTGAGGAGCGTTTTCTTCACCCAGAGGATGGTGGGGGTTAAGAATTCACTACTTGAAAGGGTGGTAGAGACAGATACCCTCATTGTATTTAAAAAATACTTGGATATGCATTTGAAGTGGGCAGCTCTTTTATGGCTGGCACTGACTTGATGGGCTGAATTACCTCCTTCTGTGCTGTAAATTTCTATGATTCTAAAATCCTCATCCTCATAATGGCACATGTCATTTCACTTGTATAAACAGGTAAGTGACCCTCTATCGATATGCATTTTTTAATCAGTTGCTAATCAGATCATGATGATCTACCACATGATTTTCTGTTAGGAATGCAGTTGGCATTCCTTCCTTGTTTTGACCTGCCATTAGATGCTCACCACGTGGAATATCATGGATGTGAATCCATATCTCATATGTCACAGCATGCAGTGCATGCAGTGTGTTGTGCTAGTATACCATCATTGTAATAAAGAACTAAAATTAACTCTCCTAAGATACTGCAATAGGAAAATGTTTGGACATAAAAATCAGAAAGATGGTACATTACTGTCACTTTTTATGAAATAGCAAGTGAAGCCAATTCTAGCACTTTAGTTGTGTAGACTACAAGTCATTAATGCCATAGAGTACAAGGAAACCTTGTAACACTGATATATTTTATAGCAAAACAAAACCACTGTATGAGGGATAAAAGAGATCCAAGAGTGAGAGTCACCATTGGAGCAATTTTCTTTTCGCAGCCTGTTACAAAGTATGATTAGTAGAGTGGTGGCAGCAGGATGTTTATCTCTTTTGAGTTATAGTGTAAAAAGACGAGGGGAGAAAATTAAAAGAATATGAATAAAACTCTTATCCTTAACAGATACCTAAGGTCCAATTTTAATTCTCCCCCACTTCCACCCAGCTATGCCTAATGAGAATGGGGAATGTGTTGTGTTAAAATCCAAGCAGCAAGTTACTCACCTCATTCTCATCACCTTCAGACCTTGAAATTCTTTAAAGGTTTCCTTGTGGGCCAGCAGGAGCAGGAGTGCCTCCCAGTTCCTCCTACTACTTACCTGACTGCTGGCGAACATTCCTGTTGGCCTGATCCCAACCTCAGGTTCTAAGGTCACTGAAAGTAAGCATTCAAATGAGGACCAAGACTCAAAATAGCCTGGGCCTCATATTGGCAAGCAAGGGTAAGCTTGATGCTCCCTGCACGGGCCCCACACTCGCTGCTCTTTCTGACTGTTAAATTAGTTTCCCATGTCCTTTTCAAAATTTCATTTAATATTCACACAAAGTCACATCCTTATAAAGGGAATAGTTTTTTTTGAACCGGACATTAAGGAAGATAAGAGCACCAAAATTGTGAATATTATTAAACACATCGGGCCAATTTTCCTGACAGCCCTCTATCCTGGTGTTGGACCGAAACAGCACACCTGAAGCGTGCTATGCCTGCTCAGACACAAATGGCTGCAAAACCTACAATGTTCCTATTGAGCACATTACACAAACTAAATCTTTATGTTAGAATTTTACCCACACAAATCATTTCTGGAGAATAAAACAACAAGGAAACAGCTAATATCCACAACACAGACATTTTGTTAAGCAGCATTCTATTTGCTCCTCAGAGAAACTGCCTGCACTTCACTGAGGGGAATATTCCATTTTCCTCTCCAGGTGGATGTTCAATATATTAAAAATTGTTAAGCTTTAAAACAAAGTTAAATGGATGATGTGAAAAGTTTGCTAATTATAAATTCTGAGCTAGGAAGGCAAAGTAAGTGACGTTTTTTTAATAAAAACACACAAAACTATTTAAAAAATAAACAAAACATAAAATTCAAGTAGATTCAAAAATAAAGAGGAAAAAAAGTAAAAAAAAAAGTTAGAGATGAGCAAAGAACCATCTGACCATAAGCAAACATGGCATGGAGCTCTAAGGGGACATTTATTGTCTAGGCTTTTGAAATTAATATATATTTCAGTGCAATGTATGCCCTTCATGGAGCCCCAAACAACCATATACTTTGTTTGGTTCAGTTTAGTTCACCTCAGTTTGGTGGAAATTGCTCATCCCCAACCCAAGTAACCTGAAAAACAAACTGTCAGCTTTCGCCTACCGTACCGAGATCAGTCTTAAGATCTGTCGGCAGACTTAACTTTCTTGGTCCTTTTACTGAAACAACAGAAAGAAAAACAAAAAGCAACAGTTAATACTATAAAACAAAATTTGCAAGATAATTTGTAAAAAAAAAAGTACTATGATTGTAATGTTGGATAAACAGACAGAGGAACTGGACAAACTGGGATGTGGATGCTCAACATATCAATCAGCAAATTGTACTTCTGAAGAAGACAGACTGGACTTTTAATGTGTGAGTTCATACTATAGATTTTACACTGGGATCTCAAACCACCTCACACATTTGGTGTTTTCTCATTCAGGATTCCTTAGAAATGTCATCATATAAGGATTGAATATTTCAAATGTTCAATCTATGGTTACTGGTCCCATTTTGATATGCAACACTTTCTTGTTAAGAAAATACTCCATAGAGAACAAAATACTCAAATTACAGCTTCAAAAATGTACAGAGTTGTTTGAATTTATGGAACTGAGAGAAAAGATGCAGAACACATTACTGCTTTCATGGCTTTCAAACACAAAAAAATGCAGAATTTGAAAAGAGAATTACTGCACACGCTGCTGCATGCATGCTGAATGTCTCTACTAATCGTCTGCGTGGTGATTTATATCTGTATTCTAAGAGTGATCAGTGATGTAATGATAAAATATGATATTGCACAATAACGTTTTCTTGAACAATTGCAAGCACTTGTGAGCACTGTACAATAAGTTAGTCACAATGTCCACAGAACTGTCACTGACCTTATCTCCTCCGGAGATCTTCCCTCTACAGCTTCTAGCTTCATAGTCCCACAACCCCGGACAGCCCACTTCTACCTCCTTCCAAAAATCCACAAACAGGACTGTCCTGGCAGACCCACCATTTCAACCTGTTCCTGTACCACTAAACTTATTTTTTCTTGTCTTGGCTCTATTTTTTCTCCCCTGGTCTAGTCTCTTCCCACCTACATCCGTGACTCTTTTAACACCCTACGTCATTTTGACAATTTCCATCATTATATTTTTTTTACCATGTGCCTGCCCACTTTTTTCATGTTTTGCTTTTGGCTAGGGCTTTCATTATTTTGTCATTAACACCCTCTCTGCACTGATGCTTTGTATTTCACCACACCATTAACACACTCTTTGTCTTTTGCCTTTGCCCCATGACCTCCTTGTCAGTTATACTCTGTGACCCTCTGTCCAATCAACACCTTCCCATTTGTTCTCTTTTGCCCCACCCCCACTTTATTTGCTTAAAACCTATTACATTTCTAACCTTTGCCAGTTCTGATGAAAGGTCACTGACCTAAAATGTTAACTTTGCTTCTCTTTCCACAGATGCTGCCAGACCTGCTGAGTATTTCCAGCACTTTTTGGTTTTATTTCAGATTTCCAGCATCTGCAGTATTTTGCTTTAATTAAGTTAGTCACAATGACCTTTCTTGTGAACAAATCACATAAACTAATACTGATAATGATTAGTTGTGCACTGTGATTTTTGTATGAATGTAAAATTTGGGTTAGTCATTATACAAATATGATTAAATTATGTCAGTTGTTCCATATTCATATGGATACATGTGCAAACAAAAGACAGTTTAAGCGCCCTCTTGCAGAAGAATGTGCACTTTTGAAAGGGGTAAGGAGATGTAAACATGCACCAAAAGCAATTTGCTGAGTGACACACTGACACTCATATTGTATATGAAATTAAGATTCTCAACACAACATACTGGTTGAAAGAAATACTTCCATTGTATAGTTTAGTATGAAATGAAGATTATATAGGAAGATTATTAATGGGGTCTATAAAAACATTTTCATTACTAACAAAAAGAATCTATGAAGATCTATAATTTATTTTAGATTGTATGCTGTAGATTATCTGACATTAAATATGAATCTTGTCACACATAATGGGAAAAATAAGAGGCTTCTGGTTGAAGAATAGATTTTTACTATTTATTTTTCTGACATTTCTAATGTTTAGGAGTTCTTTGCTTCATAGTCACCTTCAGCTGGCAGAGCAGGGAGTGAGGTGAATAACTCTTCTCAACTTCAATGTCAATGCCACTTTGACCTCAGTAGTGTATCCCACAGGTGTGAAAGATTTTATGGCCCAGATTTTACGGTCAGCAGTGAAGCAACAGTGCTTGCCACTGACCTCGAAGAAAGCTGATCACAAAGACCTGGTGATCTCTCTGGCAAGGTGTTTCCCTTTCCCAATAGCTGTTTACATCTGGTGCAAAGTCAAGGGGACCTCTTGCCATGCAGCAACAGTGATGTTGGCAAGCAGGTAAGCAGCCAATCACATTGAGCTTTCACACACAGCAAACCAAAAGGTTAAAAGCACTTAATAGCCTTCACTTCTAATATAAATTTTAAAGAAGTGAAATAAATAATTATGAGTGGATTAGGACAGAAGCTAAAATAAAGATAAACAAGCTTTTAAATTTTTTTAAAGTGGAATTTTTTTATCATTATGGAGAAATTTGACATTTCACTAATATAAAATTTGCTTTTTAGGGCCAATGATTATTAATGGTTAGCAGTGATTATGAAATTAGTATGCCATTAAAAACCCAGTTATACCTCATTCAACAAGGTATAAATTTTTCAAGGATTTTTACAGCAAGACTAAAAGCGTAGGAGTGGACGTTCTCATCAATTCAGTTGATTTCCCTTGATTGCATTCTCTGGGGTCTCAACAGTGCACCCTGTGGAGTGGCGCAGAATCACTGACAACAACTTCTGGATTTTCGTGCTACTCTGCGTACATGCAGATTCAAGAAGTTGCTGTCAGTTTCAGGGGGATAATAATGGTGAATGCTGACAGTTCCACCATCATTACTACCACAAAATCCAAGCCTATATTGCAGGAGTAATATACATACACACTTGCATACAGACATAACATTGTGGCATTGGAGACAATAAGTCAAAGACTACAGTTTCTGCGTTACTTGTCTCTCATTTCTTTATTTTGCTATTTTCCTGTGTCTCTTCTGCTTATGTCTCTTTCCTTTATCTCTCCATAATTCCTTTTGCTCCTCTAATTTTTTCTTCTTTCCTTTTGGGTGGTAAATGGTAGATAGTGTGGTAGAAAATGGAGCGGTTGAGGGCTACAGGCAACATTTTCCGTGGACTCTTAACCTAACATTCATACTTGCACCTTACACACTAAGCAATACTGCAAGCTTCACACCCAGTTTTCACAGCTTGCACACACTGCCAACTATTCAGCCATGACAGATACATCACCCAAACAGATTACAGCACATTCACTGACACACTTCTCCCTCTCATGCAGGACAAGGTGGCGCACAACTGGAGGCAGCAGGAGCTAAGTGACAACAGACACGCACGTCTGCATGTCCTTACCACCATCGCGTCCCCCATGGAGAAGACGGTGCTCAATATCGTTAGAATGGCCAATGATGAGGCCGTGGCCTGCAGTGGGGTTGAAACCACAGAAGATGATGGTATCCTTAGACTTAACCCTCCTTCTCACATCGCACTCCCCCTTCATTCCACAATCTCTTCTGATTTACAAGCTGCAGATGGTGGAAGCATACACTTCTTGCTTTGCCCTCCTCCCCTCCCCACAACCTTACCCTTGTGCTTTTCTCCTTTTAGATATCCAAGAACTGCCACCTGGCCAGGCAATGGTGAAAAAGCAACAGGCAGAAGATCAGTACAAGACACTGATGGTGAAGAAATACTGTCACTCAATTTGATACTCAGAGCCACTAGCTTGGATACTGACACTGCGCGCAATTTAGAGAGTAACATAGCGGCAGGATCTGCATATGGTGAGAGATCGGACACAAGTGGCTTACAGCCAGGACAGGGGCAAGGGTAACACAGGTGCCAGCTTGCCAGAGGGAGAGGTCACACGTGAGTTATGCTGCAGAGGACTGAGACGTGCACTTTGATGGGGTGGGCTATGGAAGAAGGCTCTTGGGTATGTCCAATGAAATGTTTGGTGCATTGACTGGCCTGCCATAAAGTCTGTTTGCAATGTTAAATAGGATGGAAGAGTCCAGCATCGACCTTGCGCACAGCTTGGAGCCTATCCTTTCCAGCGTGGAAGTGGTGGCCAACTCTATTAGCATATTTTTGGCCCCAAACATGATGCAGCATCTGATGGCCAGAAGCTACCCAACATCTGGGTACTGTAGTGTAATGTAGGGAAGTGTGAAGTTGTTCACTTTGGTCATAAAAATAGAAAAGCAGTGTATTCTTAAAAAGGTGTGAAGCTACTAAGTGTTGATGTTCAGAGAGATTGGGAGCACTCGTACAAGGAATGCACAAAGTTAACATGCGGGTGCAGCAGGCTATTAGGAAGGCAAATGGCATGTTGGCCTTTATCACAAGGGGATTGGAGTACAGGAATAAAGAAGTCTCACTAAAATTGTACAGGGCTTTGGAGTACTATGTGCAGTTTTGGTCTCCACATTTAAGAAAGGATATATTTGCATTGGAGGCGGTGCAGCGAAGATTTACTAAATTGGTTCCTGGAAGGAGGGGCTTGTCCTATGATGAGAGGCTGAGTAAATTGGGCCCATATTCTCTGCAGTTTAGTAGAATGAGAGGCAATCTAATTGAGGCATACAAGATTCTGAAAGGGCTTGATAGGGTAGAAGCTGAGAGATTGTTTCTGCTGGTCGGGGAATCTAGAACATAGGGGCACAGTCTCAGGATAAGGAGCCAGTCATTCAGGACTGAGATGAGGAGATATTACTACACTCAAAAGGTTGTTAATCTTTGGAATTCTCTACCCCAGAGGGTTGGGGATGCTCCATCATTGAATACGTTTAAGGCTGGGATAGATGGATTTTTCGTCTCGCACGGAATCAAGGGATATGGGGAGTGGGCAGGAAAGTGGAATTGAAGCCCAAGATCGGCCATGATCATATTGATTGGTGGAGCAAGCTCGATGGGCCATATGGTCTAATTCTGCTCCTATTTCTTGTGTTCTTGTGTTTACATTGTGGCCAAGTGGGTGCTGTGATGGTCAGTGACAGAGGGAAGGTAAGGTGTGGTACTGTTGGTGAATGGGAAATTGGGGTTGCAGTTACTGGTATCACACTCAGATAAGTTGTTCAGGGACAGCCCAGCCAGATTCGGGCTGTCTAGGTTGCCTCCTCCTTTTCTCCTCCTCCTGTTCCTCAGTTGCTCGCCGTATAACTGGTGGCAAGGATGTTGTTCAGCACACGTCAAACCACCACGAATTGTGACATTTGATCTGCCAAGTACTGTAAGGCTCCTCCAGTGCAGCCTAGGCAACAGAATATTTGTTTCTGCTGTATCACATTTTGTGTGTCAGCATGGCTTTCATTGTATGCATGAGCCATCAGTCCTTGTCACTAGGCTGGGTGGCTTGTTTTTCGACCGGCGAAGACACGATGGGCCAATTGGCCTCTTTCTGTGCTATAAACTTTCTACGATTCGATGATTGCCACCCAGTAGCTACCCTCCAGTTTGCCATGATGGTTCAAGCGCAGATGGTAGTGGACTGCTGCAAAATGAAGACATCAGGACGGTTGCCAGGATATGAGGCATTGACCTGCATAATTCTCTGCATATCGTCATACACCAACTGGACGTTCAGGGAGTGGAATCCCTTTTGGTTTCAGCATAGGGCAACGTTGATGAGCGGCATTTGTACTCAATGGCATCCTGCACCATGGGGAAGCCTCAAATACTTGCAAAGTCGCATGTTAGCTCCATATGTTGCTCTCTGGCAAGAGAGAATGAAATGTAGGCCAGAATTTTACATCGGGCGGAGGTCCCGTCCACCAACTTAAAAGTCGGGGGTGAGCCTGCCTCCGCCGGGCCTGGGAGAAACGCAAAGAATTTACATGGCCCGAGCCCTTAATTGGCCTCAGGCGGGACTTCTGCCCCTCTGAGACAGAAAGTCCCACCTCCAGGAGCTGTCAGCCAATCAGGGGGCCGGCAGCTCCTCAGTTCCAGCAGCGCCACTGGGAGCGGTGGCCACTGCTGGGACTGCACCTAACTTCAGGAGGATCATGGACACTGGCGCTAAAAATGATAAGTGGAGTTTTGAGCATTGCCGGGGACAATTGGCTGGGCCATGGCGAGGGGTGTGGGGTCAGTCAGGAGGGTGGTGGGAGGTGCACTAGCTGGGGCAGCAGGAGCTGCTGGTGGGGCACTCCTTGGGGCGCAGGGTGCCTGATCAGGCGGGCCCCCACCCCACCCCCGGAACTGCAAGGAGGCCACCTGGTATTTCTGGGCAGCCTCCGCAGCTGACAAAGTGCCCGTCTGCCGCTGGTAACACACCAGCGGCAGCGGGAGAAGGCCCTTGAGTGGTAATTAATTGTCCACTTAAGGGCCTCAATTGGCCTGGGGCGGGTGGGCCTTTTGTCACTTCTCCTGCCGCTCGTAAAATTGCAGTGGGGTGGGAAGGCGACAGGAAAGGCACCTCCTGTCGCTCACTCAATTTTACATCCCTGCCCCACCCAGCCTCTAGCTCGCTCCTGTGAAGTGCGTAAAACCCCTGCTGTAGTCAGCCCTTTGTGAATAGAGTACATCAGTGATCTCCCTTACATAACAATGGATGGCAACCCACTGCATGTTGCAAATATTTTCAGCTCAAACCTAAAAGGAGCCTGACACATAAAAGTTCATGGCCACGATCAGCTTGAAAGCCATTAGCCATGCGATCCTCGCCTTGCTCTGAGGTTGCAGTTGTGGCTGCAGCAGGTGGCAGATTTCAGTGAGGACATCCTTATTGAAGTGCAGAGGTCTCACACTGAGTTTGAGGTAGGAGAATTGCTCCTTGACTATCCTGGAAAGATATGCCCCCTTGCTGAGAGTGCTTCTCCCCCTCCTCCTCCCTCTTCTAGCAGCTTGCCTTGCTCTGCGTGTCCTCTGATCATTTTGCAAGTGCAAGAGGAATGCATACTACTGCACCCACATCTAGGGGCAACTAGTTTGTGCAGAAGCATTGAACTCAGTACCAAGACCTTCAGCTCCTGCCATACCAGTCCCTGTAGACCTTAGCAACTTTAAAGAACTCTGAAAAGTACCAAACACTTGTATAATTGTAACAACAACTAGCAGAAATCAATCAGCAACTAACCTGTAAGTTGTTGATGATTTTTTTAAATAGCCTTGGTAGGGGATCCTTTCTACTGCTGACTGTGTCTTCAGCTGTGCATGTTTATGAGAGGATGTTAGCTAGTGTTGAGCTTTAAATTGGCAGCGCTGATTGACATCATACCTGCCTACTCTGCATACTTCCAGTGGACACTCACTTTGAGTGTTAACATCCTCATCAATATGGTGTGCGCCGCAACTCACAGCAGATGTGTGTGCATGTACTGCAGATGCTGTTTTGGACCTTTGAGGTCTCTCATAGCACCCAGAAAACAGGCCCTACAGATCCAAATGTTGCGCTGAAACTGTTAGTTCACAGTGCTGAGAAATCAACAAAGGACAAGGAACATTGGTTGGAATGGGGGAAGGTGGGTACAAAATCTGAGTCAGAAGGAGGTCACCGAGGCAAAGTGGGCATGAAATTCACTAGCAAGCCTGTTCCTGCACTTTGAAAGTTATTCCTGATTAGGATAATTAGGTTACTTCAACAAACAAACATGATAGTAAAACATTTACATGTAAAACATTTACATGTAGTTTACCCATTTTTAAATATTGGCATGTTTAGATAAGGCATTTATAAACCATTATAAATACTTACATAGCAGTTACCATTTTAAAGTTTAACATAAATGTTTACATAAAAGGGTAAATTTTTGTCGTTAACATTAATCTGGCAAAGCAGATTACCTGCCAGTCTGAGAATTAATGTTCATTCCATTTTAAGATTGATTTTTGGACTTCTCACCTAAATTTTTTCAGGACTCATACTACTCACGCAACCCTTTTTTTGGCTGATAGAATAGCAAAGCATTGTAGATGCTGGAAATCTGAAATAAAAACAGAAAATGCTAGAAATAGCAGCTCTGGCAGCATCTGTGGAGAGAGAAACAGAGTTAATGTTTCAGGTTGATGACCCTTTGTCAGAACTCAGAACACAACGTTGTGAAATGTTTACTCTGTTCTCTCTCCAAAGATGCTGCCAGACCTTTTTGTGGCTGTCTGATTCTGAGCCTTAGGCACAGCTCCCCCATTACCCATCCATCCTCTGCTTTTTTCACTGGCAAAGTTCCATCCTTCAGTCTACCACCTCAGGCTTCAGGCCTCAATCCAATTATGATCCCAACTCTTTGACCTCTGAGCTCTCAACTCCACAATCCCTCTGCTGCCCTCGCACCCAATTTACTAGTAATGCCTCTTTCTCCCTTGGAGCTTCCCTCCGAGGTTCTGTCTTCGTGCTGGTTTAACCAGCACTGAACTCAACACTTTATAAGAACTTAAACTCATTATGCTCTATCAATATATAGTATTAATTATTTAAGTACTTTAGTAAAGTGCACCATGTGCAGATCCCAACTCTATGCTAGCCTCTAAGGTGTGTGTAGTTCCAGTATCTGAGTTGGTGGCTGCGAGTATCAGATCAAGGGATGGGGCCTCTTCATCAGTGCTGTGCTGTTGCTCTCTCCACTCCTGGGTATGCTGTTGCTGGGCAGGTGGCAGTTCTTGGTGTCTGAAAGCAGGAAATCAGAAAGGTAATGTTGGGGTGAGGGAAGGGAAGTGGGTTGGGAAGCAAGAAGTCTATGATCACACCATCTGCAGCTTGCTCATCTCCCCAGATAGCAGAATGAGGGTCAGCTAGGAGATGAGATGGGGTGTAAGACAGTAACATTATCCTCAATGTTCTCAGTGATACTGGATGCCACTGGCTCTATCATAGCCAGCCCCATGTTGTAGAGAACCATCTCCTCCATAGGGTCAAGAGATGCAGGCATGTCCTGCAAAAGGGAGGGAAGAATATCAGTGATTGTGTTTGGGTGATGTGACTGCCACAGCAGAATAGCTGGAGGTATGTGGGAGCAGCAAGAGCTGGGAGTGAGGCTGGCAGCATTGGAAGGTGTGTGAGGGTGAGATGGAGTATCTGGATGTTAGGCATGAGTCCTGAGTGCCAGAAACTGCTGCTGGGTGAGTGATGGTGCATTGAGCAGTGTGAGAGATTGGTGGAGCAGTGGGTGGGAGATAACATGTGAAGATGCATTCACGGACCTTGACCAGCTGCATGAGGTCACTACACTCCTTGTGGCACTGTTGCTGGGTCCTCAGGGCCAGACTCAGGTAATTGACCTCCCTGGCCACTTGCTCCCATTCATTTCTGATTGTTCCCTGAGGTCCTCCACACCCCTCCTGTGAAACACGGCCTCTCTCCTCCTGCCCGCCTCCAACAGTAATGCCTCCAGCACCACATCCGTGAACCTAGGAGCACTCTCTCTTCCCTGGTGCTCCATTTGCGTAGCTCCTACATGCAGCCAGTATCAGTACAGGCACCCTGCAGCAGCTTCCTTCCACTGAGTGCAACAGTCTAAGAGGGGCAGACTGCTTTTAAGAGGAGCAGGTTAGCTGCACCATTGGTTATCAGTGAATGCTGCTCGGCTCCCTGCCGAAGGCTCGGACCAACGCTACAATCAGGTAAGTGAAGAGGCAGTATCAAATTTGTGTGTTGCCTATCTCCATAACAACAGGTGTGGGAAGGTCGTGAAGCACGACCCCAGTGTCCAAAAAATGGCACGGACGACTTATAGCCCTATATGTCTGCAGTCTCTTAACTGACGTTGTATGAACTAATCCACTGTTTACTTAACTACAGTAGCCTTTTAATGGAATTTATCATGATCCAGTGTTTAGTTAACAACTTTCAAACTTTTTTCCTTTTCCTCCAGGATTTTTGTCATTCTTCTGCTGAAGTTATAGTACAAGATTAGGGATCCCCTGCAGAGATTCTATCCCCTTGAAAGGGGCACACACCTAAATGTTAGCAGAAACTAATGCATCAACATTGAATTTGGTCTTTGATGTACATCACGTTCACAATGACTGATCAATGCTGTCAGTGAGAAGCCCAAACCACTCATTAAATTCTTGATTGCTGATGGGCTATTTTTGGAGGCCGGAAATCTGGTGGAGCACCCGCTGAGTATGGACCAGCAGCGATGGGTTAAAGAGAAATGCATGAATGTAGGGGAAGAGGATTATCAATAAGGAGCTGTGAGAGCAAAGAATTCCCAAGTAAATTAACTACAATTCTCGTCAGATCTGCTTCCAGCAATCCCTTTAATTGGTGACTCTAGCTATATTCTTTGTGCTGTGGGTGGGTTTACACCCATCGGGCATCATACTAAAAACCACCGAAATGGCATTAGAGGCCTAACATCCATCATAGGACCCCGATTTGTTTAGCTTAAATTTCTGCCATGGGATGACCACCTACATTGTGACCCGTTTGAAAATTGCAGTGGGCAGATCTTATGCCAGTGGTTGGTGCTAAGTAGATTTTTGGTGATTTTAGCCCTACTGCTGTCCCATTCAAAACAAAAAACAGGGACGTAGCGAGACTAAACTCAGGACTATTCTGTTTTACTTAGTATAATGTCCCTATTGTAAAATAATGCATACCCTGACTCATTACGAGTAGATTAGCTAGTAATATAATAAAAATTGTACATGATATAGCCATAGGTGGGTACACTTTTTGTCAAATTGCTTTTTCACATTTCAGCATCGGCAAATTTAAGGAAATATATTCCATATAAAATTCCTCCAGAAAATTGACCCCAAATGCAAATTTCTTCAAGCCATCTTTACCAAAGTAGTCATTTGCATGTATATAAGAGAAAAATCCTCCCACCAACATTAAATACTTGTCAACAGAGGTGTCATAAGTTCTGCACCTTGTAATTTATAATAGTCTAAAAAGTATGCTGTTTTTGGGGTGAAATTGCACCTTGTTAGAGACTGACAGCTTCAAAAGCAAACAATCTTAAAACACCAGGCTGCAATTAGAATGTTGCATCTAGTTTTGGAAACCTTAATTTAAGAAATATATCAAGATTAGAGAGGGTACAGAAGAGCTTCACAGACATGATTCCATGGAATGCTGTATTGGAAGCAGTGGTAGAGGAAAAATTCATAACAGCTTTTAAAAGGAAAGTGTCTAAATATTTGCAAAGAAAAGCTTTAAAATATATGGGCAAGGTAAAGAAACAAAGCAGGAAGTTCTTTCAGAGAGCCAACAGAGACTGAATGGCCTCCTTCTGTGCTGTAAAAATTCTGTCAGTGCAGTATTCTGATCAGACTCTTCAGCACAACTTGGGCCAAAACACCTGATAAGGGATAGAATTTGGAGCAGAACCCAGTTTAGTCGATATTCCACCCCAATTAGGAATGCCAATGAGATTCCAGTGAAGTTGGATAGGAGGGAAGCCTAATCTTCTGCTTGGCCTCCTATTGGTCATGGGGCACATCTTGGTGAGTTTCTGGGCTACCTAGAGATTTCTGTCCAATTGCATTTAATGGAAGTTTCCCCAGCTGAGAGTTGCAGTGAGTTTTGTTAAGAGCCTTGGAAAGATACAAGGACTGCATTAAAGAGAAGTAACTGATTCCAGGAGATATCAATTACTTTTTCCATTTAGCCCTTTTAATGGCTTTTCAATGGCCTTTTCCTGTTCCATCAGAGTGGCATAAAACTATTCTGATTTTCTGCACTGTTGCTGGATGGGTTACAAGATGGTGGCCTGGTCTGACTACAACATTAGGCTTAACTATGGGATTTGGGGCAGAATCGGAGGCTATGAGCTTTGGTGACTTGCAGCCTGCTCTATTGGTGAAGCTGGCCCATTGGAATTCCGGGTGCTATGATTCTATGATAAGTCCTTTTTAACTGCATTCTCAAATTGACAAGCTCATTACAAACTCAAAGTTTCTTGACCAAATGACAATTAATCTTTGAATAATCTTCACATGACAATTAGATTTTGTGGTCTTAAAAGGATACAACTCTATCTTAGGACAGTAGAACATTCCCTACACGTGGCATAACATTCATCTTTATAAAACAGTATCCAACTTTACTATGGGGAATGTCACGGGAAATCCACTAATAAATTTATAAGTAAAGGTGGTTCTAAATAGTGAGATGGCTAATAGTTTTAAAGACTCATCACAGGAAAACAGCTGAGAACCCCACTAAGAAACTTCATTCTACCACCAGAGTCATCATTGTCAACAAATTTGAAATGTTGAAAGCACAGTTCAGCTACCTGGATCAGCATTGGAGTTCTATGCAATATTGTTCAGCGAGGGTCTCAAGGATCATGATAGTTTGTTGCATGCTACAATACTCTGGCTTACTAGATTTTTCTCCTCATGGAGGGCCTGAGGAGGAAGACACCCAAGTCCATCATGGTGATCAGCCAGAAATGTAGCATGGCACAACTGGGCCAAACTGATGTAGGAGATCTTCTCTTGACCACTACATCTTGCCAACTTATCAATAGTCCTGTTTATTTCTTTGCCTTCCCATCAGAAAGATGCTTTTGGCTTCACACCCTCCCCTGTGCATTTCAATCAGACAGATTCCATTCAAGTCACCTTCCAAACCTTGCCATCAACATTGTATCTCTGCACACCAATATTAATGCTAGCATAATATTATTTGCATCCCCGTATGCTTCCTGGTGGTACCAGTTACGTGGCATATGAATTCCTAACACTAATCTAGTGCTCTTCCTAAGTTCACCTGAGTGGCAGAAGTATCTGGTTGCTGTGTGTCGAGATACGCTTCTTGGGACTTAGGTGAGCTTGAGATGGACTTCTATTGACTGCATCTCTTTGTTGCTGTGTGGGCAGCTCAGCCCTGTCTCCTTTCTGCCATATATCAGGCATTTCAGTGGAATTTTTAGAAATTACACAAGTAGTACTACCAAAAGACAGGCAGCTTCATCAAATGCGTTCCTGTCATACCACTCGTCCCTGGCACTAATAGTGTGTGACAACTCATTAATGGGAAAGCAGACCTAATGGTACCAATGAGATCAATAAAGCTCTGAGAGATACTTAACTGCATCCAAGCCCCAATTACTTGGAGGCCAGAAGTGATGGCCCTCTATCGCAGTAGTGTGAACATCCAGGAGAAGGTAATATTGTCCTTTAGGCCTCTATTATAGGGGGTCTGCTGGAGATTGGCCCGGAGCTGTCACATACTACATGATGGACCATAAATTTTCAAATTCATCCATCATGATGTGACAAATGCTGGTAGTCTATTCTTTCAATTATCCTGCCATCTGCTGCATGCATCTTCTCAGAGGCTATCATCAGTGCTTTGCAAAGCTCCTTCTTTTAAAAAGCAGGAACTATGAGATCTGGGTACCCAGGCTCTCAATCAAGGGGTGACTCTCTGGTCAGCAATGGGTTCTCCTTATCTTCTAACCTCGGCTCTTCCTCCCGATCCTGTGTACTTCTCTGTACCTGAATCTCTAATTCTCCTTGGGTGGATGCCTCTGAGTTGGTGCTTGAGAAGGAAAGAGTCAGTGACAGCAAACCATCTAGCGTGCACACAGGGTTGGATCCACCAGTGTCTGGTTCTAGTTTCTCTGTTTTATCTAGGGAAGGAACATAATTTAGAATGGGTTACTGATGAACTGAGTTTTCATTTTCAATAGAAGGACTAAACTGGGGATTGTTCAATTTAATTTGCTGATAGATGTGAAGTACAATAGCACGAGATGCAACAGAAGTAGAATGTCTAGACAAACCTGAAGCCGGCAGCTGCCCTCCAGCTACCCTATCTCTGACTCCCATAAGTCTCTCCTTCCTCAGGGGCTCCTGTGTTTCCTCCTTGTAGGGATGAGAGGGTGTAGATGGAGGAATTTTAATCTCCAATATTATGGTTTAGCTTGTCCTTCAAAAGTAAGAAGTTAGAAAATAATCCATGAGAATCAGCAAATCCCAGGTGTCCGCAAGCACCCCATTATGCTGTGATAATTTTGTGCAGTTTGCAATTGGAGTTTGTGTGAGGCTTTGAGTGGGGTGATTGCATATAAGTCAGTGAGGGAAAGAATACCTCCAGGTGAGGACAGGGGATTAAAGGCCTTAAAGTCTGAAGTAGCATGCAATTCTGCCAACCCCCACCCACACACCCCCCCCCCCCCCCGACCCCACCCCAACCCCCACAAAGTAAGCTTCCAATTGGAGGCAGTGCAGCTACCAATATTATTAGATTGACGCTGAAAATTGTGGCAGGGTGATCCCACATTAATGTTAATAGGCCCAAAATAATTATTCCATTATTCCAGTCAGGAAAATCTCTTTTAGCAGTTCATTTAATTACCTCATACATCTCTTATTCTCCAATAACACTATTATATATTTGACTCTGCTATAAATAAAAGGACAGTTTGAGACATGAGGGTAGAATTTCTGCCAGATCGCTCATTGTGACTTTGGCAAAGATTGGTGGAAACCCTGAAGAAACAACATAAAAAGCCATTTACACCATTTCTCCACAAATGTATGATGGGAGATCGAGAGAATCCATTTGGAAGCTCCAGGTACTGAATTCCTCCCATATTGCTTAGTTCTACTATAATTTTGTGCAGTCACTTAGATAATTGTTTTTAAATTCATTCACAGGATGTGGGCACTGCAAGCAAGGCCTACATTTATGGTGCATCCCTAATTGCCCTTGAGAAGGTGATGCTGCAGTCCGTGTGGTGAAGGTACATCCAGAGTGCTGTTTGGTAAGGAGTACCAGGATTTTGATCCAGCAATGATGAAGGAACAGTGGGCTGAATTTTATAAGCCCGTGGAGAAAACAATGGCAGTCTGCCCGCGCAGGCCGCACATCGCGGAGTTGCTGCGATCCAATGGCAGCTATTTTAAATAGCCGGGGTGGGCCGCCCCCGCCCCCCCACCCCCCGTGCTCGATCACGGGGAAAGGGCAGGCTGTCCGTCCCTGGCAATGGCGTCAGCTGCCTGGGCGCAGGCTCTGATCCCATTTTTAAAGGGATTTGAGCACTGCTGTTAAATTTAAATATTTAAAGCACAAGGACATAAAAATAAATAGACATTTCTTCTGATCCTCTCCCATCCCCAATAACAATTGAATTCATTACTTGCCCTCTCCCCCACAAAACACTTACCTTGCCCACCTGACCTTCCCCCCCACCAAGTGCATAAACTTTAACCTCAAACCCTTCCCACTATCCCCTACACCAATGATGTTACTTTGACCCCGTCCCCCTGCCCCCCCCACCGCACACTGAGAAACTTACCTCCTTCCCCCTCCCCACAAGTGTTTTGCCTCGTTTCCTCAGATGGGGATCCGAAGGCGCGGGAGTGCCGGCCACCAGGCCGATGATTGGAGCAGGAACTCAGGCGACGACCGAAGTATAATTAATGCATTCACTTACATCTATTTGAATATGCAAATGAGGGTCCCGTTTCTGAGTGGCGGGGGGTGCGCCACAAGGCCTCACTGACGCCAGCAATATTGGGCCAGGTCCTCCTGGCATCGCGGTGTGTGACGGCCCTCTTCTGGAGGCATTTTCCGCCCCCCCCACCCCCTGCCTGCCACGAAACTCGACATCAGGGGGGTCTGTAAAATCCAGCCCAGTGATATATTTCCAAGTCAGTATGGTGTGTGACCTAGAGGTTGTGATGTTCCCATACACCTTATGTCCTTGCAATTCTAGGTGGTAGAGGTCATAGGTTAAGGAAGTGCAGTCAAAGAAGCCTTGGTGAGTTGCTACAGTGCATCTTGTAGATGGTACACACTGTAGCCATGTTGCAGCAGTGGTGGAGGGAGTCAGTGTTTAAGATGATGGATGGAGTGCCACTCAAACAGGCTACTTTGTCCTGGATGATGTGAAGCTTCTTGAGTGCTGTTGGAGCTGCATTCTTCAAGGCAAATGGAAAATATTCCATCACACTCCTGACTTGTGCCTTCTAGATGGTGGAAAGGCTTTCGGGAGTCAGGTAAGCCAATCACTGCAGAAGACCCAACCTCGGATCTGTTCTTGGAACCACAGTATTTATGTGATGAGCCCAGTCAAGTTTCTGGTCAATGGTGACCCCAAGGATGTTGATAGTATGGGATTTAGCGCTGGTAATGCAGTTGAATGTCACGTGGGAGTGGTTTGACTCTGTCTTGTTGGAGATGGCCATTGCCTGGCACTTAAGTGGTGTGAATTTTACCTGCCACTTTCAGCCCAAACCTGGATGTTATCCAGGTCTTGCTGCAGGTAGGCACTGACTGCTTCATAATCTTAAGAATTGCGAAAGGAACTGAACTCTGTGCAATCTAGAACATTCACACTTCCTACCTTATGAAGGAGGGAAAGTAATTGATGAAGCAGCTGAAGATAGTTGAGCTTAGGACACTGTCTTGGGGCTGAGATGATTGGCCTCCAACAACCACAACCATCTTTGTGCCAGGCATGACACCAGCCAGTGAAGAGTTTTTCCCATGATCCCTATTAACTCCAATTTTCCTAGGGTTCCTTGGTGCCACACGGTCAAATGCTGCCTTGATGTCAAAGGCAGTCACGCACACCTCCCCTTCTAAGTTCAGTTCTTTTGTCCATGTTTGGACCAAGGTTGTAATGAGGTCAGGAGCTGAGTGACTCTGGTGGAACCCAAACTGAGCATCAGTGAGCAGGTTATTGGTGTGTAAGTGCCACTTGATAGCGCCGTCAACAATACCTTCTATCACTTTGCTGATGATTAAGTGGAGGGTGATGGGATGATAATTGGCCAGATTAGATTTGTCCTGCTTTTTTGTGAATATGACATAACTGGGCAATTTTCCACATTTTAGGGTAAATGCCAGTGTTGTAGCTGCACTGGAACAGCTTGGCTAGCGGTACGGCTAGCTCTAGAGCATAAGTCTTTAGTATTATTGCCAGGATGTTGCCAGGGCCCATAGCTTTTGCAGTATCCAGTGCCTTGAGCCGTTTCTTGATATCATGTGGAGTGAATCGAATTGGCTGAAGATTGGCATCTGTGACGTTGAGGACCTCAGGAGGAAGCCGACATGGATCATCCTCTCTCTATTTCTGGCTGCACCATTTCTCCAGCCATGCATTCATCTGCTCTATCCTCCTATTTCTATACTCACTGGCATGTGGCACCAGGAGGTCCTGCTTGCTAGTTTCTTTTCTAGCACCCTAAAATCTGCTGGCAGGACCTCATCCCTCTTCCTACCTATGCCGTTGGTACCGATATGGACCACGACTTCTGGCTGTTCACCATCCCGCCTCAGATTGCTCAGCAGCTGCTCAATGACCTCCTTGACCCTGGCACCAGGGAAGCAATATTACATCTTGGATTCATGTCTGTGACCGCAGAAATGCTTGTCTGTTCCCCGAACTATAGAATTCCCCATCTCTTTTTCTTTCCCAATCTTCCTCTTGCCCCCCTGTACAGCTGAGCCAGCCATGGTGCCATGGACTTGCCTACAGCTGCATGCCCCAAAGGGACCATCACTCTCACCAGTATTCAGAACTGAATATTGGTTGGAGAGTGAGATGTACTCAGGGGATTCCTGCAGTACCTGCCTGGACCTCCCTGACAGCCTGGCAGTCACCCATTCCCTAACTGCCTGCACGTCGTTAGGCTGCGGGGGTGGCCACATCCAGAAATATGCTATCCACGTAACTCTGAACCTCACGGATGCACCATAGTGCTGTTCAAGTCCTCAATATGTTTCAAAATGCTTCTCTGCCAATGAAATACTTTTTGAAGTGATGTCATTATTGTAATGTCAGCAACAGTAGCAGCCTATTTGCACACAGCAAGGCCTCACAAGCAGCAATGAGACAAATGACCAGATGAAATAAAAACAGAAAGTGCTGCAAATACTCAGCAGGTCTGGAAACATCTGTGGTGAAAGAAACAGTTGAAGGGGGGAATTGTATGCTGTCAGCGGGGATCTGGACAGGGGGAAACTGGTGTGAGATCCCCGCGTCGCCTCTTTGATGAAAGGCCTGCCGCATTTAGTGTCAATCAGGCACTTAACTGGACAGCATCGGGCCTTCCATAGGATTTATGACCATATTGCTGGAAGTCTTGGCCTTGCAGAGCTGCTGGCCAATCAGAGATTGGCAGCTGCAGTGCCACCGCAGAGGCAGTGGCTGCTGCTATAACTGCACCTACTGGCGGCCGAGAAGCGCCGCTGGAGCGAGGCCTCATGTAGGTCAGGCCGGGAAGTGTCTCACTGGATGGGGTTCGTGGGGGAGGGGTTCGGCAGCAAGGGCAGGGAGTGGCTCTCAGCGGGCCCCCCCACTTCCCAGTGCCAAGTCCCTCTTTCAAGCACTAAGTGCCTTTGAACGAAGGACCCACCCTCTCCTCCCACCCCCAGAGCCGGGAGGCAGCCCGCATGGTTTTTCATGCCATGCTTCCCGTGCAGCGACAGGGCCGCAATCTGTACGGGTAATTGTGGCGGTGGTGGGAAAAGGTAAAGGTGATTAATTGGGGGTCAATTGCCCAGTTGAGGGGGTCTCCCCTGCCAACATCCCACCCGATTTTATGCTCTCCCCACCTCCAAACTCGCAGCGGGGGAAAGCATAAAATTTCACCTGATATTTCGAGTCGGATATGACTTCTTCAGAATTAGATGATCTGTTTTTTGTGATGTTGGTTGAGGGTTAAATGTTGGCCAGGCAAACTCCCCTGTTTGTCTTTGAACAGTGCTACTGGATCATTTACATCCACTTGAGCAGGCAGATGGAGCCTCAGTTTAATGTCTCACCTGAAAGACATGGGATCATTTTTGCTTACTGCTTGAGTGTTAAGCATTTCCTGGGTGATGCACAGAGAGGAAAATCATGTGGGAAGGATTGCTTGCCTGTTTCCAAATCTGCCCATGTTCTTTCTGTTAATCTAAATGGAAAGTAAATCAAGCAGATTCTTTTACTGGCATTTGATCCTCCCTGCCTGATCTTCCTCTCTACTCTCCTCCCAGGGAATGCTCAATACTAAGCTAGTAAACGTGAAAATATATCCCAGTGAATGTGTTCTTGTCTTGGTTCAAATAAGAATTTACCTTCAAATTCAATCTGATTTGTTTTTTTTCTATTCTTTCATGGAATGTGGGCATCGCAGGCCAGGCCAGCATTTATTGCCCACCCCTAATTGCCCTTGAACTGAGTGGCTTGCTAGGCCATTTCGAGGGCATGTAAGAGTCAACCACATTGCTGTGGATCTGGAGTCACATGTAGGCCAGACCAGGTAAGGACAGCATATTTCCTTCCCTAAAGGACATTAGTGATTGTTGTAAAAACCAGATGGGTTTTTACAACAATCGACAACAGTTCATGGCCATCATTAGACTAGCCTTCTGCTGTGGTGGGATTTGAACCCATGTCCCCAGACCAATACCTGGGGCTCTGGGTTACTAGTCCAGTGACAGTACCAGTATGCCACTGCTTCCCCTTGTTTCCAAATAGTTGAGGTAGAAAGACTTCAAAAATTTCCATTTACATTGCACTTTATCTTGCATCTCAGAAAGCTCCTGAAGAACTTCACATGCAATGAATAACTTTGAAATGTAACTCAAGTTATATGGACAAATACGGCAGCTAATTTACATCCCATATATAACAATATGGAAAAACCATAATGAAACATGCCTGACATGGCGGGGGGAAATTAGATTTTAGGTGCTACATGGCCTTCTAAAGCTCGAAAATGGCGTCCTAGGTGCACACACACTTCCGAAGTGTGCCAGATGCTATCCTTGGGTAAAGGGGTTTGCTTGTGTGCACAGAATGACTGCCAACAACATGAAGGTTATGCCAATCAGTGTGCAATGTTGATTTGATGCCAGTGCTGCCCTTTTTGAATGCCTTGTCTTAACCTTGCACAGCTGAACACAAAATTAAATGGTATGAAGGACTGGTCCCAGTCCACACCAGCGCTACTTAAAGGGATCATGATTTACAGGTTAGTCTCTGGATTATTTCTTCTGGCTGCTGGTGCAATTGTACGTGCCTTTGGAGCTTTCCTGTATGTGCCTAAAATTTCAATAGCTTACAGGGAGCGGTCTGGCTGGTGCTGAAGAACATTTTTGGTAATTTTAAAACTTGTGCTGTAATAAGTTGGTTCCAGACATGGATAGCCTGGTAGGCCTTCCTCTTGGAATTGAGCATGACTGGGAGAATGAAGAGAGGCCACGCAGAGCAGAACAGGTTGCTAGAGAGGGAAGGGGAGAAAAAGGGCTTTCATCAGGAGGCCATAGCCATCCAGGGTCTCCGGGGAGAAATTTTCTTAACTCAATTTCAGCAAGGACCAATGTTTGAGATGTTTTCGTTTCACTAAAGAGATTGTGACTGAAATCTGTCAATGCAGCTTCCACAACTGCAACCTCAAAGCAGGGCAAGGATCATTTAGCCTGTGGTTGTCAGGGTGACCATGGCTCTTAACTTTTATGCATCTGGCTCCTTCCAGGCTGCTGCTCGAGATATAAGCAACATCTGGTAATTTGCAGTACACTGCTGCATAAGGGAGGTCACTGAAGCTTTCTACAGATAGAGAGACAGCTTCATCTCATTCCCTCTTGCCACAGACAAGAAGGCAGAGTGAGCATAAGGGTTTGCATGGATTGTAGGCTTCCCATGGTGCAGGATGCCATTAAGTGCACACACATTGCTTTGTGTGTGCTTCATCTGAACTTGGCTGTTTTCATGAACTGAATGGGATTCTACAACCTCAATGTGCAGCTGGTGTGCAGCCACAGTCAGGGTAACATGCAGGTGAATGCCTGTCATCCTGGAAGTAGTCACGATTCCTTCACTCTGCGGCAGTCCTCTGTGCCATCTGTATTTGAACAACCATAGCAAGACAAAGGCTGTCTACTGGACAACAAGGGCCATCCACTCATGACATGGTTTATGACTCCAGTCTGGAGCCCATGCAAATTAGAATTAGAATTAGAACATTACAGCGCAGTACAGGCCCTTTGGCCCTCGATGTTGCGCCGACCTGTGAAACCATCTGACCTACACTATTCCATTTTCATCCATATGTCTATCCAATGACCATTTAAATGCCCTTAAAGTTGGCGAGTCTACTACTGTTGCAGGCAGGGCGTTCCACGCCCCTACTACTCTCTGAGTAAAGAAACTACCTCTAACATCTGTCCTATATCTATCACCCCTCAACTTAAAGCTATGTCCCCTCGTGTTTGCCATCACCATCTGAGGAAAAAGACTCTCACTATCCACCCTATCTAACCCTCTGATTATCTTATATGTCTCTATTAAGTCACCTCTCCTCCTCCTTCTCTCCAACGAAAACAACCTCAAGTCCCTCAGCCTTTCCTCGTAAGACCTTCCCTCCATACCAGGCAACATCCTAGTAAATCTCCTCTGCACCCTTTCCAAAGCTTCCACATCCTTCCCATAATGCGGTGACCAGAACTGCACGCAATACTCCAGGTGCGGTCTCACCAGAGTTTTGTACAGCTGCAGCATGACCTCGTGACGCCGAAACTCGAAATCCCTACTAATAAAAGCTAACACACCATATGCCTTCTTAACAGCCCTATTAACCTGGGTAGCAACTTTCAGGGATTTATGTACCTGGACACCAAGATCTCTCTGTTCATCTACACTACCAAGAATCTTCCCATTAGCCCAGTACTCTGCATTCCTGTTACTCCTTCCAAAGTGAATCACCTCACACTTTTCCGCATTAAACTCCATTTGCCATCGCTCAGCCCAGCTCTGCAGCCTATCTATGTCCCTCTGTACCCTACAACATCCTTCGGCACTATCCACAACTCCACCGACCTTAGTGTCATCCGCAAATTTACTAACCCACCCTTCTACACCCTCTTCCAGGTCATTTATAAAAATGACAAACAGCAGTGGCCCCAAAACAGATCCTTGCGGTACACCACTAGTAACTAAACTCCAGGATGAACATTTGCCATCAACCACCACCCTCTGTCTTCTTTCAGCTAGCCAATTTCTGATCCAAAGCTCTAAATCACCTTCAACCCCATACTTCCGTATTTTCTGCAATAGCCTACCGTGGGGAACCTTATCAAACGCCTTACTGAAATCCATATACACCACATCCATTGTTTTACCCTCATCCACCTGTTTGGTCACCTTCTTGAAAAACTCAATAAGGTTTGTGAGGCACGACCTACCCTTCACAAAACCGTGCTGACTATCGCTGATGAACTTATTCTTTTCAAGATGATTATAAATCCTGTCTCTTATAACCTTTTCCAACATTTTACCCACAACCGAAGTAAGGCTCACAGGTCTATAATTACCAGGGCTGTCTCTACTCCCCTTCTTGAACAAGGGGACAACATTTGCTATCCTCCAGTCTTCCGGCACTATTCCTGTCGACAATGACGACATAAAGATCAAGGACAAAGGCTCTGCAATCTCCTCCCTGGCTTCCCAGAGAATCCTAGGATAAATCCCATCTGGCCCAGGGGACTTATCTATTTTCACACTTTCCAAAATTGCTAACACCTCCTCCTTGTGAACCTCAATCCCATCTCGCCTAGTAGTCTGAATTTCAGTATTCTCCTCGACAACATTTTCTTTCTCTACTGTAAATACTGACGAAAAATATTAATTTAACGCTTCCCCTATCTCCTCTGATTCCACACACAACTTCCCACTACTATCCTTGATTGGCCCTAATCTAACTCTAGTCATTCTTTTATTCCTGATATACCTATAGAAAGCCTTAGGGTTTTCCTTGATCCTATCCGCCAATGACTTCTCGTGTCCTCTCCTTGCTCTTCTTAGCTCTCCCTTTAGATCCTTCCTGGCAAGCTTGTAACTCTCAAGCGCCCTAACTGAGCCTTCACGTCTCATCCTAACATAAGCCTTCTTCTTCCTTTTGACAAGCGCTTCAACTTCTTTAGTAAACCACGGCTCCCTCGCTCGACAACTTCCTCCCTGCCTGACAGGTACATACTTATCAAGGACACGTAGTAGCTGCTCCTTGAATAAGCTCCACATTTCGATTGTGCCCATCCCCTGCAGTTTCCTTCCCCATCCTACGCATCCTAAATCTTGCCTAAATCGCATCATAATTTTCTTTCCCCCAGCTATAATTCTTGCCCTGCGGTATATACCTGTCCCTGCCCATCGCTAAGGTAAACCTAACCGAATTGTGATCACTATCACCAAAGTGCTCACCTACATCTAAATCTAACACCTGGCCGGGTTCATTACCCAGTACCAAATCCAATATGGCATCGCCCCTGATTGGCTTGTCTACATACTGTGTCAGAAAACCCTCCTGCACACACTGGACAAAAACTGACCCATCTAAAGTACTCGAACTATCGTATTTCCAGTCAATATTTGGAAAGTTAAAGTCCCCCATAACAACTACCCTGTTACTCTCGCCCCTGTCAAGAATCATCTTCGCTATCCTTTCCTCTACATCTCTGGAACTATTCGGAGGTCTATAGAAGACTCCCAACAGGGTGACCTCACCTCTCCTGTTTCTAACCTCGGCCCATACTACCTCAGTAGACGAGTCCTCAAACGTCCTTTCTGCCGCTGTAATACTCTCCTTGATTAACAATGCCACACCCCCTCCTCTTTTACCATCTTCTCTGTTCTTACTGAAACATCTAAATCCCGGAACCTGCAACATCCATTCCTGCCCCTGCTCTACCCATGTCTCCGAAATGGCCACTACATCGAGATCCCAGGTACCAACCCATGCTGCAAGCTCACCCACCTTATTCCGGATGCTCCTGGCGTTGAAGTAGACACACTTTAAACCAAGTTCTTGCTTGCCAGTGCCCTCTTGCGTCCTTGTAACCTTATCCCTGACCTCACTACTCTCAACATCCTGTACACTGGAACTACAATTTAGGTTCCCATTCCCCTGCTGAATTAGTTTAAACCCCCCCCGAATGTGCACAACAGTCCTACAATGACAGCCATGCTGCCAAAAGGATTATTATAGAGCACACCATCTGCATCCTCAAGCAATGCTTCTGCTGTATGGACTGCTCTGGTGGAGTCCTGCAGTACTTAACTCAATGGGTATCAAAATTTGTGGTAGTATGTTGCATGCTGCACAACCTGGCTTTTATGAGGGAACAGCCACTTATCAGGAATGAAGCTGATGGGCAGGAGCACAAAGAAGAGGAGGTAGAGACAGACGCGCAACAGAAAGTGGACGAAGTGGAAGGGTAGCTACAATGTAGACAGCCCTTATATGCCTGGGCTCGACATGATGAGATAATTAATGAGTGATAGCAATAACTTCAATCACACCTCCCCATTCACCAGCAGTCCTACACTTGTTATTTTTCCTCCAACGCTGACCATCACATCATCCTCTATTTAACAACACAATATAAAAACTACTAGTAAATGTTCATTGCAATCCAAATTTACAAATTCAATCATGACATAACACATACAAAAATAAACTAATCGCCTTTGTGCATTCACATAGTGCCTGTCTTCTGAGCGTCTTTGCCTCTCCGAGTGCTCCCACAAAGTCCTTCCCCAGTGGCTGCAGCGTGAGTGTTGGAAGGCTGCTGACCTCCAACTGACGAGCCTATAGATGGTCATGAGCAGATCTGGGTCTAGAAGATCCAGCTTCAGACTGCACCATCTGGGCCTGGACCGCAGCAGTCTGGGCTGGCTGACTGACAGGCAACAGCAGTGGCACTGGTAGAGTGGCAGGAGTGGGAGCATGAATGCTGTCATCCTCAGAGAGGAAAGGAAGTTTGTGTTCCATGGAGCCACTACCACTCTCCCAGAGTGGCATCTCAGCAATCCTACTGATTTGCTGGAGAACAGATTGATGGACTGCTGTGACACTCTGGAAGCCCTTTCAACAGTGATATCCAGAGCCATGATGGCAACAGTCTGAGCTTCCAAGGCAGCAGCATAAGCTTCCACTCTGTACCCAGACTTTTGATGGAAGCTGTTTGTGTAGCAAAGGAAGCTGTGACATAGGTCATCAGATGCTGTATCATGGTGAGTTCCACAGGTGTGCTGATGGAGGTGACCATTCACTCCATGTTGGAAAGGATGGGCTCTGAGGTCTGTGCAAATCCCTGTGTCAAGTTGGTGCTGGACTCCTCCATGCTCCTTGACAGTGAGAGCAGCCTTTCACAGGCTTTCCAGTAGACCAAGCATTTAGTTATTACACCCATCAGTCTTCTTCTGTAGCCTGGTCCATCGAAGTCCTCACCTGCATCCTTTGCAGAACTAGTGTGTGACCTTGCCCTCCAGCTACATGGCACCTGTGCTACCCATTCTCTCTGCCCTGGCTCCTGTGCCCATTGTCTCACTACATGCAGACCCCTCCTCTATCCTAGCCTCTAAAATACATGCAGTGTCAGTATCTGAGCTGGTGGCTGCAACTGTAAGATCGAGAGATGTCGTCTCTATTTTCATCATCTTCTTCCTCCACTGACTGGGAAGGCTGGGAGTATCTGAAATGAAAAAGGGACAAGGGTTGGGTTATGATGAGGGAAAAGAGGAGAAAGTAAGAAGTGCATGTTTACACCATGCATGCTTCTAAATCAGAAGATCGTGGGAGAAGTGTGGCCAGAAAAGGAAGATTAGGTATTCAGATACCCTCATCATCAATTGCTTCAGCCCTATCAGTCACCACAGCCTCAGTAATGCCCCTCCCCATGATAACCAGCACTGTCTCCTCCATGGTGGTTAAAACATGCAGGTGTGTTTGTCCTCCTCCAGATCGTTACTGCTGTCTGCTGTTTTGCGCCACCTTCTCCTGCAAGAAAGAGGGAGGCATGTCATTGAGTATCCTGTAATATCTTTGGGTGATGTGGCGGTCCTGGTTGAATGGCTGCCAGTGTATGCAAGCCGTGAATTGTGAGTGCAAGGCTTACAGCAGTGTTATGTGAGTGAGGGTGAGGTAAAGCATATGAATTTTATGGTTGAGTACTGATTGGTAGAGATTGTTGGTAGGTAGGTGTTGGTGGTTCAGTGAATTGAGTAGTGGATGAGGCTAGTGACACAGTTGGCACTTGATATTTGAAGAATAGCTCACTCACCTTTACAACTCGTGTGAGATTGTTCAACTTCTTCCTGCATTGCATCCATGTTCTCAGAATAACATTGCTGGCATTGACCTCTGCCACTACATGTTCCCATTCCTTCCCAAGCATCTGTCCTGCAGATACAAGACATCTGTCCTTTTCACTCCCTCCATCATGCCTCCAGTATAGTGTCTGAAAACTTTGGTGCATGCTCTCGCGTGTTTAGCTATTGCTCAAACTATCACAACATGGAGCAGGTCTGGCAGCATCTGTGGAAAGAGAAGCAGAGTTAACGTTTCGGGTCAGTGACCCTTCATCGGAACTGACCCGAAACGATAACTCTGCTTCTCTTTCCACAGATGCTGCCAGACCTGCTGAGTGGTTCCAGCATTTCTTGTCTTTATTTCCGATTTCCAGCATCCGCAGTATTTTGTTTTTATCACAACATGGATTCAGTTTTCAATGACTCCCACTATTTCTTGGAGTCACAATGCACGTCCCCTTTAAGTGGTGTAGGTTGCCTTTAAGTAGTGCTAGCCACCTGCGATATGGGGCCCACTGCTGATGCAAGCAGCCACTGAACAGCATGGGGAGAGCCGGCTGCCTGCGACAATCATGTAAAGCAGCAGGCAGCAGGAATTTGCCGTGCTGCCTGCAGCACAATGAACTGGTGCTGGTTAATTGCACACTGCGATCCCCAGGCCCATTTTCGGGTGCTAGCCACTTTCTCCCCCATTGTGTTTTAAAGAAGATTTGATTAATTTTAATTTGTTTAACATTAAGTGTTTTCTGTTCCTAGTTAACATAATCTATAACTCTGTGTGACTGACTGGTGTTATCCTTTTCCCTCTCAATAGTATTTGACACAGTTGACCACACCACCTTTCTCCATTGCTTCTCCTCTGTTGTGTCACCCTGATTCATTGGCCTTATATGGTTCTACTACTACCAGTCTGATCGTATTCAGAGAACTTCTATCAATAGTTACTTTTCCCACCCTGCACAGTCACTTTGAAGTCTCCCAAGCATATATCCTTGGTCCACTTCTCTTCCTCATCTACATGTTGCCCTTTGTTGACATTAACTTGCTTACATATGTATACTTGTAACACCCAGATCTACCTTTCCATCAGTCATCTCGAATCCACAACCACCTCTGTGCTGCCAAACTACTTGTCTAACATCAAGGGATAGGTCACAATAATCTTCAATAGAAAAAAAGTGTGAGCCTGAGTTTCCAACATAAACTGAGCAATATTGTACAGTAATTGTTTATATGTGGCATACAGGGCTCTTATAAAGAACTATGTAAACCATCAAGAAAAAAGTTTGGACATCATTCCTGTAGGGTTCTTCACAAAGCACTGAAAACAGCAGTAGGTACTGAAGAGCAATAACAACTACCTTTCAACTCTTGGTAAAGTGCCCAGTAGCACTTCAGCAATGGTAACACTTCATAAGAACTGCAAACTAGCAAGAAATATATCTGGGGCGACTTTAAGCATACCCATCTGGTGGAAATCTGGCAGGTGGGCAGGCAGTTAAAGGTGGTCTGGTGATTTACCCACTGATCTCCCACACTGATCCTGCTGTCTTCTAGTCTGATCTGCTCTTCTTAACAAGTAGCAATTAGATTCGGCTTAAGCCAGTGGGGTCTTTCTTTAAATATGTAGATCAACGTCCTATGACATTATCGTGCCAACTGCAGCACAGTGGCGCAGTGGTTAGCACCGCAGCCTCACAGCTCCAGCGACCTGGGTTCAATTCTGGGTACTGCCGGTGCGGAGTTTACAAGTTCTCCCTGTGACTGCGTGAGTTTTCGCCGGGTGCTCCGGTTTCCTCCCACAGCCAAAGACTTGCAGGTTGATAGGTAAATTGCCCCTAGTATAGGTAGGTGGTAGGGAAATTGAGGGGATGTGGTAGGAATATGGGATTAATGTAGGATTAGTATAAATGGGTGGTTGATGGTCGGCACAGACGCAGTGGGCCGAAGGGCCTGTTTCAGTTGTTAGGGTGGCGCAGTGGTTAGCACCGCAGCCTCACAGCTCCAGCGACCCGGGTTCAATTCTGGGTACTGCCTGTGTGGAGTTTGCAAGTTCTCCCTGTGTCTGCGTGGGTTTCCTCCGGGTGCTCCGGTTTCCTCCCACATGCCAAAGACTTGCAGGTTGAAAGGTAAATTGGCCATTATAAATTGCCCCTAGTATAGGTAGGTGGTAGGGAAATATAGGGACAGGTGGGGATGTGGTAGGAATATGGAATTAGTGTAGGATTAGTATAAATGGGTGGTTGATGGTCGGCACAGACTCGGTGGGCCGAAGGGCCTGTTTCAGTGCTGTATCTCTAAAAAAAAAGATAATGTTTTGGCATCCCAATTAGGAGAAGGCAACAGGAAGAGGCACCAGGATGAGATCAGCACAAACAGGGTAAGTTTTTTTACTTGCCTATTGGGCCTTACTTGCCTTGGGCTTTCCCTTCCTTACAGCGACACCTTATCAAAATTCTTCATCATGACTTGCCTTGTTGCTAGTGACCATTTCTTTGATGCTGATTACCAGCCTCCTACAACCTGAGATTTTGCTCCTGCCCACCAGCCAGCTGTCACTTTTCATCTGTTTTGGGCAGGCAGCTGACTGGCAGCATGCAGTTGAGTTCTGGGATCTAAATGTGAATTTAACCATCCTGCTCAGTAACCTGACAGCTACCTAATTCAATCAAAACAAGTTATCTGTTTGTGATGTAAATTTGATTGGGACTTTCACACTCTCCTGCACTAGGAACTTGTGCATTTTAACTTATCCAATTTGGCCTTGTAGCCACAGTTTGGTCCCGACAGAAATAGGCATGTATGGGTTTCAGTGGGACGCAACAGGGCAGTAGCAGAACCTTTTCTTAGGCAGTCCCTCAGGATCGGGGATGACTTGCTTCTACTCCAGTTCGATGAGTTCTGAGATGGCTGGTAAGTCCAATGCATGATCTACAGACTCTGCCACATAAGAGGCAGGTGGTGCTTGAAGAGTCAGCTAGATGAGTAGTTTGAAGGTTTGTGCGCTCCCTCCGATGCCTCAACTTCGCTTCTGCATGTTCCCAACCAATTTCCTCGAGGTGTATGATGCCTTCCTGAATGAACTTTCTCCATCTAGGGCGGTCACGAGCTGGGGATTTCCACTAGTTGATGGGGATGTTTGATCTCTTCAGGAATGCTTTGAAGACATCTCTAGAGTGTTTCCACTGTCCTCCTGGGAGCTCCAGCCATGGCCAAGTTCTGAGTAGAACAGCTGCTTTGGGTGTCTGGTATCAGGCAGGCAAATGACATGTGCCGCCTAGCGAAGCTGGTTTTGGGTGATTAATGCCCCGATGCTGGGCAGGTTGCTTGGGAGATGACACTGCTCTTGGACCACGTTTCTTGCCACTGAATTTGGAGGATCTTGCGGCGGCACCTCTGGTGGTACTTCTCCAGTGCTTTGAGGTGCCTGCTGTAGGTTGTCCAAATCTCCGAAGCATATAGAAGCACGGGGATCACTTCTGCCTGGTAAATCATGATCTTAATCTCAGGTTTGAGATCCTGATCCTCAAATACTCTATTCCTCAGTTGGCTGAAGGCTGAGCTGGCACATTGGAAGCTTCTTGTTATGCACCCTGCATAATTTTCTTTCCATTATGGAACAGTTTATAACAGATAACTGATTCACAGATGCCTGTCGTGTACTGCACTGAAGTTGGATTCTAACACACAGATAAAGTTAATTCTGTGGGGTGTATGGCTTTACTAGCAGCAGACTTTGTGCAAATTTCAAGGAGTATTTGTTATTGAAATATTACTGCATTCTTCCATTATAATGCAGCCTCCACAGGAAGTAATCATTGAAAGGCATGTAATACTTTCTTTTATAAGCTAGCAATTTGAAACTGCATTGAGAATGTAATTTATTTACATTTTATTCAATTTGCATTAATTTACCTTAAAATTCTTGTTTTTTTCTCATTTTTATTTTCTGTAGGAACCAGTCTACTGTGACTGCTTTGAGATCAGTTTGTAGAAATAGAACTTACAACAGGTTCAGGAGACAGTGTGAAGATGTCTCTGGTCAATAACTGATTCATACCAATGGAAAATGGGTTTCAGCATGTGAATCCATTCTCTTCTGGTTGAGCAGAGAGCCAGCTATGGTCTGTGCTTCTAAGCCATCAAATTTCAATCTATTTGAAATAACTCTGAGCTAGCGCTAGAGATATGGGTGATTTGTAGAATACACAATATCTTGCACAGATGTAATGAAACAACAATGCTGGGCCACAGACAACTACTAGTAACGATGCACAGAAATCAATTACCTTTACCTGAGGTGGGTGATTTGCAGCGTTCAATCTCCAGTGATACAGGGCTATCTATAAGTTCAGTCAAACCTGGAAACAGAAATAAATAATTATCACGCTACTGAATATGATTAAAGAAAAGGATTTTAATCCCATTGCCAATAGTGATAAATGATTGGATGATTCTGAAAAAATAATTCCAACAGAATAAGGTATTATTGATAAGGTTGTGCATTGTTATAAATATTAGATATAAATAAGCCAAGATTTGATGATCTGAGCCAGAGATTTCAAAACTTTGTTCATGTTACCTTTTCACTTTAATTTTGACAAGAAACAAATGATTTTTCCAAATTGTCTGTCTCCAGAATAGGTTAGATAAATGGAAATTTAATACTTTTGATTCCTCTGCAACTATAGGCAAGTTGATTTTTTTTTGGCTGATTTCCAGCTACAAGAACTGGAATGGTCATAGACATAATAAAAAGGCAACACCAAGTTTTGTACTTCAGCAACAACATATTTGGATGAGAGGCTACTAGAGAAACATTTCAGGACTTTTGCTCAGGAGATTAAATGGACTGGATAGAGTCTACAATAGAGAAGATTGCACACTGTCTTTGGAAAGAATAGGCTTGAAATCATTTCTACTTCCATGCTGCTGATGTCTTAATGAAACTGGATACTACATGATTTTAACTGGTGTTTGTGTCACTGGTGACCAGTTCCAATCAGCTCCAAAAGAGGCCCAGGTAAGCCTCATGGCTCTTTGAGGCCCCCACTACAAGATTACTTTGACCTAAGCAAGGACCATCTGGATTTAGGAAAATCAGGCATATATGCAGCCTAGCATTCAGTCCAAAAGGAACCCCATATTACTCTACAAATAACAGGTAAGATTTTAAAATATGAATGTGAAGCGAGCAGGAGTAAGAGTGTTTCTCCTAACCCCACATTAAAAGAATATCCACACCACCTCCCACCACTTGCTACTGTAGTCAAAGAGTCAAAGAGAGATACAGCACTGAAACAGGCCCTTCGGCCCACCGAGTCTGTGCTGACCAACAAGCACCCATTTATACTAATCCTACATTAATCCCATATTCCCTACCACATCCCCACCTTCCCTCAATTCTTCTACCATCTACCTACACTAAGGGCAATTTACCATGGCCAATTTACCTATCAACCTGCAAGTCTTTCGCTGTGGGAGGAAACCGGAGCACCCGACGGAAACCCACGTGCTCACAGAGAGAACTTGCAAACTCCGCACAGGCAGTACTCAGAACTGAACCCAGTAGTATAATGTGTTATATTGGATATTGGGTTGTTAATGGGTTAATTCTAATTGCTTAATAAACTAATTATATATTGTGTATATTTGGTCTCTCGTATAGCCTCAGGGAAGATGTAAGCCAGAGCAGTTAGATGTATACCAATAAAGCTCCTGTTTTATGTATCTCTGCAGACTCATTAAGTACTCCGTATTAGTTTAACAATACCAAGAATATTCTAGCTACCTCCCTACCCAATTCCCCACCCTTTCCAGCTGGACTGTCCATTCTTCCAGGCGCAATCGGCCATCCTTCCCAACCTTATTGCCCACACTTCCCCATTTACTGATCTTCACTTAGGCTTTGCTGGCAATTCTGCACACCTTCAATGAAACAAGGCCCAAGGACCAAGACCAGAGGACGAACATTCAGGTGCAGGGACTCTACCCTGCGCATCCTGCCCCCACCGCCGCACCCACCATTTCTGACGATTATTAGCAAAAAAGAATAAAATTATTACAGATCCTACTGCAAATAGTAGGAGTTTTGTGCTCAGGAGCCATACATTAGACCACAGGGAGCCTCATGCAGCTCCAGAACTGCAGGTTGCTGATCCCTGGCCTCGTAAATTATCATTGTTTGTCAAACAATCCTATTATGGGATTGAGATAATTATAAACATTAAGAGATTGCCTTCTATTTAGATTAATTTAACAGAATTAAATATCTGTTTTTCCAAATGGAGCTTTTGATTTGCTTTCTTTTAAAAAAGAAAAATACAATAGTTTACTGTGCAGACTATACAGTTCTTATTATTGGCAGTGTAAAGTCCAATTGCCAGCCTGCAACATCACAACCAGCAACCTGTTTCACCTCGTTTAATGTAATTCAACTACATACTGTCTTCCAATAACACTTAATGCACATCTGTTAAACATCAATATGAAACACCAGAGAGAAATTGGGTTCCAGCAGGGAAGTGGCACAAAATCGGTGAAACACATGCCCACAGATGAAGGCCCAAGACTCAAGCCTTGAGCCACATCTCTGTAACCAGTGAACTGTGAATGTCAATTGGGTGTGCTGATCCAGCTTGCTGGTCAAGCATTTCTAAAAACTGGCAAGCTCAAATGTTGATTTGGCACATGGGTAAGTCCTTAGAGGTGGAGGAGGTGAACAGGAGGGAGGCGAGCAGCAGCCTCTTTAAGGACATTGGTTTGACTGCTGTATACCCATAAAACTGAATGGAGCATATTTGGTGCATGCTCTAAAGGCCTGCTACCCGACCCGAACCAGACGGGACCTGACGACATGTGCTGGGTTCGGGTTGGGTCGCTCTTCCGAGCCTGGCTTTCGGGCTCGGGTCGAGTTGGGCCGGTTCCGGGTCAGACACACAAAGTAAGAATTGCATTTTGCTCTGCTGGTAAGTGTTAAAAGTAAAAGACCTACCTGAGCTGGGAGTCCGGGATGTCAAGGAGGGAAACTCTGAGTCTGCGCAGTGAGCGAGTGAGCATCTCTATGACATCATCATGCTCATTCTGTAGCTTCCTGCAGATTCAGAGTCGCAAAGTAGGAAAAGGGAACATTCCGGGTCGGGCTTGGGTCTGATGTGGTTCTGTCGGGTTCAGGTCGGGTTTTTTTCCCCTGACCTGAACAGGCCATCAGCAGGCTCCAGTTTTTGTCTAATTTTGTCTAAAAATAAGTACTTACACTTAAAATATTACAGAAAATAGCAAAACTAGTTCTTCTGTTGCATATTTTCAATAACTGTTAAAAGCGCTACTAGAAAAGTATACAGAAAATACTATTTTTGTACTTATTTTTAAATAAGTAAATGGACCAGAATTTACTGTCAAACTAACAGTGAGGCTAACAGTACTCCTCACCATTATTTATGTGCAAATCACACAGCAACTTCAAGCAAGGGCAGATGTATAGTTAAATGTGAAAATCTGGAAGTTGCGGTCTATCTAGTGCCGCTACACCTTTAGTTCCTGGAATAGGCATCTCGTTGTCTGGCTCACCATTTATATACATTGAGCAGTGTAAAGGTCCTACACCTGCCTGGTAGATATGAACTAAACTTGTCACAGAAAGTTAAGGCTTGTCCCTTTCAGTCTAAGTACCCTTTTTAACAGTGTGATAAATTTTATTTACTGCCAAACAACTGCTCTGACACTGAAAATTAACTTTTACAAAGGTGGAGGTCTCATTTCTTCAGCTTTTAATTGTTGCTGGAGATTTTTGTTTTAAAAAATTTCATTTCCTTTTCACTTTCTCTTTCTATCTCTTTTCTTCCTCTTAATCCAATCTTTCTTTCGCTCTATTTCACTTTCTGCGCCTGGTTTGACACTGCATTCACTATTCTAACTGACACTTCCTGGTTGAGTCTGCATCATTGTTCAATTTGATTGGTAAAGGAGATTCACAATTCCTTGCCCTGCTCACACAGATCCTAGAGACCTTGTAGAGAGGGCTGCAACCTTTCGATCTCCTACTTACAGTTACATGCTGTGCAAAAGCCCATGGAAATTAATTGGGGAAAGGCAAGGGTAACTGCACCATTCGTTGCACCTGCACTTGCCCACAGACTTTCTATGGGCTTCTGAACTGGAAGAACCAGTGAGCCAAACATCCAAAAAACAATGCTGAATATAAGTTAGTTGCTTAAAGGTCACTTTCTTCCTGAAAAGTTTTAAACTATCTAGTTATTGGTAAAAAAAAGAGACTTAATGAAAAATCACATCAAAAGGATCATGGACTTGGATTCTCCACCCATTGGTGGGTTTGTAGTGGGGTAATCCTAATGTCTGACAATGTGAAACTTTTATTAATCTGCTGTTATCTCCTTCCTGAACCCTCATTTGCTATGCGTGGCAATTTGGAAGTCAGAAAACTGCCCTTTACTGACATGTTGCCTCTGCAATGAAGGGAATCAAGTTCTGCATTATTACAGCTCCAGACACTGAAGGAACAGTAGTCTCACATGTTGCAGCAAAAAGTTTTCAAATGAATCTGTGGAGATACTGCTGGCTGTTGTAACGGTAAGGTGGGACTATCTTATAGGCACTGTGGCCAGGGTTGTATAGGTTATCCAAAACTACAGTATGGGATTCCTAAGTTCAGAGATGAATGCTCCATTAGCTGGAGAATTGGTGAGAGCCAGATGCTGTTGTTATATTTAAGTAACGCACCCAAAAAATGTGATTTGCTTCCACATGTATTTGGAAGGTGTAATGCTGTTTTAAATTTTTATCCCCCTTTTTCCTCATTCCTATGAGCTATAAAAATGAGTTCAAATTTTAACATGGCAGTTTGAGAATTTGAATTTAGTTTTTAAAAAAACCGGAAATAATAAGGCGCCTGATTGTTGATTCTCAACTTTTTCCTGAAGGGGCCTAGCAAGCCACTAAATATAATTTTCCAAAGTTCTCTTGATTTGGAAACCGTTCCTTTAGATTGGAAAACTGCGCATGTCAGCCTGCTATTTAAGAAAGGTGACAGAGAGAAACCAGGGAATTATGGACCATTTAGCTTAACATCTTTTGTCAGGAAATTACTACAGCCTATAATTAAGGATAGAGTGACTGAACACCTTGAAAATTTTCAACTGATCAGAGAGGCCCAGCGTGGATTTGTAAAATGTAGGTCATGTCCGACAAACCCGAGTGAATATTTTGAAGAGGTGACTAAAATATTGGACCAGAGAATGTCAATAAATGTTACTTATATGGACTTCTAGAAGGCTTTTGATAAAGTCCCTAATAAGAGACAGTTAGCTAAAGTTGAAGCTCACGAACTGAAGGCAAATTATTGACCTAGTTAGGAAATTGGCTGAGTGGCTGAATGGGCAGGTACACTAATTGTCAGGCTGTGACTAGTGGTGTCCTGCAAGGATCTGTGTTGGGGCCTCACCTATTCACCATAATTATTAACAACTTAGGTGATGGTATGGAAAACCATATATCCATGTTTGCTGATGACAATAGGCAGCATTGTAAGTAAAGTAGATGGAAGCATAAAATTACAAAATGATATGAATAAATTAAGTGAATGGGCAAAACTGTGGTAAATGGATTTCAGTGTAGGCAAATGCGAGATCATCCATGTTGGACCTAACAAGGATTGATCAGAGTACTTTATAAATGATGAAAAGATAGAAAAAGTGGAGATCCAAAGAGACTTAGAGGCTCATGTATATAGATCATTAAAATATCATGAACAGATATAGAAAATAATCAAAAAGGCTAATGGAAGGCTGGTCTTTATATCCAGAGGACTAGAATACAAGGGGATAGAAGTTATGCTACACCTATATAAATTAGAATTAGAACATTAGAACATTACAGCGCAGTACAGGCCCTTCGGCCCTCGATGTTGCGCCGACCTGTGAAACCATCTGACCTACACTATTCCATTTTCATCCATATGTCTATCCAATGACCACTTAAATGCCCTTAAAGTTGGCGAGTCTACTACTGTTGCAGGCAGGGCGTTCCACACCCCTACTACTCTCTGAGTAAAGAAACTACCTCTAACATCTGTCCTATATCTATCACCCCTCAACTTAAAGCTATGTCCCCTCGTGTTTGCCATCACCATCCGAGGAAAAAGACTCTCACTATCCACCCTATCTAACCCTCTGATTATCTTATATGTCTATATTAAGTCACCTCTCCTCCTCCTTCTCTCCAACGAAAACAACCTCAAGTCCCTCAGCCTTTCCTCGTAAGACCTTCCCTCCATACCAGGCAACATCCTAGTAAATCTCCTCTGCACCCTTTCCAAAGCTTCCACATCCTTCCTATAATGCGGTGACCAGAACTGCACGCAATACTCCAGGTGCGGTCTCACCAGAGTTTTGTACAGCTGCAGCATGACCTCGTGGCTCCGAAACTCGATCCCCCTACTAATAAAAGCTAACACACCATATGCCTTCTTAACAGCCCTATTAACCTGGGTAGCAACTTTCAGGGATGAAGTCCTGGTCAGGCCATCCTGGAGTATTGGCAGCAGTTTGGGGCACCACACCTTAAGAAGGATATATTGGCCTTAGAGGGAATGCAGCGTGGATTTATCAGCATGATACCTGGACTCACAGGGGTTAAATTACAATAACAGATTACACAAACTAAGCTTGTATTCCCTGGAATTTTGAAGGTTAAGGGGTCATTTGATCAAGTTTTCAAAGGGAACAGATAAGGTAGATAAGGAGAAACTATTTTTACTAGTTGGGGAGTCCAAGACTGGGGGAATAGTGAAAATATTAGAGCCAGAACTTTCAGGAGTGAAATTAGGAAACACAAAGGGTGATGTTCTGCAAACATCAATTGATACAATTGTTAATTTTAGATCTGAGATTGATAGATTTTTGTTAGCCAATGGAACCAAAGGTATTAAGGGATATGGGGAAAAGCTGGGTATATGGAATTAAGTCGCAAATCAGCCATGAATTCACTGAATGGTAAGACAGACCCGAGGGGCTAAATGTCCAACTCCTGTTCCAATGTTCACTAAGTAGTACCAAATCATGACAATGGTTTAAGAAGACCACCACTTTCTCAGGGCAATTAGGGAAGGGTAATAAATCCTGATGTTGCCAGTGATGCCCACTTCTTGAAAAATAAAAAAAGTGCAAGCTTAAACAATGAGTGCCAACGGGTTATTTGACCCTGTGGCTGGAATTTTATGACCCCTGCAGGAGTGGGCTGGAGGTGACGGGGGTGGGAGGGGGGGGGGGGTGTGGGGCGGTGGGGAGGTGGTGGGGGGCAGGGGGCGGGGGGCAGGGGGCGGGGGGAGTAAAATTGAGTGGGAGTCTGGGGGTGCCGTTTCTGTCGCCTTCCCAGCCCTGCTGCAATTTTACCAGTGGCGGGGAAGGTGGCAAATGGCCTGCCTGACCCAGGCCAATTAAGATCTCTGTGGCCAACTAATTGCCACTTAAGAGCCTCCTCCTGCCACCACTGGAATATTACCAGTAGCAGTTCATTAGCTCAGAAGGCCGCCCAGTAAAACCTGGCGGCCTCCTTGTGGGCTGTGGGGGCCCCTCCTGATTGGGCACCCTGACCCCAAAAGAGGCTCCCCTCCCCACGGCACAAGCCGTCTCCACTGGAGCACGTCCCCTCCTAAACCCCTTGAGTGAACCCCCCCCCCCCACCCACCCCCACCCGCCTCACTGTGGCCCAGCTGATTGTCTCCAGCGAGTCCCCAAACAATTACTTGTATTCTGTACCTCGTACATGTTGCCAGTACTGGCTGGGTGCAGTGCCAGCAGTGGCCATTGCTCCCGATGGTGCTGCTGAGACAGAAGAGGTGCCAGCCCGCTGATTGACCGACAGCTCTTATCGGTGGGACTTCCTGCCTCAGAGGGCTGGAAGTCCCACCTGAGGCCAATTAAGGCTCTGGGCCACGTAATATTATGGTGTGACTTCTAGGCCCAGCGGAGGCTGGCTCGCCACCGACTTTTTCTGCTGGTTGGCAGGTTTCTGGCCTGACGTAAAATTCCGGCCTGTGTGTCTGATTCTTTCCTTACCTAACACATAACCTGACACACCAACATGGTCTGTGAAGGGAGTTACAAGATCAAGTCAAAATTACAATTATATTTAGTCTTGTACGAAAATGTTAAACACATGAGACCACAGGCAACAACATTCTGCAATTTCTTGACCCACTCATTTTAAACATGTTAATGCAACAACATAACGATTGTGTTAAAATAGCACAGAAAGGGTCCTAATAGGAGCCAGCTACTCCTTTATAGAAACATTGCACCAAACAGAATTCTACTCTGCTAAGAAGGAAAGGATTGTGTTGCTGGAAAGAAGAAAATAATACCTGGAATGGTGGCAAAGCCCTCGATGCCTTTTACTGTCTTGTTTATTTAAGGTTCAAACAGTGTTTTGAACAGAAGACCAAAGGAATTTGTTTCCATGATGCAGTCAAAAGTTAGTGTATGGATTTGTATATCTGACACAAACAATGCCCCTCTGTTTATTGTATGTTTATATGCAGTAGCATGAGTATTTGCTGATTTTATGTACCTTTTATAACTGTTTAATTTATGTAAATACTTTAGTTGCTTTTATGTGTAAACCATCAGTCTGTGTGGTAAAATCCGTCATTTCAAATAGAGCTTGGTTCTGTAGAACAAGATTACAATGATTGCAGTAAGTATTAATCCCTCCGATGGTATCTTTACAAGGGCAGAATACACACTCCAGTTTCTGGGTGCCAAGCGTTAGAGGTCTGTGTATAAGAAGAAGTGAGAGATTATAGAGAGGAGAAGAAAGGACTATAAAAACAGAACTAAAGTATGTTCAAACTCCCGAGATAATTTAAGCTTCTGTATCTCAAAAGTGTGAGTATGGCCACACAGTGGTTATGTGGCTGGACTAGTAATCCAGAGGTCTGCACTAATAATCCAGAGATGGGGGTTCAAATCCCACCATGGCGATTTGTGAGTTTGAATTCAGTTTAAAAGCTGGAATAAAAAGCTCGTAGTAGTAATGATGACCATGAAGCTATCAGTTGTCACAAAAACCCAACTGGTTTACTAATGTCCTTTACAGAAGGAAAGCTGCTGTCCTTACCTGGTCTGGCATATATGGGACCCTCAAGCCACTCAGTTGTATTAAACCACTACAAAAAATTACAATAATAAAAGCGGATGGACACATGACATTGACAAAAGCATTGGATTCGGACACGACAAAGGCACACCCAACCCAGTCAACCCTCACGAACATCTGGGGACTTGTGTCAAAATTGGAAGAGCTGGCCCACAGACTAATCAAGCAACAGCCTGACATAGTCATACTTACTATCAGCCATCGTCCCGAGCTCCTTCATCACCATCTCTGGGTATATCCTGTCCCTCCTGTCCCACCGGCAGGATAGACTCAGTGGAAGTGGCAGCACAGTTAGGAGGGAGTGGTCCTGGGAGTTCTCAATATTGACTCTGGATCCCATGAAGTCCCATGGCATTAGGCCAAACATGGGCAAAAAAACCTTGCTGCTGATTACCACTGACCACCCTCCCACAGCTGATGACTCCATTCTCCCCCTATGTTGAACACCACTTGGAAAAGGACTGAGGGTAACAAGGGCACAGCATGTATTCTGGGCAGGGGACTTCAATTTTCATCACGAGGAGTGTCTCAGTAACTCTAGAACGGACTGAACAGGCCGGGTCCTGAAGAACATATCTGCCAGACTGGACTTGCAGCAGGTGATGAGAGAACGAACGTGAGAAAAAAACCTTCTTGACCTCGTCCTCACCAAACTAACTGGCACAGATGCATCCATCCATGACATTATTGGTAAGAGTAACCACTGCACAGTAGAGAAGTCGTCCTGCTTTTACACAGAGGACACTCTCCATGAAGTTGTGTGGCACTATCACCATGCTAAATGAGATAGATTCAGAACAGATTTAGCTACTCAAAACTGGGCATCCATGTGGCGCTGTGTGCTATTAACAGCAGCAGAACTGTACTCCACCACAATCTGTAACCTCATGGTCTGACATATCCTTCACCCTACCATCAAGTTAGGTGACCAACCTATTAAACAACTCACTAGAAGAGGAGTTATAGTCATTACAGCACAGAAGGAGGCCATTCGGCTCATCACATTTATGCCAGCTTTCTGTAGAGCGATTCAGTCAGTCCCATTCCCCCACTCTATCCCCATAGCCCTGCAAATTTACTTCCTCATGTGCCCATCCAATTTCCTTTTGAAATCATTAATCACCTCTACTTCCACCACTCTCATAAGCAATGAGTTCCAGGTCATTACCACTTGCTGCACAGAAAATTTCTTTTTCACATCTCCACTGCATCTTTTGCCTAAAACCTTAAATGTGTGTCCCCTAGTCCTTGCACTAGCAGCTAATGGGAACAGCTTTACTTTGTCTACCTTCTCTAAATCTGTCATATACTTAGCTGGAGAAAGTAGGGAGTGGCGACGGCGGCGGACCTATGAGGAACCTACCTCTACACACCGGAGTTTGAAAAAGAGAGGGAAAAAAAAATCAAACCGTGACATCACAGGTGAGTTGATGAGCTGGTGAGTATTTGCTGCTTAGGAACTCAGTCTAAACAACTGGGAGTTTAAAAAAAGTATTAATCACAAGTGGGTAGCTGGTGAGTCTTATCTTTTATTTTTAAATAAGGTTTATTACTATTGGTGAGATTATTACTACTATTGTTAGCATTATAGTATTGGTAGGGTATATTGATAGTGGTAAGGTAGATTAGTATTGGTAAAGTTAGTTTTAGCAGTAGTAAGGTTATTATTAATATTGGTAGGGTTATTAGTATTAGTAGGGTTTATTATTTATTTTTATTTAGAGATACAGCACTGAAACAGGCCCTTCAGCCCACTAAGTCTGTGCTGACCATCAACCACCCATTTATACTAATCCTACATTAATTCCATATTCCTATCACATCCCCACCTTCCCCTACCACCTACCTATACTAGGGGCAATTTATAATGGCCAATTTACCTATCAACCTGCAAGTCTTTGGCTGTGGGAGGAAACTGGAGCACCCGACAAAAATCCACACGGTCATAGGGAGAACTTGCAAACTCCACACAGGCAGTACCCAGAATTGAACCCAAGTCACTGGAGCTGTGAGGCTGCGGTGCTAACCACTGCACCACTGTGCCAAAGTTTATTTGTAGTACCAAGGTTTATTATTTAATAGATAGAGGAATGGCAGGGCTGATCCATCCTGTGGAGTGCGCATCCTGTGCTATGTGGGAACTCCAGGACAATTCTCAGGTCCTGGATAACCATATGCGCAGGAAGTGTCGTCAGTTGCAGCAGCTTGAGCTCTGGGTGCATGGCACCACGGGTGGCTCAGCTGCAAAGTGGGGAACAAGGAAGACTGTAAGAACAATAGTGATAGGAGACTCGATAGTCAGGGGAACAGACAGGTATTTCTCTGGCCGCAGATGTGAATCTAGGATGGTATGTTGCCTCCTTGGTGCCAGGGTCAAGGATGTCACTCTGAGGGGGGAGGGTGAACAGCCAGCAGGCGTGGTCTACATTGGTACCAATGACATAGGTAGGAAGAGGAATATGGTCCTGCCGAAAGAGCTTAGTGTGTTAGGTAAGAAATTAGCAAGCAGGATCTCAAAAGTAGTAATCTCCGGATTACTCCCAGTACCATGTATGAGTGAGTATAGAAATAGGAGGATAGAGCAGATGAATGCATGGCTGGAAAGATGGTGCAGGAGGGAGGGCTTTAGATTCCTGGGACACTGGGACCAGGTCTGGAGAAGGTGGGACCTGTACAGGCTGGACGGGTTGCATTTGATTGCTAGTGCTGTTGGGGAGGGTTTAAACTAACTTGGCAGGACAAAATATCAGAGAGGAATACAAAGGTGCACAGAATATTTGGATAGATAGATAGCACTAGAGTAGAGAATTGTAAGTTATTAGGTGGGGTCAGAGTAAGGGAGAAAATGATAAATCAGGGTTAATGTGCATGTATGTGAATTCACAGAATGTTGTAAATAAGATTGGTGAGTTACAGGCAAAGATTGACATGTGGAAATGATGTTGTGGCTATAACAGAGACCTGGCTCAAAGAAGGGCAAGAGTAAGTATTGAATATTCCTGGATACAAGGTGTTCAGGAAAGATAGGAAAGGGAAAAAATAGGAGGGGTGGCGGTATTAAGGAGAGCATTGCAGTGCTGGAGATAAAGGCCTGCTCAGGCATAAAATTGAAACCCGACCCAGGCCCAACCCAAACCCGACCCGGGCCCGAGTTCTTTAATTTTTTTCGTGCCGGACCCGACCCGAGCCGAATATCGCAATAAAATTAATGATATTGAACATGTTATTGTGTTCTACCTTGTCCAAATGGTAATACTTGTGATCCTATTCATCCGTTCCGGCAGCAGGCTATTCTCGCAGATGGAGTTGTGGGGAACCATGGGTGAACCTGATCCCGTGAGTTCCCGGAGGCAGCACTGTCCCACCCGACCCGACCCAAGCCCGAATGCTGGACTCGGAATATAGACCAAACCGACCCGAATCCGAAACACGTAGTTGGGTTCGAGTCGGGTAGCCAGGCTTTAGCTGGAGAAAATGGATGTCACAGAGGTGTTGAGAACAGAATCAATTTGGATGAAGCTAAGGAACAGAAAAGGCGCAGTTACATTGCTCGGTGTTGTCTATAGGCCACCAACTAGTGGGAAGGATGTGGAGGAACAAATTTGCAAGGAAATTACAGAGAGGTGCAAAAATTATAGGCTAGTTATAATGGGGGACTTTGATTATCCAATCATAGACTGGGATAGTAGTAGTGTAAAGGGCATTGAACATCAAGAGTTCCTAGAGTGTATTCAGGAAACTTTTCCACAGGAATATGTTTCTCGTCCAACAAGAAAGGAGGTACTGCTAGACATGGTTCTTGGGAATGAGGTAGGCCATGTGGATCAAGTGTCAGTAGGAGATCATTTGGGGGACAGTGATTATTGTATCTTAAGGTTTAGGCTGACTATGAAAAAGGACAAAGAACAATCTAGAGTAAGAATAATTAACTGGAGGAAAGTCAACTTCAATGGGGTAAGAACGGAGTTGGGGCAAAAAAATTGGAGTCAAAGGTTGGCAGGAAAAATGGTAGTTGGACAATCAAAGAGATAGTTCGGGCACAGTCAAGGTATGTTCCCTCGAAGGGGATTTAAGTTAAACAAATCCAGAGCTCCCTGGATGACAAAAGAGGTAGAGATTAAGATAAAGAAGAAAAGGTGTGCTTATGACAGATGCCAGGTATAAAATACTATTGAGAACCAGGCTGGATACAGAAGGTCCAGAGGGGAAGTGAAAAAACAAATAAGCGAAGCAAATAGAGAGCATGAAAAGAGACTGGCAGCTAACCTGAAAGGAAATCCTAAAGTTTTCGATAGACATATAAATAGTAAAGGGGTGGTAAAAGGAGGAGTTGGGCCGATTAGGAAACATAAAGGAAATTTACGCACGGAGGCAGAGGGCATAGCTAAGGTATTAAATGGATACTTTGCATCTGTCTTTACCAAGGAAGAAGAGGCAACCCAGGCAATGGTGAAAGAGGAGGTAATTCAGACACTTGAAAGGTTTAAAATTGATAAGGAGGATGTACTAGATAGGTTGTCTGTACTTTAAGTGGACAAAGCACCAGGACCAGATAAGATGCATCCAAGGATACTGAGGGAAGTGAGGGTGGAAATCGCAAAGGCACTGGCCATAATTTCTCAGTCTTCCTTAGACTCGGGTGTGGTGCCAAAGGATTCGAGAATTGCAAATGTTACACCCTTGTTCAACAAAGGATGTACTGATAAGCCCAGCAACTACAGGTCAGTCACTTTAACTTAGGTGGTGGGGAAACGTCTAGAAAAAATAATTCGGGGCAAAATTAAGAGTCACATGGACAAACAAGGGTTTATCAAAGAAAGCCAGCATGGATTTCTTAAGGGAAAATCATGTTTGACTAACTTGCTGGAATTTTCTGCAGAGGTAACAGAGAGGGTTGATGAGGACAATGCAGTTGATGTGGTTTATATGAACTTCTAAAAGGCATTTGATACAGCACCACACAACAGACTTGTGAGCAAAGTTATAGCTCATGGAATAAAAGGGGCAGTAGCAACATGGATACGGATTTGGCTGAGTGACAGGAAACAAAGAGTAGTGGTTAATGGATGTTTTGTGGGCTGGAGGAAGGTTTGTAGTGGAGTTCCCCAGGGGTCAGTGTTGGGAGCCTTGGTTTTCCTGATATATATTAATGACCTGGACATTAGTGTACAGGGCACAATTTCAAAGTTTGCGGATGATATGAAACTTGGAAGCATTGTGAACTGTGAGGAGGATAGTGTAAAAGGACATAGACAAGTTGGTGGAATGGGCGGATAGGTGGCAGATGAAGTTCAATGCAGAGAAATGTGAAGTGATGTATTTTGGTGGGAAGAACATGCAGAGACAATATAAAATAAAGGGTACAATTCTAAAGGGGGTGCAGGAGCAGAGGGACCTGGGTGTATATGTGCATAAGTCATTGAAGGTGGCAGGACAGGTTGAGAGAACGGTTAATAAAACATACAGTATCCTGGGCTTTATTAAGAGGGGCATAGAGTACCAGAGCAAGGAGGTTATGTTGAACTTGTAATAGACTTTAGTTCGGCCTCAGCTGGAGTATTGCGTCCAGTTCTGGTCACCGCACTTTAGGTAAGATGTGAGGGCATTTGAGAGAGTACAAAAAAGAGTCACAAGAATGGTTCCAGGGATGAGGAAATTAACTTATGAAGATAGATTGGAGAAGTTAGGACTGTTTTCCTTGGAGAAGAGAAGGCTGAGAGGTGATTTGATAGTGGTATTCAAAATCATGAGGGGTCTGGACAGAGTAGATAGGGAGAAACTGTTCCCACTCATGAAAGGATTGGGAGTGAGAGGGCACAGATTTAAAGCAATAGGTAAGAGAAACAAGAGCGACATGAGGAAAAACTTTTTCACGCTGCAAGTAGTTAAGATTTAGAACGTGCTGCCAGAGAGTGTGGAGGCAGATTCAATTGAAGCATTCAAAAGGGAATTATACTGTTATATGAAAAGGAAGAATGTGCAGGGTTACGAGGAGAAGACAGGGGAATGGCACGAAGTGAATAGCTCTTTCGGAGAGCCGGTGCAGACACGATGGACTGAATGGCCTCCTTCTGCGCAATTCTGTGATTTTTGTACACCTCTATCAAATCCCCCCTCAATCTCCTTTGCTCCAAGGAAAACAACCCCAACTTCTCCAAACTAACCTTGTAACTTAAATCCTTCATTCCTGGAACCATTCTGCTAAATCTCCTCTGCACCCTCTCCAGGACCTACACATCCTTCCTAAAGCGTGGTGACCAGAACTGGACAGAATACTCTAGTTGTGGCCTAACCAGAGCTTTATAATGGTTCAGCCTAACTTCCCTGCTGTTGTACTCGATACCTCTAATTATGAAGCTCAAGACCCCATATGCTTTACTAATTACTCTCTCAATATGTCCTGCCACCTTCAAAGAACTATGCACATGAACCCCCACATCCCTCTGTCCCTGCACACTCTCTATAACTGTGCCATAACTCTAAATTGCCTCTCCCTATCCCTTCTGCCAAAATGCATCACTTCACACTTCTTTGTATTAAATTCCATCTGCCACTTGTCATGGAGGAGGCTCCATGAGCATCCCCATCCTCACAAAGACAAGGTCCATCACTTAAATGCAAAAGACAAGCATTCTCAACCACCTTCAGCCAGAAGTGCTAAGTGGATGATCCATTTCAGCCCCCACAATCACAGATGCCAGTCTTCAGCCATTTTGATTCACTTCATGTGAGATCAAGCAACAGCTGAGTACACCGGTTACAGCAAAGACTATGGGCCCTGACAACATCACGGCTGTAATGCTGAAGACCTGTGCTCCAGAACTAGCTGTGCCTCTAGCTAAGCTGTTCCAGTACAGCTACAACACCGGCATCTATTTGACAAAGTGAAAAGTTGTCCAGGTATGTCCTGTCCACAAAAAGCAGGTCAAATCCAATCTGGCCAATTAGTGCATCATCAGCCTATTCTCTATCATCAGCAAAGTAATGAAAGTTGTTGATGGTGCTCTCACTGAAACATACAAGATTCTGAAGGAGCTGGACAGGGTAGACACAGAGCTTGTTTCCCCTTGATGGGGAATCTAGAATATGGGGCCACAGTCTCAGGATAAGCGGCCGATCATTTAGGACTGAGATCAGTAGAAATTTCTTCACTCAAAGGGGTTTGAATCTTTGGAATTTTCTACCCCAGAGGGTTGTGGATGCTTCATCGTTGAATATGTTTAAGGCTGAGATGGACAGATTTTCGTCTCTCAGCAAATCAAAGGATATGGGGAAAGGGCGGAAATGTGGAGTTGAGGCAGAGGATCAGCCATGGTTGTACTGAATGACAGAGCAGGCTCAAGGGGCTACGTGGTCTACCCTGCTCCAATTTCTTATGTTTTCATGTTCCTTTGCACTTTCTCACCAATAACCCGCCCACAGATACTCTGTTTGGGTTTGACTGGACCATTCGATTCTAAACCAAATTATAGCCTCGGTCCAAACATGGACAAAGGAGCTGAACTCTAGAGGTAAAGTGAGAGTGACTGCCCTTGATGTCAAGGCACCATTTGACCAAATATGCCATCAAGGAACCCTAGTAAAATTGAAGTCAGTGGGAATTGGGGGGAAACTCTTTACTGGTTGGAGTCATACCTCGCACAAATGTTAAAAGGATTCAATAGGATACATAGAAACTATTTCCTCAGTTGGGGTAATCAAGAATGAGAGGACATAGTCAAAATTGGAGCTTGATCATTTATGAGGGAAATCAGGAAACACTTTTTCACACAAAGGGTAGTAGAAATCTGGTATTCTCACTCCCAAACGGCTGTGGGTGCCAGAACAATTGGAACTTTCAAGACTGAGATTGATAGATTTTTGTCAGGTAAGGGTATCAAGATCGATGTAGCTAAGTCAATTTAATGGAATTGAGGAGGTACATAGCAGCCATGATTTAATTCAGTAGGCTCGAGGGGATGAATGGCCTACAAGTCTATGTTCCTATAATTGGGGTACAATATCAAATGTGCTAGAGATGAGGCTTTTGCCTTCAGTTCCTTTGAGTATTAAAAGTTAATTCCTTTTTTTAGAGTTTAGTACTGGCTTTAAATGCAGCAGAGTGTAATATGCTTAGAGCAACACCCTCCCCCCCCCCACTCCACCCCCCTTTATATATCCAACTAACCTACCATTCTATGATCCATTTGGAAATATGTGTGTCAGTAATATCTGGGGAATTAGAACAACACACTTTTGCTGGACTTTTCTGAATTGATTACTCATGTATAGAGGATGTGTTGGAAGAGAAGCATTTTTTGTCAAGGATTGCAACAAAGCTTCAAGAAAGTGAGAACAGTTGTTATGCTATATTTGGGATAACTTCACAGTTTATTTACTTTAAAAATCATTTTCTACTTCCTTGTAACTAAACTATGTTGGTATTGTATAAAAATAATAAATATCCATCTTACAACCTCTGTAAAATTATACTGCGTTTAATATACCATCCACAATAATTGGGAGAAGAAGGAAATGCAGCATTGCAGTGGTGCATAAAATTAAATACAAGATGAATTTAATGCATAGTCTTTAGCAGATGGCAGAGGACTGTGTTGGTATCTTAATTATTCATATTTAAAGGATTAAAAGATTCAACGTCATGAACCTCAATCATTCCAACATACAGACACATGTAAGCAAATAACTAGAGGGAAACAAATGTCAAACATACCTTCGCAGTAGCTAAGACTTAATGCTATAACAGCAACTTTTCAAATTGGACAGTGAAGGGAATGATGTAATTTAAAAAAAGAAAAACAAATATTAACGATGATCTTTAAAGGAGCTCTTAGGTATATTATTTGGCCTTATTCCTAACAATGTTATACATGACCCCAAAGGCCAATGAAATACACAAACCTGTACAAACTTGGATCATAAATGACCATTGATAAATTCTTTGTTGAGCTTTGAGAGAACTGAACCAGATTTCTATATCCATTATTTTGTTTAGTGAAAATGAGAATGATAACCTGAATTTCTTTGACTTGAAGTGACCCTTCCTGCTCAACTGTGTTGCAAAGCTTGACAGATATTGCATTAAAAAAACTCCTGACATTTTTTCTCAACTGGAGTATTTCCTTTCAACTGCAGGCTGCACAGTTTGCCCATATAACGTAGTTCATTTTAGGATGTGCTGTGCATGATAGGGATGGGAAAAACCTGAAACAAATGGGGCCCCTACAAAACATGGGATTGGTCCCTTGAAGCACATACTGTACCCAGTATGTAAACGTGAATTTACTTTTAGAAATAGGATAATGCATATTCCCGAGAATGAATGTAAAATCTTTCATCATAGCTACTGAAGTACGTTTTATCAATTTGCTTAAAACTTTGATCGGGCGTATTGCGTAACAAACTATGTCCGTTCAAAGCAAAAGTAAAATACTGTGGATGCTGGATATCTGAAATAAAAACAGAAAATGGTGGAAATATTCAGCAAGTCTGGCAGCATCTGTGGAGATACTAAACGAGTTTATGGACTGCATTTTATTCTGGCAATGGGGGTCCTGGCAGCAGTCCGGAAGGTGGGTGGAGACCACACATTGGCCCTCCATCAGAACCCTGAAGCCATTTGATGGTGGGCAGACAATTGACTGCCCGCCACTAGAGATGCCATCCCTTTAAGGGACAAGCTCCCGCCTCCAAAGCTGCTGGCCAATCGAAAGGTTGACAGCCCTGCAGTGCCAACAGCACCATTGGGAGTGCTGGCAACTGCTGGTACTGCAAGAGGCCCCGCAGTACATAGATGTCTGGAGACCCTGGGATTGGGATGGGGGCTTAGTGAGGGTGGGGTGATGTCTTCCCAGGGGATGTGGCAGTTGCCACCAGGGGGGGGCCCTTCAGGAGCCATGGATTGTCCCCAAAAGAGTGACCCACCAACACTGCTAGGGGAATGCCAGGCTTTACCTGGCGCCTTCAACAAAATTGAGGTGGAGGAGGGAGGTTGGCCCTTCAGTGGCCATTAATTGGCCACTTAAGGGCCTCAATTGGACTGGGGCAGGAAGGCCATTCTCAGCCTTCCCTGTCCTGGACAAAATGCCAGGGGGCCCAGGCAACATTGGGAACAGCGCCCCCTGCCATTTTGTTGGCCCCACACCTCTGTGCCTGCCTCCAAGGGCAGAACAAAATTCTGCCCTATGTTTCAGGTCAATGACCTTTTATCAGAAATGGAAAAAGTTAGAAATGTAACAGGTTTTAAGCAAGCATAGAGATAGTGAAAGGGAAGGGGGTAAAGAACAAAAGGGGAGGTCCATGATAGGGTGGAAGGCAGGAAATTAGATGAAAAAAGGATGATGGTGCAAGGCAAGAGGAGGTGGTAACAGGACAAGTAAGGTAACAAAAAATGTGACTAGAGGAGGCATAAATGGAACAGGATCTTCACCAACAGCTGCTGTCCAAAAACAAAAAACACAAAAGACTTCTTTCAATTTAGTATATTGTATTCGCTGGTTGCAATGCAGTCTCCTCTACACTGGGGAGACCAAACGCAGATTGGGTGACCACTTTGAGCAGTACCTCCATTCAGTCCACAGGCGCGACCCCAAAGCTTCCAGTAACCTGTCATTTTAATTCTCCGCTCCACTCCCCCTCTGTTCTTTCTGTCCTCGGCCTCCTATACTATTCTAGTGACGCTCAATATAAGCTAGAGAAACACAAACTTGGCTTTGGAATCGGCATTTTACAGCCTTCTGGACTCAACATTAAGTTCCACAGTTTCAGATGATAATTTCCGACCCAACTTATTTTCTTTTTTTTTTGTGTTTTTTGTTTTTGGTTGGCAGCTGTTGGGAATGATCCCGCTGCTCCCATTTACACCTCCTCTAGACACACCTTTTGTTACTTTATTTGTCCCAATACCACCTCCTTTTTCCTTGCACCATCATCCCTTTTATCATTCAATCTCTCCTGCCTTCCACCCTATCATAGCATTTGTTCTTTCTCCTTCTCTCGCTTTCCATCTCTGTACTTGTGTAAAACCTGCTACATCGCTTACTTTTTCCAGTTCTGATGAAAGGTCATTTCTCCACAGATGCTGCCTGACCTGCTGATTATTTCTCACATTTTCTGTTTTCTTTTCAGCTCCATGTTCTTGGTTCATAACAAGTCAGGTCACATGGCTTGATAGGCATGACTATCATCTATTTTATTGGGCATAAGGTGATCCATTGGAGCCAATTCTGATCTCCATTACAATCTGAAAATGGGTGTAGATAGGATGTAATGGAGCAAGAAATTTGGCAGTGGTCAGTTAAACAGGTCTCCTCCTATAAACTATCAAGTTCAAATTTCCAATCAGGTTTGGACCAGACATCAAAAGCTGCCATCTAAACAGGCATGAACTTCATTAAGCTATGAAGGAAGGAGCCAGAGATGTCCTGCATGCAATTTCTGAACATGGGAGTGTGTAGTATGTCAAATGCAAACCACGTAAAGGAAACCAGACCTTCAGGGTTTCTAGGGAGTGAATTATGGGAGGCAGTTCATTTAAATGGCACAGTGACAATCAGTTAAATTGTTTAAGGCCACTTCTGACCATTTTTCTTAATTATATTTTGCTTTTTTTCCCCCGCTCGTACTTAGGCTATACAAAGCTTCGGAAAACGAAACTTTGGGACTACCTGCTACCAACAAGGTATGTTTTTGAAATATACTTATCTGAATGCAGCGCCAAGAGGGTGAGGGGAGCTTCTCCCTATCCCACATTTAAAAAAAAGGTCATTCCCCGATCACTCTGAGCTCCATGCTCCAACCTCCAATTCTCCTGGCCAACTCTTACTCTCAACCCAGTTCCAATACTTTTCTCCAACCTCCCTTTTCACTCCTCACTCTCCGATCTTCCTCCTTGATCTCTGTTCCTCCTCATCATTGAGGCACAGATATTGAACACTGCATCCTATGTGTGCTCACGAATTTCTAACCTATGAAATAGCTTACAAAAACAAAAAGGCTAAAAGAGAAAATGAGAAAAAAGGCAATCTGCCAAATTAAGTAACTTGTAGGAAATATGTGTTGTATGTTGTTGCTACTAGTAGACAGTTTTGATTCCTCCAGCTTGTAGAGATCACTGAGTCTTTGTAAGGTTTTAAACAATAACTCATTTATTACATTTCAGGAACTATTTACACTTTCTCTTAAGCAGGTCTAACTCACTGCTGACATGATGCTGTTTCTTCTTCTTCAGTCATTACCACGTGATCTCTGACATCATCACAGTGGGAGGTGTTACTCACACTGTCCCAAACATTAACCCTTTCAGACCCTTATACTACATCTCCTCCCCAAGTCTCTGACATCAGAGATTCAATCTATCAGGAGACTTCACAACGCTCCCTGATCGTGTTCTTATCAGACTCAGAAGATCAGTAGTCTTTCTCTATTTCTTGACTTGGATGGTTTTCATTGAGGTTTGTAGTATCTAGTGTTTACTGATTTTCAGGATCAACATCTGGTTTATCCAAATATATGACTCATTGACGTTTTTGACGAATAGAGATAAGATTTCTCCCGTTTCTTCTTATTGTACTTTCTGAAGTATCTCATCTGATTTCCATTTCTCTGGACAATAGCTTAGATGCTTTCAAAAAAACTAAATGAATACATGAGAGAAAGGGAATGGAAAGATATGCAGAAAAGCTGAGATGAGGTAAAGATGAAATGGGAGGAGACTTGTGTTTAAAGACGAGCACAGACTATTTTAGCTGAATGACCTGTTTCTACGCTGTATATTCTATGTAATGTAATTCAGTGCAATGATTATATCTCCTCCTCTTCCATTTCTTTCAATTTTTCCAACTCTACCAAATTGCCTGTTTACTCTTTCAGTCTTCATGATGAAATGTTAAGAACTGACCTGTATTTCCAGCATTTTCTGTTTTTATTTAAGTGAATATTTCAATCTGGTGCAGACCAGCACATTGGCAGTAATGCTAAGAATTGAACATTTATGTAGGAAGATGGCAGGCCTGTCTGTCAGCACCCAGAAATTGACTGTCTGAGGTTTGGCACAACAAAAGCAATTGGGCTTCTGCTAATAGTGCAAGTTGAAAGCTGGTGTCAGCTTACTGCAAAGTCAAAAATGCAACTGTTAAAGAGAACTCTTGTCAGTGAAGGAGCTGAGGTCATTTCTATGTCAAATTTGACAATAAATATAACTTATTTAGGTACTTACTTTTTGCCTAATTTTGATGCCTTACAGTCCAGCACTGCTGGAGAAGATAATTGGGTAAACGTTGAATTTCGATATATCAATTGGCAGCTAGCAATGGGGCACAAAAATAATATTTGCATTGCTGTACAAACACAATTGGTCAGATGAAAATTCTAACCAAATGATCATAAAGAAAAGAAAAATATCAGCACCCTATTGAACATGATTGGTAAAAAGCACATGGCTATTCTCATTACCAGTTTTATTCATGAGGAAAAGTAAGCTGCGTTCCAAAATAAAACATAAAACAAAGTTATACATTCTTAAGTTGAAAACCAAATCGTTCATGTTCACTACAGAACCCTATACAGTAACATGTTTTTCTCTGGCTCAGTTTGATCTTAGCTTGCTCATTCCCATTGGGTGGTATTATTTCCTACAGCACAGTGAGCCTGATCAGTTTCCATTTCTGTTAGCATTACTGATCAAATCAAGTGAGTATTTGGTTCAGTGGAGAGATGCTCAGAAGAAAATCCACTAATTTCACCAGTTCTAATTTAATTAATATATTTGCTGGGTAACCCACTCAGCTGTGAGAATACTCACTGCAGTTGCACCTCAAAGCACTGCAATTCAATTACTCTCAGTGGTCTCCAAACAGAGGCTCACGGTTAGATTTCTGACCCACTCTGAACAACAGTAAATTGTGTGTGATTCACAATGTTCTTTCAAAGATGTATAAAGTCTGTAATTCGTAAATCAGAAACTGTGCATAGGATTTAGTAATACACTTATATACTTCAATGTAAATTCAGAAAAGAAAGGATGTGTTGACATTTGTTTAAATGCTATGTTTCATTCAGTCCAAACTGATTGGAGTCAATTTCTTTCCTTTCCAGAAACATTGTGTGCCAAGAATGTGTTAAAATTTAAATTGCTGAAATCACTACCAGCAGTAACTGAACAATTAAAAGCTTAGCATGTTGTTGTACCCAACCATTTTTATAGAAAAAAATCTGCATGAAAGGAGCTGACCAATATGGCCTAATTTGGATTATTTTGCATTTCTACTCTGACTATATATTGTATCTTCTATTTTATCTGCCATTATACCATAAAAAGCATCAGCTGACCATGAGGGCTGAATAAGTTGGAGACCACTGGCAAGCCTGATACCTAACTCCATATAGTGGATTCCACTTGATGTCAACTCTAATTACTAATTTCACTTACAGTATTGTCAGTTAACTTGTCCCAAAATTCATAATGCAATTTTTTGTCACTTCATGTCTGATGCCCTTTTGCTACTGAGATGGTTTATTATAATTGTCAAACTATTAAGATGTCTGTGGATATCTCTAAACTGGAATTGTAACCTCTGCAGAAGGACAGCAGCGTTCAAAACACAAAGTAATTGATTATAAATTTATAGTGATTTTACTGTAAAATGTTTAATCAAAATATTACTCTGGCACACAAAGCTTACTGAAACATTTTCAGCTGGTGAAGTCACAATTACACAAATCCAATGAACCAAATTTTTCTCAACCTACACAAAACTTGGGCACATTATAGACCATACTTTCTTGTTTTAAGCCAATACATGGATAACTCCACAGGGTTCCGAAGAAGGGTCACTGACCCGAAACGTTAACTCTGCTTCTCTTTCCACAGATGCTGCCAGACCTGCTGAGTGAATCCAGCATTTCTTGTTTTTGTGACATGGATAACTCAGTTGCCACACGGAGGAGTACTGGTGTGTGCCACTTATAGATATGTGAAAGTAAAACGAAATTACAAAATGCTGTGAAAAAATATGTACAACAGCTTTAGAATGATAACACATTTTAATCAATGCTTTTTTCAATAATTATTATGGAAAATCATGATTACTTTAAAAGAAGCAATTCACCAAGAAAACATATTAGCTCTTCTCTTAGAAGTCGCAACTCAAAATGTTAATTCTGCCAGCTACACTCGTGTGGCAAAACAATAGGAGTCATCCATCAAAAACATAATAAAATATGGTCTACAGACATTCATAACTTACTCTGAGAAGATGTACGGAGGCATTTCAATGAGTACAAACTAGACAGGCCACGCATGCAAAGGCTTTCTGTCAGCATGCCAAACCATCACCAGCAGCAGGCAGGCAGAGGAGAGAAAAACAGACATAGGCTAAAGTGAAAGGAAGTAACATCTAGTTGTCAAATAGCAAGTCTTCATTCAGCAGCACATAGCAGAAACTGCTAACTGAAAAATGAGTTGCTCTGTATGCACAACGAAGACAAAGCCGTTCATTAGCAGTTAAGAACAGTGAAGGTAAAACTAAGTATTAAAAATTACCAGATGTGACCAACACAAACCATACAATCTAGTTGGATATGTTTATAAATATATCTATATATATCTAGGTGAATCTACAAAGACACGTTGGGTGGAAAAAATGGGATAATTTGTGCCCGTTTTTTGGGTACAGTGAGTGCACCTAGAGCTCCAAAATGATGGTCATCGCATGCATGCATGCACACTTTTGGGGTGAATCGTACCAGCTGCCATATTGGTGAGGGCAGTAGCAGCGCACAGTGAATGGCTGTTGGAAGCAGGCAGATCATAATGTCAATTAGCATGCAATGCTAATTTGACACACAAGTTGCCATTATGGAGTCCAATGCTCCAGCTAATACCCTTTTTTGACATAAAACATCTGAACACACATGCAGTAGCAAGAAGGACCCACCACTCCACCAACGCCCCCACCCCCCACCCCACCCCACCACCCCAGCAATATTAAAAGGGATCATCAACTTTTTTTATTCATTCATGGGATGAGTGTCGATGGCAAGGCCAGTGTTTATTGCCCATCCCTAGTATGCAGGTGCAGCAAGCAATTAGGAAGGCAAGTGGAATGTTGGCCTTCATTGCAAGGGGATTTGAGTACAGGAGTAAAGATGTCTTGCAATTGTATAAAGCCTTGGTGAGACTGCACCTGGAGTATTGTGTACAGTTTTGGTCTCCTTATCTAAGGAAGAATATACTTGCCATAGAGGGAGTGCAACGGACGTTCACCAGACTAATCCCTGGGATGGCGGGATTGTCTTATGAGAAGTGATTGCAGAAACTGGGCCTGTATTCTCTAGAGTTTCGAAGAACAAGAGGTGATCTCACTGAAACTTACAAAATTCTTACAGGGCGTGATAGGATGTTTCCTCTGGCTGGTGAGTCTAGAACCAGGGACACAGTCTCAGAATAAGAGGCAGGCCATTTATGAAGGAGATGAGGAGGAATTTCTTCACTCATACGGTGGTGAATCTGTGGCATTCTCTACCCCAGAGGGTTGTGGAAGCTCAGTGAGCTTGTTCAAAACAGAAATTGATAGATTTCTGGATATTAATGACATCAGGAGAAATGGGGATAGTGTGGAAAAATGGTGTAGAGGTAGATGATCAGCTATGATCTATTTGAATGGCGGAGCAGGTTCGACGGGCTGAATGGCCTACTCCTGCTCCTATTTCCTATGTTCCTAATTGCCCTCGATAAGGTAGTGGTGAGTCACCTTCTTGAACCACTGCTCCTTATGGTATAGGTATATCCACAGTACTGTTAGGGAGGGAGTTCCAGGATTTTGACGCAGCGATAATGAAGGAACAGCGATATAGTTCCAAGTCAAGATGGTGTGTGATTTGGAGGGGAACATGCAGGTGGTGGTCTTCCCGTATGCCTACTGCCCTTGTTCTTCTTGGTGATATAGATCCGGGTTTTGAAGGTGCTGTCGAAGAAGCTTTGGCAAGTTGCTGCAGTGTATCTTGCAGATGGTACACGCTGCTGCCATGGTGCACTGGTGGTGCAAGGAAAGAACGTTTAAGGTTGTGGATGGGGTGCCAATCAAGTGGGCTACTTTGTCCCGGATGGCAATGAGCTTCTTGAGTGTTGTTGGAGCTACACTTATCCAGGCAAGTGCATTATACTCCTGACCTTTGCCTTGTAGATGGTGGACAGGCTTTGGGGAGTCAGGGGTATGTTATTCAGTGCAGAATTCTCAGCCTCTGACCTGCTCTTGTAGCTATAGTATTTATGTGACTCATCCAGTTAAGTTTCTGGTTAATGGTGACCCTCAGAATGTTGATGATGGGGGAATTGGAATGTCAAGAGGAGGTGCTTAGACTCTGTTTTGTTGTAGTTGGTCATTACCTGGCACTAATGTGGCATGAATGTTACTTGTCATTTATCAGCCCAAGCCAGAATATTGTCCGGGTCATGTTGCACGTGGGCACAGACTGCTTCATTATCTGAAAACTTGCGAATGTAACATTCTGCATTCATCTGCAAACATCCCCACTTCTGACCTTATGATGGAGGGAAGGTCATCGATGAAGCAGTTGAAAATGGCTGGGCCTACAACACAACCCTGAGGGATTCCTGCAATGATGTCCTGGGACTGAGATGACTGGCCTCCAACAACCAGAACCATCTTCCTTTGTGCTAGGCATGACTCCAACCAATGAAGAGTTCCCCCAATTCTCATTGACTTCAATTTTACCAGTACTCCTTGATGCCACACTCAGTAAAATGGTGCCTTGATGTCAAGAGCAGTTACTCTCACCTCACCTTTGGAATTCAGCTTTTTTCCATGTTTGGACCAAGGCTTTAATGAGGTCTGTAGATGAGTTGTCCTGGCAGAACTGAAAATGAGCATCAGTGAGCAGATTATTGCTGTGTAAGTGCTGCTTGATACTGTCAACGATACCTTCCATCACTCTGCTGATGATTGGGAACAGACTAATGCAGTGCTAAATGGCTGAATTGAATTTGTCCTGCTTTTTGTGGATATGCCTGGACGATTTTCCACATGATCAGGTAGATGCAGTGTTGTAGCTGTTCTGGAAGAGTTTGGCTAGGGGTGCATTTAGTTCTGGAGCACATGTCTTCAGCACTATAGGTGGAATGTTGTCAGGGTCCGTAGTCTTTCTCATATCCAGTGTGTTCAGCCATTTCTTGGTATCAGTCAATACCCTTGTGCATTGTCTTAGTTCCCATCTTGCATGTGCCTTTGCTCATCCTAGTGCTCATAAGGAATGCTACGCCAGTGGCTGTAGCATGGTTGGAGGAAGGCTGCTGATTTTCAGTGGAGGAGACTGCTAATGGCCTTGGAGCACAACCTCGAGCAGCTCTGGGTGTAGAATGCCCAGCTTCGGACTGCATCATCTTGATGTGTGGCAGCAATCTGGGATGGCTGTCTGACAGGCAACAGCAAGGGCACCAGCAGAGTGGCAATGGTGACAGCCTGAATGCTGTCTTCCTGAGAGAGGACAACAGATTCATGTTCCATGGAGCCATTGCCAGTCCCTCAAGGCAGTGCCTCAGCAATTCTAGTAATCTGTTGGAGGACAGATTGATGGACTGCTGTGACACCCAGCAAGCCCTTTTGCGTGCTGTAATCCACAGCCATGATGACAGCAGTCTGAGCTTGCATGGCAGCAAGCTGACCTTGTAAGACAACAGTTTGAGATTCCACTGTAGTACTCAGATATTGGGAGGCATGACTACTTGAGCTGCAGTGGAAGCTGAGACATCGGCCATCAAATGCTTCATCATAGTTGGGTACAGAAGTGTGTTAATTGATGGCCACCTGTTCCACGGTGGAATGGATGGGCCCCAAACTCTGCACTAAGTCCTGTGTCAAGCCGGTGGCGGACTCTTCCATGATGTTTAACATTGCAGGCTTCCCAATGCACAAAGCATTTTATTTTGCATGCCCATCAGTGTTATTATGTAGGCTACCCCGTCAAAGATGGCCTGAGTCTTCTTCAGCAGAATACTTGTGTGATATTGCCCTCCAGCGATCTGCTATCTTAGCTATCCTTGCTCCTTGTCCTGGCTGCAGGCCACTTGCGTCTAGTGTTGCGCCATGCAGATCTCGCATCTATGCAAAATCGAGTGATGGCGCATCTTCATCATCACTGTCTTCCTGCTGTCCTTCCAATGTCTAGACAGGTTGTACTTCTTGGATATCTGAAAAGAGAAATGCACAAGGGGAAAGTTGTGGTGCAGGGAGCAGGGGGCAAGTAAGATGCATGCTTACACCATCTGCAGCTTGTAAATCGGAAGAGATTATGGGATGAGGTAGAGTATCCTGTTCCAGACAACGAGGTGGTGAAGGATAGAACTGGAGCCTAATCTTTATACACTTTATAAGCTTTTACTTACAGAAGTACACATTATAACATGCACCTCCTAACCCAACAACCACAGTTTCAGTCTGCTCCAATACGTAGGAGCACAAGTGAATCCCAGTTAATGCCCACCAGCTGAACATAATCACTCAATTACTATTCAATTAACATGGAGGTAGGATGGGAGAAGGAGGATTAGGTTTGAGCATACTGTCATCTTTGATGGTTTCAGCCATGCCCTGGTCACGGTCTCAGCAATGGGCATCTCAATAATGGCCAACACTGTCTCCTCCAGGGGGTTAGGGCATGCTGGTGTGCCTGCCCTGCACTGGTTAGTTCCTCCTGCCTCCAGTTGTGTGTCACCTGGTCTTGTTAGAGAGAGGGAAGTGTGTCAGTGAGTGTGGTGCAATCTGCTTGAGTGATATGACTTTTATGGTTTAATAACTGGCAGCCTGTGCAAGCCGTGAGAAGTAGGTGTGAGCTTTGCTGCAGTGCTAAGTGTGTGAGGATGAGGTGCAGCATATGAATGTCAGAGCAAGATTGTTGACAGGTGAGTGATGCAGGGGGTGGTGCATTCAGCAGGCCTGAGGCTAGTGGTGCAGTTGAAGATGCATTTACTGACCTTGACTGCTCAAGTGAGGTCATTGAACTTTTTATGGCATTGCATCCAGGTCCTTGGGGCTCAACACCTGACACTGCCTTCCACAGCTATCTGCTCCCACTGCCTTATAAGTGTGTGTCTGGACCCACTGTGGATCCAGGACATCTTTCCACCTCCTCCACCAAGGCCTCCAGTGCAGCATTTGAAAACCTGGAGCCTGCTGTCTCTCATGTTGTGCCACTCTGCTATGTTTCCCAGGTCAGAGTCACTTCATGCAAGACGGCTAGCACCTGTTCCAGCCACAATGCATCTCCCATTTAAGAGAGACAGGCTAGCTTTAAGTGGTGCTAGCCACTCACGATATTGGCACCCTGCTGATGTGTCCAGCTAATCAACAGCATGGTCAGTGCTAGCTGGACGCTGAAATCATTTAAATGAGCAGGCAGCACAAAATGGTGTGCTGCCTACATTGCAATCAATGAGTCCAGGTTAATCGTGTATTGTGAGCCTGTTTTTGGGTGCTATCAGATTTAGCCCCCATTATCTATATCTATTCCTTAATTAACAGAAAAGAATTATGCTTATGGTACACCAAAGCCAAATAAGTCAAACATGAATGACATCATGAAAAATTCCCTGAACTCTTAATGGTTAAACAGTCATAAGCTTTTATGGGCTAAATTTGCTAACCATTCATAATAAATAATTAAGAAATCTAACCGATATGCTTGATACACAGTGGATATGTTTGCCATCTTGTCTACTTATTCTAACCTTTCTTGGCCAATTGGCATAATAGGTTAGACTGGCCAAATGGCCACTTATGCTATCTAATGATGAATCTAGCTTTAACTTAATAATTTCTGCTTGTCTATTTAATTAACTTGAAGTCATACAATATCCAGAATGAATCATGATTCACAGGCTGTTCCTGATATTTAACAGAAATATTAAAATGGTCTGACTTTTTCTTTGACTACTATAATTGTTTTCTGATTTGTATTTTAAACTTGAGAATATAGTAATGTTTTTAAAACATAATTTATATCGCAAAGTGTTTTTAATTTTTTAATTAATTTAGAGTATCCTGTGAATTATAAGTTCTTACAATGTCAATTTTGTAACGTTCAATATTACTCATTTACACAAAAGGCTGATGTGGACATCTCAACTAGATGTTTGTGCTTGATACTCAAGAATGTTTGGTGCTAAAGTCTTTCTGTTACTCTTTAGCTGTAACCTTCCACAGTACTTACACTGCGCACCAGATGAATAAGTGTAGTATGACAGGATCTTAGTTGAAGGAAGCTACTTGCTCTGAAGTCACTGCACTACCTACTAGCTTATTCTTCTTTGGAATCCTTATCTCGAGAGACAATGGGTAAGCGCCTGGAGGTGGTCAGTGGTGTGTGGAGCAGCGCCTGGAGTGGCTATAAAGGCCAATTCTAGAGTGACAGGCTCTTCCACAGGTGCTGCAGAAAAATTTGTTTGTCGGGGCTGTTACACAGTTGGCTCTCCCCTTGCGCCTCTGTCTTTTTTCCTGCCAACTGCTAAGTCTCTTCGACTCGCCACACTTTAGCCCCGCCTTTAAGGCTGCCCGCTAGCTTATTATGGAGCAATATTTATAGTGGTTATTGGTAAGTCTAGTCATGACTGTCCCACCAACCTGGCTTAAAGGAAACAATGACAATTCAAATTCATATTTTCTGTAGGTGTCCAGCAGAAAAATATAGGGATTTTTTAAAATGGCTGATTGAAAAGAGATGCATATATGGAATGAAGCATCAACATTCTCAGTGGTGTCCAAATTAAGGTGCTTTATTTAAAGAAAGCAACTCTGAAAATTTCTTAATTTTAGTAACTTTCATAAAGGCTTTATTCCTTTGGTGTTTCCAAACCTGATTTTAAAAAGCTGTAATTTTAAAACAAATGCAATGCAGCTTTATGATTAATCAAAAGCAGTATGTTTGTTGCAGATAGAAATATAGGGCAGTGTTAAATCAGTCTTTCTTTAACAAAGTAAGAAACTATACTACAATAACACAAAAGCAAATAGTTCAAGTGGTCTTACTTGGTCTTAATCTTTATGAGTATTTATCCCACCCCTACACAAGGCCACATATGTCTTCAGTCTTCTTCAACCAGGAGGGTAGGAGGTTCCAAAAGGTGCATGTTTTTATGATCAGTTCAATGCAGCTTTATGATTAATCAAAAGCAGTATGTTTGTTGTAGATAGAAATATAGGGAAGCGTTAAATCAGTCTTTCTTTAATAAAGTAAGAAACTATACTACAACGACACAAAGGCAAAATACTGCAGATGCTGGAAATCTGAAACAAAAACAGAAAATGCTGGAAATACTCAGCAGGTCAGGCAGCAACCGTGAACAGAGAAACAGAGTTAACACGTCAGGTTGTAACCTTTCATCAGATTCTATACTGTCAGAGGCAGTGGGCTCTATGCCAGTTTTTTCAATTGCTATTGATGAATTTATGTGATGAAATATGTTTTCACTATATAAATGACCTAGTGATAACATAATGCTACAACACATTTTAGTGAATTGATTAATAAACTACAGCTCTGGCTAATACATTTCAGAAAAAGAAAGAACTCCAGCACTGTCTCTATGTGCAACATGCTCTACCTAGTAACCTGGCAGAAAACTGCCAAGCATACTGAAACTGTGAGAATCAGGTAGCCCTGAGACTTGACTGCATGATTATCATGTTGAAAATAGCAACAATACTATTGTACTCGATGTCCACTTTAAATTAAAAGTGATTGGAACAAACCTCTTACATGTTAAAAACATCGAAAGGTTATTTTGAGAAATTCAAACATTCTATAACTATCTTCTGTAAATTCACATGACAAGATATGCATAAGTAGTTATGGAAGAAGTTATTGATTTTTACGATGTTGTGTAAGTAAATCATTGCTGTGTGAAGCAACAATATGAGGGAAGCTCAGTTAAGTACTGAACTTTCATTAAATAAGATAATCCAGATTTGTATGTAGATAACATTTAAAAATAAAAGTAAAGTGCAAATTTCAATAAAAGCACAAAGAGACTAAACAGAATTCAAAAATTCAGGAATATGTTCATGTTATATAAATATTATTAAATCTGGGCTTTAAGTTACATTCCTAAACCCAGCAATTTTAGAGAAACAACTTTGACACCACTGCAATTAATACACAAGACTCCTGCAGTATTTTGCACCAGCCATCAATTAAAATCTGTGTATGCTGCCTTCCCTCAAATATACAACTCTTTCTTTGAATAGATGAACAGACAGCACTTTGTATACACAAGTGATAGAGGTAAGAAAACAAAATACATGCAAATAGGCAGAATTTCACGCAATATGTATTCCATCACAACAAATGATAGCCACTACAACCTAATATTTGAATTTTACCTGTATTGAGCTGTTTGCTTTTTCGGGGAGATCTAAGCTGTCGTTGAAATGGGTCACTTGTACCATAAAGTTCAATAGTTCCCATGCTGAGTAGAATGGTCTTTTGCATAAAGTCCACAACAGCTAAACCATTACAGTTTCCAAATGTCACACTGCAGGTACAAAGAAAAATTGAGGTAGAATTTTGTTTTCATGCTACAATACACAAATTAATAAATGAAAAATAATGCAGACTCCTATACTACAAAGATCACAAGGTAATTACAAATGAAACAGGCCATTAAAGCCATCCTTTCCCCCCTCCCCATCCCAACCGTAAAGCTTAAATTATTCCAGGTTTTTGCTTCCGGTACACAATGTGGGTGTCCATTCCACAATGCACTTCCCAAATAAAAACCGAAAGTGCTAGAAATACTCAGCAGATCAGGCAGCATCTGTGGAGAGAGAAGCAGAGTTAACATTTCAGGTCTGTGTCCTGTTATCAGAAGATCTGTGACCTTTCATCTGTTCTGATGAAAGGTCACAGACCTGAAATGTTAACTCTGCTTCTCTCTCCCCAGATGTTGCCAGACCTGCTGAGTATTTCCAGCACTTTCGGTTTTTATTTCAGATTCCTAGCATCTGCAGTATTTTGCTTTTATGAACTTCCCAATATCAGTTCTAAATTTGCCTTTTACTAGTTTAAACACATGACACCTTGTTCCACTCTCACAATTTGACTAAAAGCAATTTTCTGTATTTATCATATCCATACTATTGATAATTTTATATACTTCATTAAGATTAACTCTCAGATATCTCCTTTAAAGGCTAAAAAGTCTAAGTTACTCCAGTCTTTCCACATAACTCTAAAACTAGAAATTAGCCTTGAGGCTCTTTTCTGTTTCTAGCACTTAAATGACTCCCCTATGTCTTGGCGACCTGAAATTGACACATTATTCAAGGTTGTCTCACCAGAGCACTGTAAAGATTGATCATGAATTTTCTGACACTTATTCTACTCTTTTGGCTATATATTTCAACAGTTGTTTGACTTTGTTGATTGCTTGGTTGGAAACTTTGATGGTGGCATGTACAAAGACTCCCAAGTCTTTTTACAATTTCATTCTTAGCTAATTACCCATTTTTCATCTGATCACATTTCTAAGTGAATGATACATTTGCAAACTACTGCCTCCTGTGAGATCTTAGTATTTTGCTTTCACCCTTATATAACATATGGACATACTTTTTCATAATCTCCAGATTAAATGTTTACACTTGACAACCGTAACTCACACGAGATAATGCCAAAATTTTACATTGGGCGGGAGGCCACACCCACTGGCCAAAAGGTCAGGGGTGAGCCCACCTCCACCGAGCCTGGGAGCCACGTCAGGATTTTACGTGGTCCAGGCCCTGAATCGGACTTGGCGGGACTTCCACCACCTTGAGGCAGCAAGTCCCGCCTCCAAGAGCTGCCAGCTAATCAGCGGGCCGGCAGCTCTCAGTCCCAGCAGCATCACCGGGAGTGGTGGCCACTGCTGGGACTGTACCCAGCCAACAGCAGGATCATGGACGTTGGCCCTGGAAGACAAGTAAGTTTTGGGGCCTCGCCGGGGACAATGGGTCTGACTCCGGTAAAGCAAGGGAAGGGGGAGGCAAAAGTCATTTCAGTGGGGGTGGTTATGGATTTGGTGGTGGGGGTGGGGGGCCTTCATGGGGGACAGGGTGCTTGATCAGGAAGTCACTCCCCCAGCCTGCAAGGAGGTCGCCAGGTTTTACCGCTTTCTGTGGGGCCTAAGCAAAATACCAGCGGCGGCGGGAGGAAGCCCTTAAGTGGTGGTTAATTGGCCACTTAAGTGCCATGATTGGCCTAGGGTGGGCAGGCCGTTTCTCACCGTCGCCACCCCTGGTAAAATTGTAGCAGGGGCAGGAAGGCGTCGGGAATGGCATCACCCGCCTCCCACTCAATTTTATGTCCCACCCCCCTGCCACCACCAGCCCGCTTTTGTGGGGGGGTGTAAAATTCGGGCTAATCCGTTTATGCAATGACACACGCTGAAATAAAGTTGGTTGTAATTTAGCATTACAGTCAGCTTGATGGAAGAATCAGACTATAGCTATATGGATTATACGACTGAAGAGAAGTATACAGTGGGATCCCCCAGCAGTTGGTATTAGGCGCATTGCTTTTTTTGTTATATATAAATGACTTGGACTTGAGTTTAGGGAGTACAATTTTGAAGTTTATGGATGATTCAAAACTTGGCAATGTAGTAAATAGTGAGGAGAGTGGCAGATTTCAGGAGTTTATAGACAGGCTGGTGAAATGGGAAGACACGTGGCAGATGCTATTTAATATGGATAAATGTGAAATGATGTGTTTTGGGAGAAACACATGGCTAGGCAATATAATCTAAATGGTACTAAATGCGAAAGATAAGGCAGAAGCATTTGCAACAATCTTCAGCCAGAAGTGCCGAGTTGATGATCCATCTCGGTCTCCTCCTGAAGTCCCCAGCATCACTCCACGTGATATCAAGAAATGACTGAAGGCGCTAGATACTGCAAAAGCTATGGGCCCTGACAGCATTCCGGCAATAGTACTGAAGACCTGTGCTCCAGAACTTGCTGTGCCCCTAGCCAAGCTATTCCAGTACAGCTACAACACTGGCATCTACCCGGCAATGTAAAAATTGCCCAGGGCAGGTATATCCTGTACACAAAAAGCAGGACAAGTCCAACCCAACCAATTACTGCCCCATCAGTCTACTCTCAATCATCAGTAAAGTGATGGAAGATGTCATCAACAGTGCCATCAAGCAGCACTTGTTTAGCAATAACCTGCTCAATGATGCTCAGTTTGGGTTCTGCCAGGGCCACGCAGCTCCTGACCTCATTACAGCCTTAGTTCAAACATGAATAAAAGAGCTGAACTCAGGAGGTGAGGTGAGAGTGACTGCCCTTGACATCAAGGTAGCATTTGATCGAGTGTGGCATCAAGGAGCCCTAGAAAAGCTGGAGTCAATGGGAATCAGGGGGAAAACTCTCCGCTGGCTTCAGTCATACCTAATGCAAAGGAAGATGGTTGTGGTTATTGGAGGTCAATCATCTCAGCTCCAGGACATCAATGCAGGAGTTCCTCAGGGTGGTGTCCTAGGCCCAATCATCTTCAGCTGCTTCATCAATGACCTTCCTTCAAGCATTAGGTCAGAAGTGGGGATGTTCGCTGATGATTGCACAATGTTCAGCACCATTCGCGACTCCTCAGATACTGAAGCAATCCGTTTAGAAATGCAGCAAGACATGGACAATACTGGAATCACTCAGCAGGTCTGGCAGCATCTGTGGAAAGAGAAGCAGAGTTAACGTTTCGGGTCAGTGACCCTTCTTCGGAACTCGGGTCACTGACCCGAAATGTTAACTCTGCATCTCTTTCCACAGATGCTGCCAGACCTGCTGAGTGATTCCAGCATTTCTTGTTTTTGTTTCAGATTTCCAGCATCCGCAGTATTTTGCTTTTATTAAGACATGGACAATATCCTGGCTTGGGCTGATAAGTGGCAAGTAACATTTGCGCCACACAAGTGCCAGGCAATGACCATCTCCAACAAGAGAGAATCTAACCATCTCCCCTTGACGTTCAATGGCATTACCATCGCTGAATCCCCCACTATCAACATCATAGGGGCTACCATTGACCAGAAACTGAACTGGAGTAGCCATATAAATATCGTGGCTCGAAGAGCAGGTCAGAGGCTAGGAATCCTGAGGCGAGTAACTCAACTCCTGACTCCCCAAAGCCTGTCCACCATCTACAAGGCACAAGTCAGGAGTGTGATGGAATACTCACCACTCGCCTGGATGGGTGCAGCTCCAACAACACTCAAGAAGCTCGATACCATCCAGGACAAAGCAGCCCGCTTGATTGGCACCCCATCCACAAACATTCACTCCCTCCACCACCGACGCACAGTGGCAGCAGTGTGTACCATTTACAAGATGCACTGCAGCAATGCACCAAGGCTCCTTAGACAGCACCTTCCAAACCCGTGACTTCTATCAACTAGAAGGACAAGGGCAGCAAATGCATGGGAACACCACCACCTAAAGTTCCCCTCCAACTCACACACCACCCTGACTTGGAACTATATCGCCGTTCCTTCACTGTCGCTGGGTCAAAATCCTGGAACTCCCTTCCTAACAGCACTGTGGGTGTACCTACCTCACATGGACTGAAGCAGTTCAAGAAGGCAGCTCACCACCACCTTCTCAAGGGCAATTAGGGAAGGGCAGTAAATGCTGGCCTAGCCAGCGACACCCACTTCCCATGAATGAATAAAAAAAAAACTATCTTGAGGAGGTTGCACAAACAGAGTGGCCTGAGGCTGCATATTCACAAATCCTTGAAGGTGGTAGGGCAAGCAGTTAAGAAAATGTGTGGGATACTTGGATTGTAAATAGGTGCATTGAATACAAAAGCAAGGAAGTGATGCTAAATCTTTACAAATCATTGGATGGCCTCAGCTGAAGTATTGGCTACAATTCTGGGTACCACACCTGAGGAAGGATGTCAAGATCTTGCAGAGGGTACACAGGATGTTACCAGGGTTGAGAAACTTCAGTTATGTGGAGAGATTAGAATAACTGGGATTGTTCTCCTCCGAGCAGAGAGTTTAAGGTGAGACCCAATAGAAGTGTTCAAAATCATGAACGGTTTTGAAAGGGTAAATAAGAGGAAACTGCTTCCGGTTGCAGAAGGGTCGGTAATCAGAGGATTCAGACTTAAGGTAATTGGCAAAAGAAGCAAAGGTGACATGAGGAAACTTTTCATTTTATGCAGTGAGCTATGATGATCTGGAATGCATACCTGAAAAGGTGGTGGAAGCAGATTCAATAATAACTTACAAAAGGGAAATTTGCAGGTCTATGGAGAAAGAACAGGAGAGTGAAACTAACTGTATAGGTCTTTCAAAGAGCTGGCACAGGCATAAATGGTCTCCTTCTTTATCATGATAAGATTTCCACCAGCATTTTGCTGAATTAATGGTGAGAGTACCTATGGGAATTCCAGGTGACTATATGCACTCATGCAAATGTGGAATTTTAAAGAATAACAGGCTACAGTGTTGCTTTAGTGGAAGCATAAGATCAAGTCATCTATACACTTCAAAATTAGGGAATGTGGCATCATCCTGCAAACTTAAAGAGGGGAATGAAAACAACTGGGGGGAAAATCATATAATTTTCTTTCTCTCTGTGGAACACTGAATTAACTCCATAAATAATGCCATCCATCCCAAGATGCACTGCACAAAGAAAGCTACAAACACTAATTTCAGTGGGATTCTTCCAATCTTGTCAAATAATTTTTATTCTCTCTGTGGAAGCACCTGTCTCACAGTCCAGTCAGGGCTGGAAATTTGCAACCAGGTGGAACACGCACTAATGGATGAGTGCGGCCTGGCTGGGACATCCTCATTTTAGTAAAGGTGGCGACTTTATAGCCTGAGCTTGGTGCTAGCATCTTGCTGGAAAAGCAGGGAGGGAATTGAGTAGTCTTAACGGGCTGCAGACAAGGGATGATGGAAAATGTTAAAAAGATGCAGCGCTTAAAGGGCCACAAATGGGGGGAAAAATTACTACCACCTTTAAGAAGGCTACAGATATTAGCAATGCATATTTCAGCCTTTTCAGATGCTGTTTGGAGCAATAACATTGCTCGCACAATAAATGTGGAGACAGGATACAGGTCTGTGGGCAAGTGGTAGAGGGGCAGAACACTTGAACTCCCTGATTGATGTCAGGCGAAATGGAGGTGCTGCTGCATAAAATTAGTGTGAGGAAGTTGCACTGTTTGCAAATTCAGAGATAGCAGGACACTATGTCATAAAGTCATAGAGTCGTTCGGCCCATTGAGTCCTTGCGGGCTCTCCGCGGAGCAATCCAGTCAGTCCCTTGCCCCCGCTTGATCTCCGTAGCCCTGCAAATTTATTTCCTTCAAATGCCCATCCAATTTCCTTTTGAAATCATTGATTGTCTCCACTTACACCACCCCTCATAGGCAGCCAGTTCCAGGTCATTAACACTCGCTGCACAAAAAAGTTCTTCCTTACATTCCCCCTGCATCTCTTGCCCAAAACATTCAATCTATGTCCCCTAGTTCTTTTACCATCTGTTAATAGGAACAGTTTTTCCTTGTCTAACTTGTCTAAACCTGCCATAATCTTGTATGCCTCTATCAAACCTCCCCTCAATCATCTTTGCTCCAGGGAGAACAACCCCAGCTTTTCCAACCTAACCTTGTACCTAAAATCCCATATCTCTGGAACGATTCTGATAAATCTCTGCTGCACACTCTGAAGGACCCTCATATCCTTCCTAAAATGTGGTTACCAGAACTGGACGCAATATTCTAGTTGGGGCCTAACCAGAGCTTTATAAAGGTTCAGCATAAATTCCTTGCTTTTGTACTCTATGCCTCTATTTATGAAGCCCAAGATCCCACATGCTTTGCTAATTAATCTGTCAATATGTCCTGCCACCTTCTAAGATCAATGCACATGCACCCCCAGGTCCCTCTGTTCCTGCAAACTCTTTAGAACTGTGCCATTAAGTTTACATTGCCTCACCCTATCCCTTCTGCCAAAATGCATCACCTCACACTTGTCTGTGTAAAATTCCATCTGCTACTTGTCTGCTCATTCTGCTAGTCTACCTATGCCCTGTTGCAGGCAGATCATACATCTTCAACATGGCAGCCAAATTCCACACATTGGGCTGAATTTACTTAATCTGTCATGGGTTCTGGCAGCGGACCCGGAAGTGGGTGCCATCGCCACTCATCACGTGTGCGGTGGGCCCATCGCAATCACACAGCGGGCAGCCAATTATCATAATGGAGGCGCAGGACCATCCAATTACGCGATTCCAAGATGACTCCACAGCAGGTGCTGGTGCTGTATTTAAACCCTGCCAGCTCTGCTTGCATTGCTGCCTTTGAGTCATTTACTGTTTCCTTATCACTGCTGAACCTGATGTGGTACTGACCCCTGCTGGAGAAGGATGCTGCAGTATGGCCCCACAGTTTACCGATGCCTCCCTGGAGATTCTCCTCTAGGCTGCAAGGGAAAGGTGGGAGGTCCTCTTCCCCAAAGATGGCAAGAAGAGGCCCTCCCGCCTGACCGAGCAAGCCTGGATGGAGAGGAGGTAAGCAGCCATAGGGTCATCTCGAACATGGTGAGATGCAGGAAGAGAGTCAACGACCTACTTCAGTCTGTCAAGGTGAGTGCTCCACACCGCTCTCCTCTTTGGGGCCTGCATATGGCTATGCAGTAGGCAGTGGGACATGTGGAGGGAGGCAACACAAAGGCGCTGCAAAGGGGGTTAGGCATCACCACATCCTGCCAGATGCATGGCTGCATTTTGGCCACAGGCCACCTTCTTTCAAAACTCACCCTTATGACCTCACCTGAGAGCGGACGTGGGGATAAGCCCGATAGGAAACCCCAGCAGGGGACAAGGGGCTGCCACTAACAGAACTGTTCTCTCGCTCTTACTGTCTCCCTCTTACCACTTACAGGACAAACGGGCCTATAACAACAGGGTGACCTCGTGGACTGGAGGCATGGAGCTAGCAGGGACCCAGGGCGGCCGCTTAATAGAGGATGGTGATACTGGAGTCTCTGTGCAAGAGAATGAGGATTGTCTTCAACATCCAACATACTTCTGCAGATCCACATCACGCATGGCTGGCAAAACGAGATCCACAATGCCTAACCTACTCATATTTGTGTTCTGTGATGTGAAGCTAACTGGCCTGTAGTTTCCTGCTTTCTGTCTCCCTCCCTCTTTGAATAAAGGCGTTACATTCACTATTTTCCAATCTAACGGAACCTTCCCCGAATCTCGGGAATTTTGGAAAATTAAAACTAACGCATCAACTATCTCACTAGCCACTTCTTTTAACACCCGAGGATGAAGTCCATCAGGACCTGGGAACTTGTCAGCCCACAGCTCCAACAATTTGTTCAGTACCACTTCCCTGGTGATTGTAATTTTCTTGAGTTCCTCTCTCCCTTCCATTTCCTGATTTACAGCTAATACTGGGATGTTACTTGTATCCTCAATAGCAAAGACCGTTGCAAAATATCTGTTCATCTGCCACCTCCTTAATATCCATTATTATTTCCCCAGACTCACTTTCTATAGGACCAACGCTCACTTTGTTAACTCTTTTCTTTTTTAAATACCTATAGAAACTCTTACTATCTGTCTTTATATTTCCAGCTAGTTTTCTCTCATACTCTAATTTTACCTTCATTATCAATCTTTTAGTCATTCTTTGCTGTTTGTTTTATATTCTGTCCAATCTTCTGACCTGCCTCCCATCTTTGCACAACTATAGGCTTTTTCTTTAAGTTTGATACTATCTTTAACTGTTTTAGTTAACCACGGATGGCAGGTCCCACCCTTGGAGTTTTTCCTTCTCGTTTATTATATCTATCTGTTCAGCAATTTAAATTGCAGTCCTGTCACGTTGGAGTGGCAACACCGCCTAGGAGCTTTCCTGCTGTTGACTAAATCCGGAACCAACATCAAGATGTCGGATTTGCGGGTGGACGCATCTGACACAATTCTCTGGCCCCCCATGTCACGCTTTCTGCTCCAAACGGCCTCACTAAATTCAGCCCCTCAACATCCCACAAACAGCAATATGAAAACTACTAGATAACCTGTTTTTTACTGATATTGGTTGAGGGATAAGAATTGGCCAGGACACTATGGAGAACTCCCCTGCTCTTCTTCAAAATAGTGCCATGATGACTTTGACATTCACGTGAAAGAACAGATGGCTTAAAGTCTCATCCAAAAGATGGCAGTGGAGCACTCCCTCAGTATTGCACTTAAGCGTCAGCCTTGATTTTGTGCTCAAGTCTCTGGAAAAAATCCAAAATCTATTCCCTTTAACTCCTTGACAGCTTGAAGCTTCCCTTGCAATTATTCAAAATGTAGGAAAAAAATGCAACCCCAGTACAAAAGCCAGAAAATTATGTCATGTATCCATTTAAAATTTTGTATGCATTCTGGCTTTAATAAGGCACTGGCAAAAAACATCTGCAAGAATTTTGGCACACAAAATGTAGCCAGATGGGAAATCATGGGCTGAAGGAATTGACTGTAACACACGTCCAAGATCTTTGCTCCCAATTGTCCAGTTCTTCTGAATCTGTAAAACCAGTGCCCCATGTCAAAAGCTTATGTCAATTCAAATTGTGCAAAATGATTATATCGATGAAGTTGTAATACCGCAAGCACTTGGAGGATGGGGCCTAAGTCACAAAGAAATCTGAAATAAGTAAATATTTGATTCAATCAGATTTATTAAGTAGATTTAAATCCATGCCCTCAAACATCACCCACTGCACAAACGTTTTAATCTGAACTTGTGAGTCGCTAATACCGAAGACGCGAGTTTCATTCAGATATGCATTTGTTCATATATTCTTGACATTACCTGCATATTTGTAAAACATTAAAAAAGGAATAAACAAAGATCTAAGAATATCAATCCAAAAGCCTGGATTTCCCTTTTTCATTGTGTGAGAATATGAAAACTACTTATTTGAAGACTAGGGCTGCAGATCTGGATTCCCATAAGTGAATGTTTACTTATTCGGTGGTACAATTATTTCATAATTATGTTACTTACAGGCCATAGGCAGAGCTTACTGCTAGGCTTGTGATCTGTTGAGGTGGTTCTCCATCAATCCAGACCAGCTGAATGACAAGATCAGCCTGGTACCCAGCAGCCATTTTGACAGGACGAGTTTTCACCCTTAAAAGCAAAAATAAGATTATAGGTTAAAAATTCTGCACGAAGTAAATTCAAATTGGAGTTGTTTTTGAAATTAATAGTATATTATAGACACAGAAAATTCTACAGTACACTTTTATATTACTGTTCTATTTCAAACACCAACATCGCATATGAGTGAAAAACACCAACATTTAAACCATGCACTTTGTTGTCAATTAGTCTTCTTCCATCTTTATTTTTTCAGTGCTGTTCCCAATTGGCTACACTGTCTGCTTTAAGTGAGAGACTGGGGCAATCCTGCTATCTGATTCTTGGCCCAGAATTTGCTGATAAAATAATGACGAGTTAAATGGCGCTTAGCATTATTAATGTAAAAATGGTATACCAACTTGTGGTGAGGAAGAGATACTCTGTGAATTGCGTATCATCACAAACCGAATGATGCACAGTGCTCTGCTACTACTCTCCCAAAAACGGCAGCTAGACCACAACCTCCTTGTTATTTTTAAGTTGCTGGATTTGCACATCAAACTCACTGCAGAAAGACTAGTACTTTACAGCATGTGTACTCTTTTAAGAATGTGATATTTGTTAATGCAATGCCAATCAACCTCTCAGGCCCAGAAAATAAATAATTTAAACTGCTGAGTCTCACTTCTGCATGTAGTAAATTCTTCTGAGTCATTTAACAAATTTTACATGTAAAATTTTTCATTTTTCTTCTTACATTTCCCTTCTGGCTTTGGTCTCTATTAATATGATCTTTCTTTCCCGCTCTCTATTTCAGGAGCCCTAGCAAAACTAGAGTCATTGGGAATCAGGGGGAAAACTCTCTGCTGGTTGGAGTCGTACCTCGCACAAAGGAAGATGGTTGTGGTTGTTGGAGGTCAATCATCTGAGCTCCAGGACATCACTGCAGGAGTACCTCAAGGTAGTGTCCTAGGCTCAACCATCTTCAACTGCTTCATCAATGACCTTCCTTCAATCATTAGGTCAGAAGTGGGGATGTTCGCTGATGATTGCACAATGTTCAGCACCATTCGCGACTCCTCAGATACTGAAGCAGTCCGTGTAGAAATGCAGCAAGACCTGGACAATATCCAGGCTTGGGCTGATAAGTGGCAAGTGACATTTGCGCCACACAAGTGCCAGGCAATGACCATCTGCAACAAGAGAGAATCTAAACAACTCCCCTTGACATTCAACAGCATTACCATCGCTGAATCCCCCATGATCAACATCCTAGGGACTACCATTGACCAGAAACTGAACTAGAGTAGCCATATAAATACCATGGCTCCAAGAGCAGGTTAGAGGCTAGGAATCCTGCTGTGTGTAACTCAACTCCTGACTCCCTAAAGCCTGTCCACCATCTACAAGGCACAAGTCAGGAGTGTGATGGAATACTCACCACTCGCCTGGATGGGTGCAGCTCCAACAACACTCAAGAAGCTCGATTACCATCCATGACAAAGCAGCCCGCTTGATTGGCACCCCATCCACAAACATTCACTCCCTCCACCACTGAAGCACAGTGGCAGCAGTGTGTACCATCTACAAGATGCACTGCAGCAATGCACCAAGGCTCCTTAGACAGCACCTTCCAAACCTGTGGCCTTTACCACCTAGAAAGACATGGGCAGGAGATGCATGGGAACACCACCACCTACAAGTTCCCCTCCAAGTCACACACCATCCTGTCTTGGAACTACTTTGCCATTCCTTCACTGTCGCTGGATCAAAATCCTGGAACTCCCTTCCTAACAGCACTGTGGATGTACCTACCCCACATGGACTGCAGCGGTTGAAGAAGGAAGCTCACCAACACATTCTCAAGGCGATTAGGGAAGGGCAATAAATGCTGGCCTAGCCAGCGACGCCCACGTTCCATGAATTAGGAAAAAAAATTCTCTTTCTGTACTTGATTTGACTCTAATCCACCCATGTCTCACTAACTTGATTGGGTTTTTTGAGGAAGTGACGAAGATGATTGATGAAGGAAGGGCAGTGGATGTTGTCTACATGGACTTCAGTAAGGCCTTTGCCAAGGTCCCGCATGGCAGACTGGTACAAAAGGTGAAGTCACACGGGATCAGAGGTGAGCTGGCAAGATGGATACAGAACTGGCTCGGTAATAGAAGGCAAAGGGTAGCAGTGGAAGGGTGCTTTTCTGAATGGAGGGATGTGACTAGTGGTGTTCCGCAGGGATCAGTGCTGGGACCTTTGCTGTTTGTAGTATATATAAATGATTTGGAGGAAAATGTAGCTGCTCTGATGAGTAAGTTTGCGGACGCCACAAAGGTTAGTGGAGTTGCGGATAGTGATGAGGATTGTCAGAGGATACAGCAGGATATAGATTGGTTGGAGACTTGGGTGGAGAAATGGCAGATGGAGTTTAATCCGGACAAATGTGAGGTAATGCATTTTGGAAGGTCTAATACAGGTGGAAAGTATACAGTAAATGGCAGGACCCTTAGGAGTATTGACAGGCAGAGAGATCTGGGCGTACAGGTCCACAGGTCACTGAAAGTGGCAACGCAGGTGGATAAGGTAGTCAAGAAGGCATACGGCATGCTTGCCCTCATCGGTCGGGGCATAGAGTATAAAAATTGGCAAGTCATGCTGCAGCTGTACAGAACCTTAGTTAGGCCACAATTAGAATATTGCGTGCAATTCTGGTCGCCACACTACCAGAAGGATGTGGAGGATTTGGAGAGGGCACAGAAGAGGTTTACCAGGATGTTGCCTGGTCTGGAGGGTATTAGCTATGAGGAGAGGTTGGATAAACTTGGATTGTTTTCACTGGAACGACGGAGGTGGAGGGGCGACATGATAGAGGTTTACAAAGTTATGAGTGGCATGGACAGAGTGGATAGTCAGAAGCTTTTTCCCAGGATGGAAGAGTCAGTTACTAGGGGACATAGGTTTAAGGTGTGAGGGGCAAAATTTAGAGGGGATGTGCGAGGCAAGTTCTTTACACAGAGGGTGGTGAGTGCCTGGAACTTGCTGTCGGGGAGGTGGTGGAAGCAGATACGATAGCGACGTTTAAGAGGCATCTTGACAAATACATGAATAGGATGGGAATAGAGGGATACGGACCCTGGAAGTGCAGAAGGTTTTAGTTTAGACAGGCATCAAGATCGGCGCAGGCTTGGAGGGCCAAATAGCCTGTTCCTGTGCTGCACTGTTCTTTGTTCTTTGTTGTTCCAATTCATCCTCCTCCTCTGTAATTCTTAAATCTCATAACAACAACTTGCAGTTATATCGCATCTTTAGCACTGTAAAACATCCCAAGATGCTTCAGAGGAGTGTTACATGGCTAGTTGGCACGGGAAAGCAATGCATTCGGGGATCGGATCGAGAGTGTATGTGCCATCCGCTCCTCGGCAATGCTCGTAAAATCCCAGTCATGGTGTTTTTTTGACAGGTTTTTGGGAGAGCACATCTGTGTCTCTCCAACTGTTTTACAGATGTGAATAATTATTATGTTTCCCTTTACTGTCAGCAAATCACAAATGAGAATCAGATGATAATTAGCTGCATTTGCTTTCAAACTTACTCTTTTTTTTAGAAAATAAGTCAAGTTGTGATGAGGAAAGACATGTCAGAACTTAATCTGATTTCTGAAGTTTACACAGTACTTATAATTCAAAACCAACAAAATCTGCAATAGATATGTGATCAGTACAGCTTGTCATGTTTTGATCTCTAATTTTTTCTCTCTCACACACAGCCTTTCTTTAAAAAAATTTTTTACCTGAACAAAGCTTTTCAAATCTGTCTTGTAGCTTTTCTTCAAATAATGTTGAAAAACAACCAAACAGAATTGTGAAAGACTGAGAGAGGCATTATTACTTGCCTAACTAAATGCTGCTGATGCATCCTGGGAAATTTTCACACTGCACATACTCAGACTGTAGGATCTATTTCAGGTTAGAGTCATTGCGCTGGGCAAAAATATTGTTGAAACCCAAAGTAAAACTTTAACCCAAGTACTAAAAGGCACATGAGACACTTCAGTGGGTAAATTTAATCATGTTACTGTGAAATTTATAAATAGCAATTAAAAAAAAATTAAAACCTTATTTTAGACATGAGAATTTGTTATTGAGAAAACATGGCATATGGAAAGTTTTTCAAAAGTGAAATGTTTAGACAGAATGTCTCATTATAAATGTTTACAAGAGAAATTTCCATGATAAATGCTGACATAAAATGCATTACAGGAAATAACATTAATGAACAAAAAGTACATGCCATATGCTATACCCCTGCAAAAAGGATATACTGCTTTGGATAATGTTGTGGGGAATGACCTCTCAGGGGAAAGCAGCAACAGCCCAATTCGTTGCAACACGGTTGGCTCTGCTGCACAGGGGAGGAGTAAAAAGTGTGGGAATGCAATAGTTATAGGGGATTCAATTGTAAGGGGAATAGATAGGTGTTTCTGTGGCCGCAAACGAGACTCTAGGATGGTATGTTGCCTCCCTGGTGCTAGGGTCAAGGATGTCTCAGAGTGGTTACAGGACATTCTGAAGGGGGAAGGTAAACAGAGAGTGGTCGTGGTACACATTGGTACAAACGACATAGGTAAAAAAAAACGGATGAGGTCCTAAAAGCAGAATATAGGGAGTTAGGAAGTAAGTTGAAAAGTAGGACCTCAAAGGTAGTGATCTCAGGATTACTACCTGTGCCAAGTGCAAGTCAGAGTAGAAATAGCAGGATATATCGGATTAATACGTAGCTGAAGAGATGTTGTGAGGGGGAAGGTTTTAGATTCCTGGGACATTGAGACTGGTTCTGGGGGAGGTGGGACCAGTACAAACTGGACGGGTTACACCTGGGCAGGACTGGGACTGATGTCCTCGGGGGAGTATTTGCTAGAGTGGTTGGGGAAGGTTTAAACTAAAATGGCTGAGGGATGGGAACCTTTGCAAGGAGTCAGAGGAGGGGGGATCAAGGACAAGAACAAAAGACAGTAAGGGGAATAAGAAAAGTGATAGGCAGAGAAATCAAGGGCCAGAATCAAACAGGATCACAGTGAAAAATAGTGGGAAGGTGACAGGTAATGTTAAAAAGGCAAGCCTTAAGGCTTTGTGCCTTAACGCAAGGAGCATTCGCAATAAAGTGGATGAATTAATCGTGCAAATAGATGTAAACGGTTATGATATAGTCGGGATTACGGAGACATGGCTGCAGGGTGACCAGGGATGGGAAATGAACATCCAGGGGTATTCTGTATTTAGGAAGGACAGACAAAAAGCAAAAGGCGGTGGACTGGTATTGCTGGTTAAAGAGGAAATGAAAGCAATAGTGAGGAAGGATATTAGCTCTGAGGATGTGGAATCTGTATGGGTAGAGCTAAGAAACACAAAGGGGCAAAAAACAGTAGTGGGGGTTGTAAATAGACCCCCAAACTGTAGTGGTGATGTTGGGAATGGCATTAAACAGCAAATTAAAAACGCATGCGATAAAGGAACATCTGTAATTATGGGTGAATTTAATCTGCATATAGATTGGGCAAATGAAATTAGTCACAATACTGTAGAGGAGGTATTCTTGGAGTGTATATGGGATGGTTTTCTGGACCAATATGTTGAGGAAACAACTAGAGAACAGGCCATCTTAGTCTGGGTATTGTGTAAGGAGATAGCAATAATTGACAATCTAGTTGTGCGAGACCCCTTGGGGATGAACGACCATAATATGATAGAATTCTTCATCAAGATGGAGAGTGACGTAGTTGATTCTGAGACAAGGGTCCTGAATATTAGTAAAGGAAACTACGAAGGTATGAGGCGCGAGTTGGCTATGATGGATTGGGAAACATTACTTAAAGGGATGATGGTGGATAGGCAATGGCAAACATTCAAAGAGCGCATGGATGAACTGCAACAATTGTTTGTTCCTTTATTAAAAGCAAAATACTGCGGATGTTGGAAATCTGAAATAAAAACAAGAAATGCTGGAAATGCTCAGCAGGTCTGGCAGCATCTGTGGAGAGAGAGCAGCGTTAACGTTTCAGGTCAGTGACCCTTCTTCAGAACTGGCAAATATTAGAAATGTAAAAGGTTATAAGCAAGTAAAGTGGGGGTGGGGCAAAAGATAACAAAGGAGAAGGTGTAGATAGGACAAGGTCACAGAATAGCTGACCAAAAGGTCATGGAGCAAAGATATGTTAATGGTGTGTTGAAAGACAAAGCATTAGTACAGAAAGGGTGTTAACGGACTGAAAATTGAACAGCCGCAAGTACAAACATGAGGGCGATGTCAGGAAGCAGTCATGCATTTCTTGTGAGAGAGGGCAATACATGCTGCTTCTGTTGTGCCAGTGCCACTCCCATGTAGCTGCAGTTCACCACTCCCAATAATCTGCTGGAGAAGTTTACAGAAGATCAACTTCTTGATTGAAGCCCTTATCCATGGTTTGCCCAGCCTTTCCAAGTTAGATGAGACTGTGCAGCCCAGAACCTAATGGCATCAGTTTGAGCTTCGATCAAAGCCTCAAGAGCCATTAATTCAGACTCCTGGTGCAAGTGCCTATCGATTGCATCCTTCGAGGTGACAACATGCCCTTTGGTAAAGTGCAGATTAATGATAGCCTGTGCCACACAAGCTGCAAACAGATTCCTCCATACTCTCAGATACGGTGCGAATGCTCCTAGACAAGCTTTCCAATACCTTAGATAACTGGATATGTGCAGGAAGTAGCTTTCTTTTGAAGGCTGGACTCCTGCCATCAGCACCTCTGTCCTCCTCAGTAGAATCAGGAGCTGAGCATGACCTCCAGCTAGCTGTCGTCTAGGCTATCCCTTTCACTAGCTCCTGCTCCTGTTCACTATCTAGCTAGAAATATAAAAACAGATCGTAAGAGTTTCTATAGATATTTTAAAAAGAGTTAACAAAGTGAGCGTTGGTCCTATAGAAAGTGAGTCTGGGAAATTAATAAGGGAAAATAAGGAGATGGCAGATGAACTGAACAGGTATTTTGCATCGCTTTTCATTATGGAGGATACAAGTAACATCCTAGAAATAGCTGTAAGTCAGTAAATGGAAGGTAGGGAGGAACTCAAGAAAATTACCAGGGAAGTGGTACTGAACAAATTGTTGGAGCAGCAAGCTGACAAGTCCCCGGGTCTTGATGGACTCCATCCTAGGGTCCTAAAAGAAGTGGCTGGTGAGATAGTTGATGCCTTGGTTTTAATTTTCCAAAATTCCCAAGATTCAGGGAAAATTACATTAGTTTGGAAAATAGCAAATGTAACTCCTTTATTCAAAAAGGGAGGGAGACAGAAAGCAAGAAACTACAGGCCAGTTAGCTTCACATCTGTCTGAGGGAAAATGTTCGAAGCTATTATTAAAGACGTTATAGCAGGGCCATTTCGAAAAATTCAAAGTAATCAGGCAGAGTCAACATAGTCTTGTGAAAGGGAAGTCATGTTTAACCAATTAATTGGAGTTCTTTAAAGAAGTAACACGTGCTGTGGATAAAGGGGAACCAGTGAATGTACTGTACTTAGATTTCCAGAAGGCATTTGATAAGGTACCACATCAGAGGTTATTGTGGAAAATAAAAGCTCATGGTGTCGGGGGTAACATATTGGCAAGGATCGAAGATTGGCTAGCTAACAGGAAACAGAGAGTAGGCATAAATGGGTCATTTTATGGTTGGCAAGATGTAATGCATGGTGTGCTGCAGGGATCTCTGCTGGGGCCTCAACTTTTTTCAATTTATATAAATGACTTGGATGAAGGGACCAAAGGTATGGTTGCTAAATTTGCTGATGACACAAAGATAGGTAAGAAAGTAAGTTGTGAAGAGGACATAAGGATGCTACAAAGAGATATAAATATGTTAAATGAGTGGACAAAGATCTGGCAAATGGAGTATAATGTGTGAAAATGTCCATTTTGGCAGGAAGAATAAAAAAGCATATTGCTGCTGGAATTTAGAAGAGTAAGAGGTGACTTGATTGAAACATATAAGATCCTGAGGGGTCTTGACAGGGTGGATGTGGAAAGGATGTTTTTAGTTTCGGTGACTGCAGCGTGGATAGCAACGGAGGTGCGTGAACGGGCTTACAGCTGTGAAGTCAATTTCAGCGTAAGTTTAAAAGTGAATTCCCTTTTGTTTTCGGAGGACCAGGGGACTGCTGGGTAAGGAAAAGGGTATATATTTGTGTGGTTTAGAATCTCTTTCTTTTAGTTTCGGTGACTGCAGCGTGGATAGCAACGGAGGTGCGTGAACGGGCTTACAGCTGTGAAGTCAATTTCAGCGTAAGTTTAAAAGTGAATTCCCTTTTGTTTTCGGAGGACCAGGGGACTGCTGGGTAAGGAAAAGGGTATATATTTGTGTGGTTTAGAATCTCTTTCTTTTAGTTTCGGTGACTGCAGCGTGGATAGCAACGGAGGTGCGTGAACGGGCTTACAGCTGTGAAGTCAATTTCAGCGTAAGTTTAAAAGTGAATTCCCTTTTGTTTTCGGAGGACCAGGGGACTGCTGGGTAAGGAAAAGGGTATATATTTGTGTGGTGGCTGTACCCGAGATACTACACGTGTAGTGTCTCCCACCCACCCTCCTCCTCTAACCATAAAAAAAGGACTCTGGTGTGTTGATAAGGTAAGCTTTTTATTTAGGAAGTTCTGTCCGTTGGATTGCTAACCTAACAAGTTTTGACTTTTTGTTTTTTTTGGCTTTTCAGTAGATTTGTTGGGAATTTGGAATAGTGGGAATGGAGGTTAAGGCAGTTGCATGTTCCTCCTGCAGAATGTGGGAGGTAAGGGTCGCCAAGAGTGTCCCTGCTGACTGCATCTGTGGGAAGTGCACCCAACTCCAGCTCCTCGAGAACCGCGTTAGGGAACTGGAGCTGGAGCTGGATGAACTTCGGATCATTCGGGAGGCGGAGGAGGTTATTGAGAGGAGTTATGGGGAGGTAGTCACACCTCAGGTAAAAGAAGTAGGTAGATGGGTTACCGTCAGGGGAAGGAGAGGGAACCAGCAGGCAGTGCAGGGATCCCCTGTGGCCGTTTCCCTCAACAACAGGTATACCGTTTTGGATACTGTTGCGGGGGACGACTTACCAGGGGTAAGCAATGGGGTACAGATATCTGGCACAGAGTCTGTCCCTGTTGCTCAGAAGGGAAGGGGGAAGAGGAGCAGAACATTAGTCATTGGGGACTCCATAGTTAGGGGAACAGATAGGAGGTTCTGTGGGAACGAGAGAGACTCACGGTTGGTATGTTGCCTCCCAGGTGCCAGGGTTCGTGATGTCTCGGATCGTGTTTTTGGGATCCTTAATGGGGAGGGGGAGCAGCCCCAAGTCGTGGTCCACATAGGCACCAACGACATAGGTAGGAAGAGAGATGGGGATTTAAGACAGAAATTTAGGGAGCTAGGGTGGAAGCTTAGAGCGAGAACAAACAGAGTTGTTATCTCTGGGTTGTTGCCCGTGCCACATGATAGCGAAGCGAGGAATAGGGAGAGAGAGGAGTTGAACACGTGGCTGCAGGGATGGTGCAGGAGGGAGGGTATTGGTTTCCTGGATAATTGGGGCTCTTTCTGGGGTAGGTGGGACCTCTACAAACAGGATGGTCTTCACCTGAACCAGAGGGGTACCAATATCCTGGGGGGGAGGTTTGCTAGTGCTCTTCGGGGGGGTTTAAACTAATTCAGCAGGGGAATGGGAACCTAAATTGTAGTGCCAGTGTACAGGATGTTGAGAGTAGTGAGGTCAGGGATATGGTTACAAGGACGCAAGAGGGCACTGGCAAGCAAGAACCTGGTTTAAAGTGTGTCTATTTCAACGCCAGGTGCATCCGGAATAAGGTGGGTGAGCTTGCAGCATGGGTTGGTACCTGGGATCTCGATGTAGTGGCCATTTCGGAGACATGGGTAGAGCAGGGGCAGGAATGGATGTTGCAGGTTCCGGGATTTAGATGTTTCAGTAAGAACAGAGAAGAGGGTAAAAGAGGGGGGGGTGTGGCATTGTTAATCAAGGAGAGTATTACAGCGACAGAAAGGACGTTTGAGGACTCGGCTACTGAGGTAGTATGGGCTGAGGTTAGAAACAGGAGAGGTGAGGTTACCCTGTTGGGAGTCTTTTATAGACCTCCGAATAGTTCCAGAGATGTAGAGGAAAGGATAGCGAAGATGATTCTCGACAGGGGTGAGAGTAACAGGGTAGTTGTTATGGGGGACTTTAACTTTCCAAATATCGACTGGAAATACTATAGTTCGAGTACTTTAGATGGGTCAGTTTTTGTCCAGTGTGTGCAGGAGGGTTTTCTGACACAGTATGTAGACAGGCCAACCAGGGGCGATGCCACATTGGATTTGGTACTGGGAAATGAACCCGGCCAGGTGTTAGATTTAGATGTAGGTGAGCACTTTGGTGATAGTGATCACAATTCGGTTAGGTTTACCTTAGCGATGGGCAGGGACAGGTATATACCGCAGGGCAAGAATTATAACTGGGGGAAAGGAAATTATGATGCGATTAGGCAAGATTTAGGATGCGTAGGATGGGGAAGGAAACTGCAGGGGATGGGAACAATCGAAATGTGGAGCTTATTCAATGAGCAGCTACTGCGTGTCCTTGATAAGTATGTATCTGTCAGGCAGGGAGGAAGTTGTCGTGCGAGGGAGCCGTGGTTTACTAAAGAAGTTGAAGCGCTTGTCAAGAGGAAGAAGAAGGCTTATGTTAGGATGAGACGTGAAGGCTCAGTTAGGGCGCTTGAGAGCTACAAGCTAGCCAGGAAGGATCTAAAGGGAGAGCTAAGAAGAGCAAGGAGAGGACACGAGAAGTCATTGGTGGATCGGATCAGGGAAAACCCTAAGGCTTTCTATAGGTATATCAGGAATAAAAGAATGACTAGAGTTAGATTAGGGCCAATCAAGGATAGTAGTGGGAAGTTGTGTGTGGAATCAGAGGAGATAGGGGAAGTGTTAAATGAATATTTTGCGTCAGTATTTACAGTAGAGAAAGAAAATGTTGTTGAGAATACTGAGATTCAGGCTACGAGGCTAGATGGGATTGAGGTTCACAAGGAGGAGGTGTTAGCAATTTTGGAAAGTGTGAAAATAGATAAGTCCCCTGGGCCAGATGGGATTTATCCTAGGATTCTCTGGGAAGCTAGGGAGGAGATTGCAGAGCCTTTGTCCTTGATCTTTATGTCGTCATTGTCGACAGGAATAGTGCCGGAAGACTGGAGGGTTGCAAATGTTGTCCCCTTGTTCAAGAAGGGGAGTAGAGACAGCCCTGGTAATTATAGACTTGTGAGCCTTACTTCGGTTGTGGGTAAAATGTTGGAAAAGGTTATAAGAGACAGGATTTATAATCATCTTGAAAAGAATAAGTACATTAGAGATAGTCAGCACGGTTTTGTGACGGGTAGGTCGTGCCTCACAAACCTTATTGAGTTTTTCGAGAAGGTGACCAAACAGGTGGATGAGGGTAAAGCAGTGGATGTGGTGTATATGGATTTCAGTAAGGCGTTTGATAAAGTTCCCCACGGTAGGCTATTGCAGAAAATACGCAAGTATGGGGTTGAAGGTGATTTAGAGCTTTGGATCAGAAATTGGCTAGCTGAAAGAAGACAGAGGGTGGTGGTTGATGGCAAATGTTCATCCTGGAGTTTAGTTACTAGTGGTGTACCGCAAGGATCTGTTTTGGGGCCACTGCTGTTTGTCATTTTTATAAATGACCTGGAAGAGGGTGTAGAAGGGTGGGTTAGTAAATTTGCAGATGACACTAAGGTCGGTGGAGTTGTGGATAGTGCCGAAGGATGTTGTCGGGTACAGAGAGACATAGATAGGCTGCAGAGCTGGGCTGAGAGATGGCAAATGGAGTTTAATGCGGAAAAGTGTGAGGTGATTCACTTTGGAAGGAGTAACAGGAATGCAGAGTACTGGGCTAATGGGAGGATTCTTGGGACTGTAGATGAACAGAGAGATCTTGGTGTCCAGGTGCATAAATCCCTGAAGGTTGCTAACCAGGTTAATAGGGCTGTTAAGAAGGCATATGGTGTGTTAGCTTTTATTAGTAGGGGGGTCGAGTTTCGGAGCCACGAGGTCATGCTGCAGCTGTACAAAACTCTGGTGAGACCGCACCTGGAGTATTGCGTGCAGTTCTGGTCACCGCATTATAGGAAGGATGTGGAAGCTATGGAAAGGGTGCAGAGGAGATTTACTAGGATGTTGCCTGGTATGGAGGGAAGGTCTTACGAGGAAAGGCTGAGGGACTTGAGGTTGTTTTCGTTGGAGAGAAGGAGGAGGAGAGGTGACTTAATAGAGACATATAAGATAATCAGAGGGTTAGATAGGGTGGATAGTGAGCGTCTTTTTCCTCGGATGGTGATGGCAAACACGAGGGGACATAGCTTCAAGTTGAGGGGTGATAGATATCGGACAGATGTGAGAGGTAGTTTCTTTACTCAGAGAGTAGTAAGGGCGTGGAACGCCCTGCCTGCAGCAGTAGTAGATTCGCCAACTTTAAGGGCATTTAAGTGGACATTGGATAGACACATGGATGAAAATGGAATAGTGTAGGTCAGATGGTTTCACAGGTCGGCGCAACATCGAGGGCCGAAGGGCCTGTACTGCGCTGTAATGTTCTAAATTCTAAATCCTTGTGGGAGAATCTAGAACTAGGGGTCACTATTTAAAAATAAGGGGTTGCCCATTTGAGACAGAGATGAGGAGAATTTTTTTCTCTCAGAGGGTTGTGAGTCTTTGGAATTCTCTTCCTCAAAAGGTGTGGAGGCAGAGTCTTTGAATATTTTTAAGGCAGTGGTAGATAGATTCTTGATTAGCAAGTGGGTGAAAGGTTATCGGGGGTAGGTAGAAATGTGGAGGAATAAGTTCAGTCATGAACTTACTGAATAGCGGAGCAGGCTCATTGGGCCGAGTGGCCTACTCCTGCTCCTAATTCGTATGTTCGCATCTAAATGGTGAGAGATTGCAGAGTTCTGAGATGCAGAAGGATCTGGGTGTCTTAGTGCATGAATCGTAAAAGGTTAGTATGCAGGTTCAGCAAGTAATTTGGAAAGCTAAGAGAATATTATCGTTTATTGTGAGGGGAATTGAATACAAAAGTCGGGAGGTTATGCTTCAGTTATATAGGGCATTGGTGGGACCACATCTGGAGTACTGTGCTACTGTGTACAGTATTGGTCTCCTTATTTAAGGAAGGATGTAAATGCATTGGAAGCAGTTCAAAGAAGGTTTACTAGACTAATACCTGGATTGGGCGGGTTGTCTTATGAGGAAAGGTTGGACAGGCTAGGCTTATATCTGCTGGAGTTTAGAAGAGTAAGAGGCGACTTGATTGAAACATAAGATCCTGAGGGGTCCTAACAGGATGGATGTGGAAAGGATGTTTCCCCTTGTGGGAGAATCTAGAACTAGGGGTCACTATTTAAAAATAAGGGGTTGCCCATTTAAGACAGAGATGAGGAGAAATCTTTTCTCTCAGAGGGTCGTGAGGCTTTGGAACTCTCTTCCTCAAAAGGCAGTAGCAGCAGAATCTTTAGATATTTTTAAGGCAGAGGTAGATAGCTTCTTGATAAGCAAGGGGTGAAAAGTTATTGGGCTAGGCAGGAATGTGGAGTCGAGGTTACAATCAGATCAGCCATGATCCTATTGAATGGTGGAGCAGGCTCAAGGGGCCGAGTGGCCTACGCCTGCTCCTAATTCGTACCTTCATATTGTTACAAGTGCTTCCATTTTTTTGTTAAACTGTGAGGATTTGTGTTTTAAAACTGAAAAAAGATTCCATAGATACTGGAACTTAAAAAAAAAAAGTGGTTATCAGGAGGTCTTTTCGACTGGGCTTGTAACCAACAGTTACTGGAAGGCACCTATTTTCAGATAATTACACAGCATGGGGTTTTTCTTGAATTGGGGAAAGATGTTTACAAAGAAGTGACAGGTCAAGATTCCTAGGGTTCAGGAGGCTTGACTCCTGAGATGATTTTAATTTCATTTTTGGAGTGTGTTGGTATATGGACAGTGTTAAAAAGTTAGTTGGAGAAAATTTGCCAAGGGATAAAACCCCACCTCAGTTTGTTTCAGCTCTTTGAAAAGTCTGCCAGTTTTCCATCCTTTGAGAAACCCTGAGAAGCAAGTGTAAGAAACTACCTGAAACCCCTGTTGCTGCATTTTTCCTGGAAAGCCTGCCCAAACTGATCTTCAATGTCGCCAGACAAGAACTGTTCTAGGAAGATCCCAGTGATAGCCACCAAGTGTATTTGGGAAGCCTAACCAAAACAAAGGACATCTAACAACTTTCCATATCTTTTTTGTTCAAGAATTAGCAAGTATTTGGCCAAAATATTCTTTTTGTCTGTTTATGTTGTAATAGAGCTCTAAAGAGTAAATCTTTTTTATCGGTTATTTGTGTGTATTTGTGTGTGTGAGGGGCTAAGGTAAAAAGGGAACTTTTATATTTCAACCTGTTTGTTAATGCTTTGCATTGTTACTGGTTAAGACTTGTTTTATAATCAACTGATAATTTTGATGTTAATTAAAGAAACCTGGTTGCTGCATTTTATTCTGGAATAAAAATAGGGTCTATGATTGACTTTATTGGTAATTGGGAAAAAATGTAAATATATGTTGTGACCTGTGGATAAATGGAACTAGATAAACAGTGCACTCCCCTGCTTTGGTTGTAACAATATGTTCACTTGTGCTGTAAGATTCACCAAGTACAGACTGCTCTAATTTGCCATCTATCTCATATGGGCTAAAAGTTACTGTGCTGATGATTGTGAAGAATAGTGCAAGTGTCAGTGATCTTCAGGATTTTTCACCTCTGATTATGATGTTCTGCAGGCTCCCAGTCTTCAGGTAGACCTAGAAAAGGGTACAGGAACAAAGGTCAGCATGGAATGGAAAAGCTAGGCGATAGCAAATGATTGGCAGCAATACATAGCACCAAATTGTCACATTGCCTGAATGTGTGATTGCTTCAGGAAAGTGAAAGGGTACAAGTAATAGGTAGACATCCTGCTGAATGTGAGCTGTAGCCTCACCAATGCACCTTGCTCTAATTGCCCTGATAAAATCTATTTCTTCCAGCTCCGTCTGGGTGAGGGCTTGGAGGGAGTCTGCAGCTCCTCCCAATTCTGATCCTCTCCCTTGTGTTGCGAGCCAACTCCTTCTTCAGAAAGAGGGAGAGTTGGTGAGTGACCATTGGCAACTTCATATATGGTGTATGCTGACAGGGAGATGTAGCAAGTTGTGAGCAGGATGGAGCAAGGAAGTGTCTCCACTGTGAAAAGAAAAAGCAGTCAGCAGAAGAGTGAAATGCTTAACAGCTGTTACCATAATACTGTTACTGCCTATGGTGAGGACAGCAGAGTGTGTGATTGGAATGAGAAGGACAGATGATATAGTGTCCCTTTATAATTGGTGGAGAAGCAGAGGAGTGAAATGTTTAAAATGCTGGAAGAGTGCTGTGGCCAACTGCAATGTATAGGAATAGAGAGGTAAACAATGCATGCTCACCCTTGCTGTTTGGGTCATATGTTTGAAGTGTTTCCAGCACTGAATCCACATCCTGGGGAATTATGGAGAAGGTATTCACAATGTCTTGCACATCCCTCCACGGGCTGTATTTTAACAAGCCCAGCCCACGGCTTCGGGCTTTGTGGCAGGAGTGGGGGGTGGGGGGGAACAGAAGATTGTTCCTGCAGAGGCCCACCACGGAGGCTGACGCTGGGAAAGCCTGGCCTGATCCTCCTGGTAGTGGTGAGGCCCCGTGGTGGAGCCCCCCCCCCCCCCCCCCCCCCACCACTGCCTCTGGGCAACGGGAACAGAATTACAATATTTAAATGAATATTGTAATGCATAAATAAATTTAAATAAAATTACCTTTAATCTTCCTGTCCCGCCGCGATCCTCAGTGTGGTGGCCGGCACTCTAGTGCCTTCAATTCCCCGTCTGGGGAAAGCCGGTGTGACACTGGTGGGAAGTGGGGAGGAGTTACGATTTTCAGTGCATGGGGGGAATAGGGTCAAATAAACGAAATGGGTATAGGGAATGGTGGGAAGGGGTGAACTTTAAACTTTGTGCAGTCTGGGGAGGGGAAATGTCAGATTTAAAAGATAAGTGCTTTGGGGGGAAAGGGCAAATAGTTAATGTAATGGTTACTGGGGGGTGGGAAAGGGGCATTAGAAATGTTTTGATATTTGGGGGTGGGGGGGGTGGTGGTGTCTCCTGAAAAATGTAAATATGCCTGCAGGGCTGGCGGCTGTTTAAAAATGGTGCCTGTCCCTGCACACAGGCAGCTCATGCCATTGCCAGTGATGGACAGCCCACCCCCTCCATATGATTGGAGGGTGGGCCAACCAGGCTATTTAAATGAGCCGCTGCGCGCGAGCTTGCAGCGGCTCTTTGACGTATGGAACGCATGTGCGAGCCACCATTTTTTGAGCTCTCCGCTAATGGGCTCTCAAAATCCAGCCCCAGGTCTCTTTGGGTAAGTTGCTGCCATATAAGTGGACCACGGCAGGCAGTAAGACTTCAGGATACTAGGTGGGTGACCATCCAGAAGACTAGGAAGAGGCAGGAGGTGCAGGAGTCTCCGGGTGTGTGCCACTTTCAAACAGGTACTCAGCATTGGAGACTGCTGGGGGTGACAGTACCCTGAAGGAGTGTTGTCCAGACCATGGCACCAATAGACAAGGGTCTGTACAAAAGGGAGCAGCAAAGTGTAGAAATACAGTTGTTTTAGGAGATTCCATAGTCAGGGGGACAGACAGGCATTTCTGAAACCAGCCCATGACGTCGGGCTCTGTGGCAGGAGTCACATGGTGTGTTGCCTCCCTAGTGCCAGGGTAAAGGACATCACAGAGAAGGTGCAGGATATTCTGCAAGGGGAAGGGAGTGAGCCAGAAGGTGTGGATCACGTTGGTACCAATGACATAGCGAGGGCAGGTACTGAGGTCCTACGGTCAGATTTTCAGGAGATAGGGAGGAGGTTAAACAGTAGGACCGCGAAGGTAGTAATCTCTGGATTACTCCCAGTGCCACCTGCTAGCAAGAGTAGAAATAGTTAGAAAGGGAGGATCAATGCATGGCTTGAAGCATGGTGCAGGAGGGAAGGCTTCAGGTTTTGGGGCATTAGGACCAGTTCTGGGGCAGAGGGAACCTATTCAAAAGGGATGGGTTGCACCTTAACAGGACTGGGGCCAATGTCTTTGCGGGGAGGTTCATTAGTGTGGTTGGGGAGGGTTTAAACTAGATTGGCAGGGGGATGGGCACCAGCATATAGAAGTAGAAAAAAGGAATAAGGTGCACAAAGTAAGAGTGCTGGATATTATCAGAGAAGAGAGCAGTACCATATCAGATAGGTGCAGACTAAGAAGGACTTCTAGGAATACAAAGACAGGTTTACAATGCATGTATGTAAATGCACAAAGTGTGGTGAATAAGGTTGGTGAGCTACAAGCACAAATAGCAGTATGGGAATATGATGTAGTGGCAAAAACGGAAACTTGGCTTAAAAATGGTGAGGACTGGGCGCTTAATATACAAGGATATAAAATGCATCGGAAAAGATAGGGAAGGAAAAATGGGAGGTGGGATGATTAGAGAAGACATTGTAGTGTTGGAAAGAAGAGATGTCCTTGAGAGAGCAAGGACAGAATCAATTTGGTTAGAGTTGAGAAGCAAAAAAGGCATGATCACGTTACAAGGGATATTCTATAGGCCTCCAAATAGTGAGAAAGAGATAGAGGAGCAAATCTGCAGGCAAATCACTGAGATGTACTAGAACTATGGAGTGGTGATATTGGGGGAACTTTAATTATCCAAATATCAATTGGGATTATTTTAGAGTAAAGGGAAAGGAGCGGGAGGAATTTCTGGATTGTGTTCAGGAGAACTTCCTTGATCAGTATGTTCTTGGCCCATTTAGAAGGAAACATTGCTGGATCTGGTGTTGGGAAATGAGCTGGGCCAAGTGGACCTAGTGTCTGTGGGGGAGCACTTGGGTAAGAGTGATTATCATATCATAAGGTTTAGATGCGTAATGCAGAAAAGCAAAGAACATTACTCGGTATAACAGCTAGATTGGAAGACAGCAAATTTCAATGCGATGAGAAGGGATCCATCCAGGATAAAATTGAAGCAAAGATTGACAGGAAAAACTCTAACAAAACAATGGGTTATTTTTAAGGAAGAGATGCTTCAGGCACAGGCTAGGTACATTCCAACAAGGGCGAAAGGTAAGGAAGCTAAAAACAGGGCTCTGTGGATGATGAGAGAGATAGAGAATATGATGCAACAAAAAAAGAGGGTGTATGATGCTTGTCAGGGGAATTCTTCAAGTGAGAACTAGGCCAAATATAATAATTTGAGAGGGGAGGTGAAGAGGAAAATAAGACTAGCAAAGAGAGAATGTGAGATTAGAATGGAAGTCAACATAAACCTCTTCTACCAGCAATGTAAATAGAAAGCAGGTAGTAAGAGGTGGAGTGGGGCCTATTAGAGATAAAGAGGGTAATATATTCTTAGAGACACAGGGCAAGGCTAGTATACTTAATGAGTACTTTGTATCGGTGTTTGCTAAGAGGAATCTGACAAACTATCAGTAGAAGCAGAGAGAGTAGAAGCCAGGATAGGGTAAAAATTGAGAGGGATGAGGTACTGGAAAGGCTGGCTATGCTTAGGGTAGATAAGTCACCTGGTCTGGATGGCTTGCATCCCAGGTTGCTAAAGGAAGTTGGGATGAAGATAGTGGAAGGGCTTGCCATAATTTTCCAATCTTCTCTAGCTATGGGGGAGGTGCCAGAGGATTGGAGAAATGAAAATGTGACACCCTTATTCAAGAAAGGGTGTAAGGACAGTCTTAGCAAATACAGGCCAGTTAGTTTAACATCTGTGGTGGATAGGTTTTAGAAAAAATAATCAGAGAAAAAAAATCAACAGGCACTTGGAGAGGTTTGAATTAATTAAGGGGAGCCAGTGCGGATTTGTAAAAGGCAGATCATGCTTAAGTAATCTAACTGAATTTTATTTGATAAAGTAACAGAGAAGGTTGATGAAGGGAATTTGGTGGACGTTGGATGTTGGATTTTAAGAAAGTGCTTGATAAAGTACCACATAAAAGGCTGGTTAACAAAACTGAGGCTCATGAAGGGTCAGTGTCCAACTGGATAAAAAATTGGCTTAAGGACAAAAAACAGATAGTCATGCTAAATGGTTGTTTGTTATACTGGAGGATGGTCGACAGTGGTAGAAACATAGAAACATAGAAAATAGGGGCAGGAGTAGGCCATTCGGCCCTTCGAGCCTGCTCCGCCATTCATTATGATCATGGCTGATCATCTAACTCAGTAACCTGTTCCCGCTTTTGCCTCATACCCTTTGATTCCTTTAGACCCAAGAGCTATATCTAACTCCTTCTTGAAAACATACAATGTTTTGGCCTCAACTGTTTTCTGTGGTAGCGAATTCCACAGGCTGACCACTCTCTGGTGAAGAAATTTCTCCTCATCTCAGTCCTGAAAGGTTACCCCGTATTCTTAGACTATGACCCCTGGTTCTGGACTCCTCCACTATCGAGAACATCCTTCCTGCATCTAACCTGTCAAGTTCTGTTAGAATTTTATAGGTTTCGATGAGATCCCCCCTCACTCTTCTGAACTCCAGCGAATATAATCCTAACCGACTCAATCTTTCCCCATTCGTCAGTCCCGCCATCCCAGGAATCAGTCTGGGAAACCTTTGCTGCACTCCCTCTACAGCAAGAATATACTTCTTCAGATAAGGAGACAAAAACTGCACACAGTATTCCAGGTGTGGCCTCATCAAGGCCCTGTATAATTGCAGCAAGACATCTCTGCTTCTGTACTCGAATCCTCTTGCTAAGAAGGCCAACATACCATTTGCCCGCTTTACCGCCTGTTGCACCTGCATGCTTACCTTCAGCGACTGGTGTACAAGAACACCCAGATCTTGCTGCATATTCCCCTCTCTCAGTTTATAGCCGTTCAGATAATAATCTGCCTTCCTGATTTTGCTACCAAAGTGGATAACCTCACATTTATCCACATTTTACTGCATCTGCCATGCCCACTCAATCAACTTGTCCAAATCACCCTGAAGCCTCTCTGCATCCTCCTCACAACTCACCCTCCCACCCAGTTTTGTGTCATCTGCAAATTTGGAGATATTACATTTAGTTCCCTCATCTAAATCATTAATGAATATTGTGAATAGCTGGGGTCCTAGCACCGATCCCTGCGGTACCCCACTAGTCACTGCCTGCCATTCGGAAAAAGACCCATTTATCCCTACCCTTTGTTTCCTGTCCACCAACCAATTTTCTGTCCATCGCAATACACTACCCCCAATCCCATGCGCTTTAATTTTACATGCTAATCTCTTATGTGGGACTTTGTCGAAAGCCTTCTGAAAGTTGAAATAAACCACATCCACTGGCTCCACCTCATCAACTCTACTAGTAACATCCTCGAAGAATTCTAGTAGATTTGTCAAGCATGACTTCCCTTTTGTAAATCCATGCTGAGTCTGCCCGATTCCACCACTGTTCTCTAAGTGCTCTGCTATAAAATCTTTGATAATGGACTCTAGAATTTTCCCCACTACTGACGTCAGGTTGACTGGTCTATAATTCCCTGCTTTCTCTCTACCTCCCTTTTTAAATAGTGGGGTTACATTAGCTACTCTCCAAGCTGTAGGAACTGTTCCAGAGTTTATAGAATCTTGGAAGATGACCACCAATGCATCCACTATTTCTAGGGCCACTTCCTTAAGTACTCTGGGATGCATACCATCAGGCCCTGGTGATTTATCGGCCTTCAATCCCATCAATTTCCCCAACACCATTTCTCTGCTAATACTGATTTCCCTCAGTCCCTCTCTCTCACTAAGCCCTGTGTTCCCCAACATTTCTGGTATGATATTTGTGTCGTCTTTTGTGAAGAGAGAACCAAAGTATGCATTTAGTTGTCTTTACTCCAGTGTTTGCCTCCCATTACCATGGCTTTTATAAGTTTTCATTAGTCTTTCAATGTTGGGCCTTGTTTGTTAATGATCTTTCCTTTCTTCTCTTTTCCTACCTTGGTTTTACCCTCTTTATTCACCCAATCAATGCTCTATTTTCTTTTGATACATACCTTGCTTTTTAAATACATTATTTTTCCACTCATTTTTACCACTTCGACCAGTATGGTGCTGAGATTTGGTCAGACTGGGATGATGGGCAGAATTTTGTGTGGCTGTTTGAAGCGGGAATGGTGGTGTGGGGGGATGGAGAATCCGTCGGAAGAGTCCACCCAGAAATCCACCATTGTGATGTCGGTTCCGGATTTAGTCAGCGGCAGGAAAGCACCAAGGCGGAATTGAAGCCCCGGCGCAACGGGAATGTATTTAAATTGTAGAACATTTACTTTCAAACACTAGCATATTATTCATCGCGATTTAATAGGGGGGTTTGGGATTACGTGGACGTGCCTTCAGGTTCACAACTGTTGAAAGCTGACGACACTGAGATGAGGCTTCAATGCCGTGACAGGGAAGCAGCCATGACCAGCACTGCATAGGGGGAGACGGGGTTGCAAAGGCCCTTTCCAGACTGCAGTACTGTGCGCTCTGCAAGGGGGTTGGGGGTCTCAGGTGCTCTACACGGGGGACTGCTTGGATTTGGGTGGCTGTATCTGGTGAACATACTGTTGCATGAGATGTGTGTTTGCCAATACTCCTGGATGAGAGGGTTGGCCATCAGCAAGGGTGGGCACTGTGGGCCACCAGGGAGTCTGATGGGAAAAGTAACAAAACCTCACTTGCCATGGCAGGATTGTCTCTGCATTAACAGTGCTCTGTAAGCCCACTGTAGGCATGAGACTCATACACCCAGTCTTGTTGGATCCCCATGACGTGATGCGGTGCCTCTGTCAGAAGGAGGGCCAAGAGGCAGCTGCGCTGTCCATGAAGCTCTACAATGAGAGCAGCAGCAGCCGACCATGCCAAGAAGGGACCACCTGTGCCAGAGAGTGTACCGGACTTGGATCAGGTACCTCCAAATGTCCAAGAGGCATTATCAGTGAAAAACCAATGCTGAGATCCCCAGGCTTTTCCGGAACCCTTCCGAATTTAGTGCCAATCAGGCACTTAAGTGGACAGTGACGGACCTTCTATAGGATTTAGGACCCCGTTGCTGGAAGTCCTACCCTTGGAGAGCTGCTGGCCAATCAGAGGCTGGCAGCTGCAGCTGGAGGTGACCGTCCTAGAGGCCTAGGAGCATCGCTGCAGCCAGTCCTCAGGTAGGAGGGATCTTCTGGGCGGGGATTGCGAGGGAGGGCCACCCCCCACTTCCTGATGCTGGGTCCCTCACTCAGACACTGTGCCTTTTAACAGGGAAACCCACCCCCTCCTCCCCCCACCCGGAGCTGGGAAGCAGCCGGTGTAGTTTTTCCTACCGTGATTCCTGTTTGGCAACAGGGCTGCTCGCTGCACAGGTAATTGCGGCTGCAGGGGGGAGAGGCCCATAATTGGAGATTAATTGCCCAGCTGTTCACAGGCCTTCTCACCCCGGACTAAGTTTCGGTGGAGGCGGGATGGCGGCGGCAAACTCCCCTCCCTCACTTCGCCACCATCCCACCCAATATTATGCTATCCTCGCCTCCAAACCTGCTATGGGGGAGAGCAGAAAATTCCACCCTATGGCTCTCCAGGGAGGCTGTCACTGACTTATGCACCATGCTGCAGGACGAGTTGCGACCTATGGGATTTGGGGGTCACCCTATGTCAGCGGTCTTGAGGATCACTGTAGCACTAAACGTTTACATGTCTGGATCATTCCAAGGATCCACAGGGGACATGTGTGGGGTCTCGCAGGCAGCAGATCACCTTTGCATTAAGGAGGTGACCAATGCTCTGCTCTAGAGGGCTGGTGACTATGTGTGCTACAGACTGACCCTGGCAGTCAGGCAGAAAGGGGCATCGCTGGATTTCCCTGGTACAAGATATGATACATTGCATGCATGTGGCCATCAAGGCTCCATCACACCAGCCAGCCGCCTTCACCAACAGGAAGGGCTTCCATTCAATAAATGTTCAATTTGTCTGTGATCACTGAAAGCATTTCCTGCAGGTGTGTGCCCTCTTCCCGGGAAGCAGCCATGACGCATACTACTTCAACAGTCCCAGGTGCCACAGCTTTTCAGGCCCCCCTCGCTCGCCTTCAGGGATGGATTCTCAGGGACAAGGGCTACCCGTTGAAGACATGGCTACTGACGCCTGTGAGAAGCCCTCGCAATGCAGCAGAGGAGAGGCACACTTGCCACGGCTCCACCCGAGCGACCATTGAGCAGGCCATTGGGCTGCTGAAGATGAGATTCCGCTGCCTTGATCAATCCGTTGGAGCCTTGCAGTTTGCCCAGCTAGGGTCTTGCATATCGTGGTGGTCTGCTGTGCTCTTCACAATCTAGCACTGCAGAGGGGGGAGGCCTTGCATGACGATGAGATGCCTGAAGCAGAGAAGGGAGAGGAGCAAGCAACACCGATGTTGAAGCCCTTGCACCGGAGGCCAGGCAGATTCAGCAACATACCAAGGAGGCAAGAGACAATCTCATAATTACCCGCTTCCAGCCAACCTGATGTCCACTTACACAGAAACCAAAAAAGACTGAACTCAATGCATACTGTCTGTTGCCTCCTTCCCATTTGTGTTCCGTGCCTAGCACCCAGCTGAAACAGGCACTAGTGCCCATGGGAGATCATATTTGAATGAAGGCTGTGCTAATTTGGCATTCTACGAAGGGGTAAGGGTGAAGTCGGCACCTCACAATTAAGGCATGATAGAATAATCACTTGTACACAATGAAAGTTAATGGCTTGAACAAAAGAACTTTATATTAATCCTCACATGTCAGATATCACACACCCATGAACCCCAAGTGTGTTTAGATGCTTTTCTTTATACATTTGCGAGTGCTTCTATGAGGTGTGAACCCAGCACCAGTAGCTGGGCTAGAGGCAAGCTGTGGGTCAGACTGCCCCTTGGCCTATGATGACTTCAGTGGCTGTCTTCTGGCTGCCTGAGGCCTGAAAAGCCCTGGCTACCTGATGGTTTCCTGCACTGTTGCAGAACTCTCCTCAGGTGTCAGGGCTGCTGGAGCTAGACTCACTGGCAGCAGGGCTGAGGAGCCACTTTTTACACTTGGTGTGCCCTGAGGTGCGACCCCAGCTGTGGAGGCCAGCCCCTCCTCCTCCCTTTCAAGGCTCACTTGAACCTCCCTGCTCACCAGAGAAAGACGAGGAGCTGGAGAAGACTCCAGGCGCCTCATAGTTCTCTCGCCTTGTCACTGCTGTGTCAAGCTCATGGCCAAGGCGATGGTGTGCAGGTCTCTGTGCATTTGTGAGATCTGGCTCTCAATGAGGGTCACCAACCTCTCGATGGAAGAAGCCATGTGCTCACATGCCTGAGACAAGGCAGCAGTCATGGGATATAGACCCCTCCATCATTCGCTCAGGGCTGTGCATGGCCTCTCGCATCTCAACCAGATGTTCTCTTGCCCCTCTCTGCAACTTCAGCTTGCCCTGTGCTGTTGACACCAGAGGCTCATCATCAGCCCTGGGCTCAGCATGGCCCTGGCCACCCCCAGTCCTCCGACTGTCAGTGGTCTCGGCTGTATCAGCCTCAGCCAGCTGCTCGGGTGCATATGAGATCCTCTCACCAACTTGTGACTGATTCTTCAGCCGCGCTGGTGGAGGGTGCAGGACAGATGCGTCCTCTGAGTGCCTTTTCTCCTCAGAAGTGGATGGCTGTCCCTCTTCTGGTTAAGTCTCCTGTAAATGTCGACCTTCAGGAGAGAACAAAAACATGTCTGGGTTAGGCTCTGCAGATCTCAGCATGCCAACCATATGTGACGTGCATCTCCGGAAGTGATTTGTATGTCAATGGAAGCCAATCTTCACTCTCTTGGCAGGAGACTGCAGTCTCTCCATCCCTGCCAATTCCAACGCCTCTTGCTCAGCTGTTCTGAGAGGCTGAGGATCCTGCATGTTTCCACCTGTTCGGACTGTTTCCCTCCCGTTGTGGGCCCTCTTGTCCTGCAAGAGGAATGATGCAGATAGTCATACTTTGCAGAGAAATCAACATGACAGTTCTGCTAGTGTCAGCCTCTCATTCCCTACTGTGCTTTCACATATAGCTCATGCTGCTGCCCGCTCCCGGGGCAGTTAAGGGGGGGCTGTGCTGCGAAAGATGGCTGTGACCGAGATGCAATCATTCATCTGTCAGGATGAGGTGATGCCTAACCCCCTCTGCCATCGCTGTTGTAGTGCCACCCTCCCCATGCCCCCCATCCTCCTGCAATAGCCACTTGCAATCACTAAAAAATAGAGAGGTGTGGAGCACTCACCTTGGCAGAACGCAGGCTGCACTGTACCTTGTTTGGGGGGTAACCGCGCAGCTACTGACTTTCTCAGCGATCTCCATCCAGGCTTGCTTGGTCAGGCAGGCAGACCTCTTCTTACCATCACTGGGGAAGAGGACCTCCTGGTTTTCCCTTGCAGCCTGAAGGAGAATCTGGAGGGAGGCATCACTGAACCATGGGACCATGCTTTGTCTTGTCTCGGCCATCCTGCAACGTCCACCTCGGGGTGGGGGTGGGGGTGGAGGTTCAGAGTCAATGTAGAACAGGTGACTGCAAGGAAGCAATGCAAGCAGGGCTAGCAGGGCTTTAAATATGGTGCCAGCACCTGCCCTGGAGGCATCTCGCCTTCCACTCCCGCCGCTTGATTCGGGGTGCCCTGTGCCTCCATTATGCAAAGTTGCCACCTGCCGCATGATCGCGGTGGGGCAGCTGCCCACGTGACAAATGTGAATGTCCAATTAAGGACTGCAGACAGGATCCTGATGTTGCCAGGGCAATCAGAGGGCCAGAAGCTCAGAAGCCTCAGCAGTGCCACTAAGAGAGGTAGTTGCTGCTGAGGCATGCAGGAGACCTTGGGAGCAGGGCCAGGTAAGTTTAAAAAATATAAAAAATTCAGGGGGCCGAGGGTCAGAGGGGAAATCCTCCCTGCCCACTCCCCTCTCTTTGGGCCAGCCTCCAGCTGCTACAGGGTGCTGCCTCCATTAATTAGCACCTTCTCATGCGACGGGGGTCGCCCCACCATTGGCAAAATGCCAGCGGCCTGTACAATGGCCCCTAATTGGGCCTTTAATTATGCTATTTGGCTGACCACTTCCTTGGAGCAGGCAGCTGCTCTGCATCTGGGCCCACTATTGGTAAAATGTCGCGACAGCAGGACCACATCAGGGAGCTGATGCATCGCAGTTCCCCGTGATTTTACTGGTTTCACCGCCCTCGTTCCCACGCCCTCCCCCCCCACCATCCCTCAGCCCCCATTCCACCACCCGGTAGCCGGTAAAATTCTGGCCACAGAATCTTTAGCCCAGAAATTTGGGCGCACCCATTTTACAGGCAGGGGTTGGCATATGTTGCCCCACCTGCACCCAAACGGTAAGACTCAAAGCCTTGTTTCAATGGAGCTGACGGGGCAACAAAAATCCACCAGCAAAGAGGAGTGCAAGATTGGGCTGCTGCTAATGTCACAGTGCCTCAAGGTAAGTGGGTTGGGAGATCAGGGATCAGGCCAGGAGTGTAAACGATAATGTGGGTTACTTACTTTCTTGGTTGGGCCCAGTAGACAATCCCAAGGCCTAGGTTTCCTAAGTACAGAGGCAAACCAATCTTGGAAAGTGGGCCTTTAACAGTTGTTGGGCCCTTTGCATGCAAATACAATGGCAAAACGCCTGCTTCAAGCATGGGTAAAGGACTCATATTTATTGTCTTTACCCAATATGGTGAACAGCATATGGCTGGAAATCCATCATATTGGGCAAGTAATAGGCTGAGTAGCGTTCAAATAACTGAAGTGCCGGCCTGGATTATATTCCAAGAGTAGGGCTTGTTCCCACAATCTTCTGACTTGAAGGTATGTGTAACCACTGAGCCAAATTGATATTTTAGAAACAAAAGGGAAGGCACAAGGCCAAAAAGCAGGAAGGCAAAAGGATACAGAATGGGAGAGAAGAAGATAGCCAGCAATTAAAATTTAAACACCAACTTACTGTTGGGAATGGAGGAAAACTAGGAAGAATACAGAAGAATTTAATGAAATTAAATAAAAAGGGCAGCAGACTACACAGGATTGTATTCGGTAATGAAAATGTTAGTTGCATCTAACAGAAGCAATGTTATATGGAAACCAAACAGTATAGTGAAGCATTAATGAACTTAAAGGGAAAGATTTTGTATTAAAATAAGTGGTAACTAAAAGAGCATAATGAATTCAAAAAAACTGTAACAGTGACTCAATTGAAGATTTAATACTAATACCTTTATGATAAAGACAGAGGCTTGCGAACAGTCAGTTGTTAAGAATTTTCTCGTTAATATACATAAACCCCTTCAAAAGTATTTATATTTTTGATTAACATAAGAACTTACCCTGAGACATTAATATGTAACAAGTTTCCACATACTGGGGTGAAATTCAACTTTGACAGTAGCGTAAAATGGGCAGTAATGGATCAGCTACATGTTATACACCTCGCTTGAGTTTCCTTCAGAAGTTGAATTTCACCCCCAACTCTCGTCAATTTTCAGAGGTGTTTACTGATGGTGGACCAAAGATTAAAAATGAAAAAGTTGTTTCTTCGAACCCATGCAGATAATAAAATCTGTTGCACTGAAAATGTTCATAAAGATTGCAAGGAAGAATCAATTAACATCAATTGCAAGCTGTAATCAACACAAAGTGTTTCAAGGTAGGCATTTCAAGCACATGTTTGATTTCTCTGTATTGGGTTTCTGTAATTCATCAAAGCTGGTGATGTTAATAATGTGATTTTTTAGGACTTTCTTTTGTAGAAATGTGGCTTTCTGCTTGAATTTGACTGATTTAGGGGTCTTTGAATTCTGAAGGAATACTTCAATACCATATGGGAAGGTAATACTATAAATAAAAAATGCTGTAGTTTATAATATTCAGCCTTGACAAATTAAAGAAAATATTTTTATAGGCATGAGGAAGACGTGCATTTTGAAAACCATACAGGATATTTAGTGCTCCAAAGGTTAAATAAATGTGCACAACTTCTGAAATCATTTCAGGTGCCAATGCCCCATAAAATATTTTGAACCAGGCTTTCAATGTGCTAATCTTGATTCTATATATGAATAAAATATTTTTATAAAGGTGGCAATGCATTTGACAGCAGAAGTCCTCAGGGAGCCTCCCACCCTGTAATATGATTATGCAGTGCTATTGATGCAAGGCACAGAGCATTCTTAATCTCAGAATCTCCCTGTCTCTTGTTTGAAAGAGAATTTAAGTGATGAGATTCAGCAGTGTGGAAATTAATCTCACACTCTTACTTGAGACATGGGATGTTGTCCTTTACTCCCTCTGGTGTTAATGCATTTGTACTACCAGATAATGCTGCAGTCTTTGAAAAAGAAAGCTGTGAAGTATCAGTGAATGGTGGTATAGATTCAGGTTCTGGAGTAATAATATCTTCAACTTCATACTGTAATCGCAGTTCCAGAGCCTAGAAACACAAAGATTTCAAGAAAATATTAAACACAATTTCTTGCCTTAAGGATTACAAGCATTTTACAAGTATATTTAATCTGCTATTTTTCTCTTGGCAGTTTTCACCATCTCATGTAGTTTATAGGACGGGCAGGAGGTCTGCTCTTAGATCTTCACTTATCCTCCATAGCATGAGTGATCCACGAAAAATTGACCTTCTGATTTTCCCTCACTGTGGGAAGGTGTCTGGCCTCCATCTGCCATTTCTCCAGATTAGTGTGGCTCAAATTGGGAATTCTAGCAGCAGCCTGAATTTTCTCTAGTCTTCGATAGTGGGCAGGCAGTTGTGCCACAATGGCCCCATTATAATTAAGTCTGAGGACCAATATCTCGTGAATCTCTGATTTTACCTCATGCTGCATCCCTGTGCACCCAATGGGCACTTCTGAATTTCTGGGACTTTATGTTTTATATTACCATTGAAAATATAGCAGCTGTTTTACATGCACTACTGTAAATCAGTGTTAAATGCACAATAGCTGTAGGTATTCTGGCAGCAGATGGCACCTCTACACCTAGCTCTTAGCACACTCAGAATGTTCAATCCCCACAGTTGTTGCCGGGTAGCATCAACAATGCCAGCAAACCGCCAGTCAAGAAGAAACAGGCAGATAGTGAAGAAGACCCCTGAGTGCATCTCACTCTCCAGCCAGTATTCAGTTCTGAATACTGAGGAAAGTGATCGTTCATCTAGGGAGTTCAGCCAGAGCCAAGGCCATGGCAATATGGGTGGCTCAGCTGTACAGGGGGATACAAGGAAGACTGGAAGAGTGATAGTTATAAGAGATTCGATAGTCAGGGGAACAGACAAGCATTTCTGTAGCCGCAGACATGGATCCAGGATGGTGTGTTGTCTCCCTGGTGGCAGGGTCAAGGATGTCACTGAACGGCTGCAGAGCACCCTGAGGGGGGAGGATGAACAGCCGGCAGTTGTTGTCCACATTGGTACCAATGACATAGGTGGAAGAGGGATGTGGTCCTGTAGAAAGAGTTCAGTGAGCTAGGTAAGAAATTAGCAAGCAGGACAGCAAAAGTAGTAATCTCTGGATTACTCCCAGTACCATGCACAAGTGAGTATAGAAATAGGAGGATACTGCAGATGAATGCATGGCTGGAAAGATGGTGCAGGAGGGAGAGCTTTCGATTCCTGTGGCATTGGGACCAGTTCTGGAGAAGACGGGACCTGTACAGGCCGGACAGGTTGCACCTGAACAGAGCTGGGACAAATTTTCTTGCAGGGCAATTTGCTAGTGTTATTGCGGTGGGTTTAGAGGAACTTGACAGGGGCGTGGGAGCCAGGAGATAATTACAAGAGAGAAACACCAAAGTACACAAAGAGTTGGAAGAGACAGATAGCACAAGAGTAGGAAATAGAAAAGTATTAGGTGAGGTCAAAGTAAGATTGTTAGACAGTACCAGAGAAGGGAGTAGTTCCATATTGGATGGCAGTGGACTGAGAAGGACAATGAGGAATGCAATGACAGGATTACAATGCATGTATGTAAATGCACAAACTGTGGTGAATAAAGTTGGTGAGCTACAAGCACAAATTGTAGGATGGGAATATGATGTAGTAGTAATATCGGAACCGCGGCTTAAAAATAGCGAGGGCTGGGTGCTTAATATTCAAGGATATAAAGTGATCAGAAAAGATAGAGAAGGAAGAAAAAGAGGTGGGTTAAAGCCTGGCTCAGGTATAAAATTAAAACCCAACGCGGGCCCGACTCGACCACAGCGAACCCGAGCCCTTTAATGTTTCTTTGCGCCCTACCCGACCCGACCCGACACGAATCTCATTCATCTGTTCCGGCAGCAGGCTATTCCTGCAGCTGGAGTCGTGGGGAATCATGGGTAAGCCTGATCCCATCTCTGCCTGCAAGCAGTGTCCAGCACGACACGACCAGAGCCCGAATGCTGGACTCGAAATTTTGATCAGACCCAACCTGAACCCGACACATATAGTCGGGTCGAGTCGGGTTCGGGTTGGGTAGCCAGGCTTTAAAGTGGGTGGCAGTCCTGATTTGGGAAGGCACTGCAGTGCTGGAAAGGGAGGATGTCCTGAAAGAGGCAAGGACATAATCCATTTGGAGTTGAGGAGCAAAGGGGGTATGATCACGCGACTAAGGGTATTCAAAAAGCCTCCAAATAGTGAGAGAGAGATAGAGGAGCAAATCTGCAGGAAAATCATGGAGATATGCAAGAACTATAAAATGGTGATATTGAGGGACTTTAATTACCAAATATTGATTGGGATAATTTTAGAGTAAAGGGTAAGGAGGGGGAGGAATTTCTAAAATATGTTCAGGAGAATTTCCTTGATCAGTATGTTCTCAGCCCAACTGGAAAAGAGGCATTGCTGGATCTGGTTCTGGAAAAAGAGGTGGGCCAAGTAGACCAAGTGTCTGTGGGGGAGCACTTGGATAAAAATGATCATCGTATCATCAGTGAGGATGATATGAACTGCCTGCAACAGGACATAGATAGGCTAGCAGAATGGGCAGAGAGGTAATTTAATTTAATACTCACAAATGTGAGGTGATGCATTTTGGTAGAAGGAATGGGGCGAGGCAATATATACTGAATGATGCAGTTCTAAAGAGTGTGCAGGAACAGAAGGACCTGGGGGTGCATGTGCAGCGATCTTTGAAGGTGGTGGGACATATTTAGACAGTGGTTAGGAAAGCATATGGGATCTTGGGATTCATAAATAGAAGCATTAAATTCAAAAGCAGGGAAGTTATGCTGAACCTTTATAAAGCTCTGGTTAGGCCCCAACTGGAATATTGCGTCCAGTTCTGGTCAGCACACTTCAGGAAGGATGTGAGGGTCCTTGAGAGGGTGCAGAGGAGATTTACCAGAATGGTTCCAGGAATGGAGGATTTTAGTTACAAGGTTAGGTGAAAAAGCTGGGCTTGGGCTCCTTAGAACAAAGAAGATTCTGGGGAGATTTAATAGAAGTGTACAAAATTATGACAGGCTTAGATAAGTTAGACAAGGAAAAGCTGTTCCCATTAACAAATGGCACAAGGACCAGGGGACACAGATTGAAGGTGTTGAGCAAAAGATGCAGGGGGAATATGAGAAAGAGGGGAGGCGGTAGCGTAGTGGTATTGTCACTGGACTAGTAACCCAGAGATCCAGGGTAATGCTCTGGGGATGTGGGTTCAAATCCCATCAGAGCAGAAGATGAAATTTGAATTCAATTAATAAATCTGGAATTTAAAAAAAGCTAGTCTAATGATGGCCATGAAACCATTATCAATTATTGTAAAAAACCATCTGGTTCACTAATGTCCTTACCTGGTCTGGCCTACATGTGACTCCAGACCCACAGCAATGTGGTTGACTCTTACATGCCCTCTGAAATGGCCTAGCAAGCCACTCAGTTGTACCTAACCGCTACGAAGTCAATAAAAAAGAATGAAACCGGACGGAACACCCGGCATCGACCTAGGCACCGGAAATGGCAACGGCAAACTGTCGACCCTGCAAAGTCCTCCTTAATAACATATGGGAGCTTGTGCCAAAGTTGGGAGAGTCGTCCCACAGACTAGTCAAGCAACAGCCTGACATAGTCATACTCACGGAATCATACCTGACAATGTCCCAGACACTGCCATCACCATCCCCAGGTATGTCCTGTCCCACCAGCAGGACAGACCCACCAGAGGTGGCAGCACAGTGGTATACAGTCGGGAGGGAGTTGCCCTGGGAGTCCTCAACATCAACTTCGGATCCCATAAAATCTCATGGCATCAGGTCAAACATGGACAAGGAAACCTCCTGCTGATTACCACCTACTGCCCTCCCTCAGCTAACGAGTCAGTACCCCTCCATGTTGAACAGCACTTGGAGGAAGCACTGAGGGTGGCAAGGGCGTAGAATGTACTCTGGGTGGGGGACTTTAATGCCCATCACCAAGAGTGGCTTGGTAGCACCACTACTGACCGAGCTGGCCGAGTTCTAAAGGACATAGCTGCTAGATTAGGTATGCGGCAAGTGGTGAGGGAACCAACAAGAGGGAAAAGGATACTTGACCTCGTCCTCACCAATCTGCCTGCCACAGATGCATCTGTCCATGACAGTATTGGTAGGAGTGACCACCGAACAATCCTTGTGGAGACGAAGTCCTGCCTTCACATCGAGGATACCCTCCATCGTGTCGTGTGGCACTATCACCGTGCTAAATGGGATAGTTTTCAAACAGATCTAGCAAACAAAACTGGGCATCCATGAGGCACCGTGGGCCATCAGCAGCAGCAGAATTGTACTGAACCACAATCTGTAACCTCATGGCCCAGCATATCCCCCAGTCTACCATTACAATCAAGCCAGGAGACCAACCCTGGTTCAATGAAGAGTGCAGGAGGGCATGCCAGGAGCAGCACCAGGCATACCTCAAATTGAGGTGTCATCCTGGTGAAGCTACAACACAGGACTATCTGCGTGCCAAACTGCGTAAGCAGCATGCGATAGACAGAGCTAAGCGATCCCATAACCAACGGATCAGATATAAGCTCTGCAGTCCTGCCATATCCAGTCGTGAATGGTGGTGAACAATTAAACAACTAACTGGAGGAGGTGGCTCCACAAATATCCCCATCCTCAATGATGGGGGAGCCCAGCACATCAGTGCAAAAGATAAGGCTGAAGCATTTGCAACAACCTTCAGCCAGAAGTGCCGAGTTGATGATTCATCTTGGCCTCCTCCTGAAGTCCCCAGCATCACACATGCCAGACTTTAGCCAATTCGATTCACTCCGCGTGATATCAAGAAATGACTGAAGGCACTGGATACTGCAAAAGCTATGGGCCCTGACAATATTCCGGCAATAGTACTGAAGACCTGTGTTCCAGAACTTGCTGCGCCACTAGCCAAGCTGTTCCAGTACAGCTACAACACTGGCATCTACCCGGCAATGAGGAAAATTGCCCAGGTATGGCCTATACACAAAAAGCAGGACAAGTCCAACCCGACCAATTACCGCCCCATCAGCCAACTCTCAATCATCAGTAAAGTGATGGAAGGTGTCATCAACAGTGCCATCAAGCAGCACTTGCTTAGCAATGACCTGATCAGTGAAGCTCAGTTTGGGTTCCGCCAGGGCCACTCAGCTCCTGACCTCATTACAGCCTTGGTTCAAACATGGACAAAAGAGCTGAACTCAAGAAGTGAGGTGAGAGTGACTGCCCTTGTCATCAAGGCAGCATTTGACCAAGCATAGCATCAAGGAGCCCTAGAAAAACTGAAGTCAATGGGAATCAGGGGGAAAACTCTCCGCTGGTTGCAGTCATACCTAGCGCAAAGGAAGATGATTGTGGTTGTTGGAGGTCAATCATCTGAGCTCCAGGACATCACTGCAGGAGTTCCTCAGGGTAGTGTCCTAGGCCCAACCATCTTCAGCTGCTTCATTAATGACCTTCCTTCAATCATTAGGTCAGAAGTGGGGATGTCCATTGATGATTGCACAATGTTTTCGCAACTCCTCCAATATCCAGGCTTGGGCTGATAAGTGGCAAGTAACATTTGTGCCACACAAGTGCCAGGCAATGGCCATCTCCAACAAGAGAGAATCTAACCATCTCCCCTTGACATTCAATGGCATTACCATCGCTGAATCCCTCACTATCAACATCCTAGAGGCTACCATTGACCAGAAACGGAACTGGAGTAGCCATATAAATACCGCGGCTACAAGAGCAGGTCAGAGGCTAGGAGCCCTGCGGTGAGTAACTCACCTCCTGACTCCCCAAAGCCTGTCCATCATCTACAAGGCACAAGTCAGGAGTGTGATGGAATACCCACCACTTGCCTGGATGGGTGCAGCTCCAACAACACTCAAGAAGCTTGACACCATCCAGGACAAAGCAGCCCGCTTGATTGACACCCCATCCACAAACATTCACTCCCTCCACCACCGATGCACAGTGGCAGCAGTGTGTACCATCTACAAGATGCACTGCAGCAACGCACCAAGGCTCCTTAGACAGCACCTTTCAAACCCGCAAACTCTACCAACTAGAAGGACAAGGGCAGCAAATGCATGGGAACACCATCACCTGCAAGTTCCCCTCCAAGTCACACTACGTCCTGACTTGGATCAATATTGCTGTTCCTTCACTGTCCCTGGGTCAAAATCCTGGAACTCCCTTCCCAACAGCACTGTAGGTGTATCTAAACCACATAGACTGCAGCAGTTCAAGAAGGCAGCTCACCACCACCTTCTCAAGGACAATTAGGGATGGGCAATAAATGCTGGTCTGGCCAGCGAAGCCTACATCCCATGAATGAATTTTTAATAAGTACTTTTTTACACAGCAGGTGGTAATGACCTGGAACTCATTGCCCACAAGAGTGGTGGAAGCGGAGACAATCACTGACTTCAAGAGGAGTTTGGATGGCCATTTGAGAGAAATAGACTTGCAGGGCTGCAGGGATCAAGCCGGGGAGTGGGAGTGACAGCTTAGCTCTGTGGAGAGCTGGCATGGGCTCAATCAGCCGAATGGCCTCCTTCTGTGCCGTAAATGACTCTATGACTCTAAATGTGGTTGATGCAGGGGATATACAAATCACAGCAAGGGAGTTCAGCAGAAAATGCTGGAAATACTCAGCAGGTAAGGCAGCATCTGTGAAGGAGAAACAATGTTAATGTTTTAGGTTGATGATCTTTCATCAGAACTGGAACAAGTTGGAGATGTAACAGATTTTAAGTGAGTACAGAGGCAGGGAAAGTGGGAAGGGGCGAAAAACAAAAAGGAAGGTCTGTGATTGGGTGGAAGATAGGAGAGATCAAAGGCCAAGAAAAGATCATGGTGAAAGGCAAAAGGAGATGGTAATGGGAACAGAAAATGCTGGAAATATTCAGCAGATCAGCATCTGTGGACAGAGAAACAGAGTAAACGTTCAAGATGATGGCCTTTCTTCAGAACTGTAAAAACTTAGAAAACAGTTAATGTATTAAGTTACTTGGAAACTGCTTAACGAAAAGCAGTTAGGAGATACAAAAGATCATCAGTGGGGCAGAAAGAAAAGACAAAAGAAAGTGCAGATAATTTAGGGGTAAAAAGACACAGAAGACATTCATATGCGCAAAATCATGAGAAATAAAGAAATAATAATTTTTAAAAACAAGTTGAAGGTACAGCAGGTATGAAATTAAAAGACAAAATACAAGCAGAAAATGATGAATACATCAGTTGTAAAAAGAGAAAAATGGGTCCATTTCATTGCTCAGTTACCAGCACAGTGCTCTGACAAAAGAATCTTTGACTCAAACAGCAACCCACTTCCCTTTCCTCTGGACACTGACTGATGCACCCCATATTGCATGCACCCACTGTTGTGAAGAAAATAGGTATAGCTAAGGTTTGAAGTTACCAAAGTCAGTGTTAAGACCAGATGGCCGCAGAGCACCCGACAGAAAGAGAGATTCTGTTCTAGAAACCAGTGTAAAAGACCAACAACAATAATTTGCAATGATATACCTCTTTAAGGCAGAAATAACGTCCCAAGATGCATAAGGGAAAAATAAAGATGGAGGGGTCAGAGCAGGAATAGAAGGATGAAGTTAAAGTGGCAAGCAACGGGCAGATTGGGGTGACACCAGCCAACAGAACAGAAATTTCTGGAAAAGTAGTCACCTAATCTGCGTATGGTCCCCTCAATGTACAGGAGACTGCATGCCAATAGTTAAGGTTCTTCTTTGGCCTCCCTGTCTCGAGAGACAATGGGTAAGCGCCTGGAGGTGGTCAGTGGTTTGTGGAGCAGCGCCTGGAGTGGCTATAAAGGCCAATTCTGGAGTGACAGACTCTTCCACAGGTGCTGCAGAAAAATTTGTTTGTCGGGGCTGTTACACAGTTGGCTCTCCCCTTGCGCTTCTGTCTTTTTTCCTGCCAACTGCTAAGTCTCTTCGACTCGCCACACGTTAGCCCCACCTTTATGGCTGCCCGCTTCTGGACGCTTTAAGTGCTATGGATGTTAACTCGCTGGGGGCTTTCTTGTAGTTCAACAATGCAATGCGCTTAGCGGTTATGACAGGTTCCAGCTCTTCAAAATGAGATTGAAACCAGTCTGCATTCCTCTTCACACGTTTGCCATAGGTGGTCAAAACTGACTCATAGATGGCGTCTCTGATGTGGGCCCACTTGGTCTCAGCATCCCCTGTGGGAGTGTTTTGAAGGGCTTTTACAAATGAATTTAGAAATTTTTGGAACAGCTGTGGATGAGAAATTCTGCTCATGTTGATGCACGGGTGGCCCTTCTGCTTGGAGTGATGCAGGTCCTTTGGTTTGAGTCTAACCTAGCTGCGTGTGATTTGAACACTGTTTAAGGAAGCTTGCCTTGTGACGATGAGGTCTAGCTGGTGCCAACGACGCGATCTTGGGTGCCTCCATGAAACCTGGTGACAGGGTTTAGTGTAAAAGAACGAGTTGGTGATACAGAGGTTGTGATAGGTACACAACTCAAGCAGTCTCTGTCCATTCTCATTCATCCTTCCAATGCCATAGCGCCCAAGGCAGGAGAGCCATGAGTCATGGTCAGCCCCAACCCTGGCATTAAAGTCCCCCAGCAGGAACAGGTGTTCGGTGTTGGGGATGCTACTAATGATATTATGGAGTTCCTTGTAGAACTGGTCTTTAGCTTCATGTGGGGAGCAGAGTGTTGGAGCATAGATGCTGAGTAGGTGTACTGGATCAGAGGCGGTGAGCAGTCGGATGGATGGTATGCATTCCGAGCCATTTGAGGGAGGCTCTATCATGCTGAGCAAGGAGTTTCTGATGGCGAAGCCCACTCCATGCTGTCTTGGTTCTTCAGGATCCCTACCCTGCCAGAAGATGGTGTAGTCTTGCTCTGTTCGATATCCACTCACAGGGAGGCGTGTCTCCTGAAGTGCTGCAATGTCTACATTGAGTCTGCTGAGCTCGTTGTTAATGATGGCGGTCTTCCGAGAATCGTTGATTTGTGTAAGGTCTTCCGACAGGCCAGGACGTTCTGACATTCCAGCTTGCAAAACGAAGGGCTGGTACCTTCTTTCCTTTTTTCGTGCTGTTTGGTGCGGTGTTGCAGTCCACTTTTCGGGCAATGATCCTGAGCTCCAAGCTCCCAGTGAAGCAGGTGGACTGTGGCGGGACAGAACCTTATTGACCGGGGGCTGCCCGGTTTGAGGCGGGTGGTAGCTGTCCAGTGAGGTGCGATGACCTCTCCCACCAACAAAGGCAATCCATGGCGCCCAATCTCTACGCCAATTGAGCTGGACTTATAACCCGTAACTGCTGCCTTCTGTGTTGTTTCGGTCGCTGTGAGGCGACTATGGAGTGACCTCTCCATGGCGTATGCCTGGGTGAATGTATGGAGGTTGAGAGTTGCCCAAGTGTCAAAACCCCCCTCTCGGCCTTTCTGGTGGGGTCCAAAGGAGTGCAAAGCACGACACTCCCAGCTCACCCCCCACCCCCCGCACCCACTCCCCCCCTCTCAACCCTTCCCAGCTCCCCTCTCACACTATCTTCCCCCTGCACCCCCCTTACAGCCCCCTTCCCAGCTCCCCCTCGCACCCCCTTCCCTCCACCCCTCCCCGTCGCACCCCCTCCTCCCACCGGCATCCTCCTACCCCTGTGTAGGGGCCCTAACAACCCCACTGCCTTGTGGGTGTCTCGGGAGAGACCAAGGCTAAGGGAGTAAACCCTAACAGAAAATCCGGAGCGGAACCCCGTAGGCGGTCATGTGTCACCTTTGGCATGTTTCCGGCAGTTCCTGCAGCCATAGTTAAGATAGTATACTAGATTACAGGAATTGATTGCTGTCTCACATAAAAGGCATATTTGTGGCCCTGGATATTGGTGTAGGTGGAGACAAATGGACAAGTGTTGCATCTCCTACCTTTACAGGGGAAGCTGCCAGGGAAAGAACAGCTGGAAGTAAAGTGGTAAGAAAATGGACAAGATATTGCAGAGGGACCAGTACCTCTGAAAAGCGGGACACAGAAAATGTCTTTTTATCTCCCCTCAGCTGCTTATATATTATTTTGTCCTTCTAATAATTCCGTATTATCGCACTGATGATATCTGTACTGTACAAAATATCTACAGGATGTACTACTAAAAGTATAAGTGGTGTCCATTTACATTCTATATAAATGTTTTCATCTGTCTGGAAAATATTAAGAGCTAAACTAGAGAAATGAACAATAGACACAATTTCTATCTCCCCCCTTCCCACTCACCAAAAGTCACACTAATTAATTCAATTTTACTATTGGAGTAATTGAATGCAATGATATATACCACTGCAAACAATTTGTATTTGTTAATTATCAGCTATAATTATAAGCCCACTCATTCACATTCTTGTCTGACGTAAAAATACAAATACATAAAACTGCAGCACCACTAAAATTGTACCTTATTATGGAAATAACAACTTTGTTGCTTGTGGCAACGCAACAGGGAGGAAGAAGTAAAGACCTTTATTTAGACACTCACCACTAACTCAGCAGTAACTTCATGCTTGCTGAATTTGTAAACGATCACATGTGCAGAAATGCCTGCAACACAGAAAATTCTGCTCTCTGGACACCAACTGATCATCTGGATAGCATATGGATCCTCTTCTACGATCTCTGCAATCTGCTTTGCATCTTTCATTTTCTGCTTTTCAAAGACTTTGGAGGTTTTCAGTTTATATAATACTTGAAGAGTTACTAGTAAAAGACAGGCAAGAACAATCAGATCAGTTAAAAAGCAACAGTGGTGGTTAAAGATACAGTTGATAAAACAATAACAGAATTGAACAAAGTGCTTTTTTCCCATATTCTAGTCAGGTTTGATAACCTGATGTTTAATTATCTCAGTGCTGTATTGGAGCTCTTATCGTGCCGAGCTTGAACTTTGCATTTTTGCATGACAAAATACAACTTGCTGGTAACCACTGCAGCTGTTGGCAAAGAAACACTGCTGACAAAAATAAAGTTCAAGCCTTAGGTATAACCTTTGAAAGAACACCAATGGTGTTCTTCTGAGATTGGGGGTTAAGATATATTGTTGGGCCAGAGCAAAGGGGACTTCAATTTGTATATGGCAATGCTAAGTCCAACTTGGGAATGCTTTGTGCTGACACTCGGGGCTGGAATTTTTATTTTGGGCCGAGACCCTAACATCGGCACCATTTCTGGGTCCCAACCCCACTCTGAGGAGGAAGCAGTCATGGGATGCGATTCTCCCGGAGGTTGTCCCTAATTTGCTGGAGAGCAGGCTTGGTGCCTAATAAGGGGTGGCCAGCACGGGAAGAAGGTGCGAAGCTGAAAGTGTGGGCCTGATTTAAAGGGATGATGGAAGCCATTATTGTGGCTGCTGTATTGCAATGCTATTGGAGGGAGAAGCGAGGAGCAAGAAAGGCAAAGATCAGACACCCATGGCAGGGCAGCCCCAAGGCTCCGTGATGCCACCCTTAAGGTAAAGGTGGTGGTAGTGAGAAATAATTGAGGTATCTTGTTCCAGGAGAGTGGCAGGAGAATGCCATCCAGCCTGACCAAGCAGGCCTGGCTGGAGGTGGCAGAGCAAGTGATCAGCCGCAGCGTTGTAAGCAGGACCTGCGTGCAGTGCCACAAGAGGTTCAATGACTTTCTTTGTTCTGGCAAGGTGAGTGCAGCACGACACCCAGATGAGAGGCTTTCAGGTCTGCAGCCACCAGCAGATATACCAGCTGCCTGAGGGGGCACAGTGATCCTGACCATGGGAGAAATGTGTGCCCAGGATAATTACTGACCCATAAGCAAATCCCTCATACTACTGAGGAGCTGGCAGCACTAATAAATGCAGATCTCATTTAAATGAGCCACTGGAATTGGTGAGAGAGGCCAGCATTGCTTTATCTCCCTCTCTCTCTCTCTCTTTTCTCCTTGCAGGAGAAGAGTGCTCACAATGCCAGAAAGAGAGCTCACATAGGTGGAGGAGTGCCCCAGCTCACCATCCTTACCAGAATGGAGGAGGCAGCCCTTGACATCGCGAGGGTGATGTCACATGAAGACGTGGGTGTTGGAGAAATGTGAATACCTGTAAGAGAGGGTGAAAAGATATTGAATTCTGTAGATGAAGGGAATGGAGTGCACTCCACCCCAATTGGCAGCATTCCAAAACTTGAGCTGCATTGGGAAACCTCAGCTCTGCAGAGGCATCTGCTTTCAGCGGCGGGTATTCATGATCGCTTTCTTACGTCTCCCATAGGGTCAGTTGTGGAGGTGGAGCATGCCAGTACCACAGCTACATCACCGGCATCCTCAGAAGAGATGGAAGACACAGAACCAGCACCGTCATTCAAGTGCACCCTCCACCAGTGCAGAAACACTCACATCAGTGGGTCCTCAAGCACGGTTAGAAAGGGTGGCATGGGGTGAAGAGCATGTCATGAGTGAGCAAGAGGAGTTGAGAGAGGCAGAGGCAGCTATGGGTAGCCACCCTCAGAGGATGGAGGACAGACACAGACATGGTCAGCTGGCGCAAATGCACAGTCTTGGGAGTCACAAGCAAGGCAGCTCTACTTTGACCAGCAGCGTGAGATGTGTGCCCACATGTCGGAGTTCCCTGAGGCAGTTCAGAGTCAGGGGTTGAGAATGGAGGAGTCCATTCAGCTCATTGCATCACCATGACTCAGGGTTTTGACACATGAGCTCCTCCATTTGGAGTGGATGCAGGAACAGTGTACTGACATGCACAGAATGCATACTATGTTCTGTAGCATTGGCCAGTCAGTGGCACCGATGGGAAGATGCATGAGGTAGCTGCCAGTTGTGCCCCAGCTAGTGATCCACTCTAGCAATCCAGAGTGTCGTCAAAGGGCTAAGACAGTCACTGATGATGGTGCCACCCCTCATGAGGCACTATCATCATTGGCCTCCTTGGGCCCTCTGACCGAGGGATCATATATGGAGCAGGGCCCTTTGACAGAGGCTGTTCCTGTACTGACGCTGGTGCAGCAGCCTCTGGAGTTGCCCCCACTGCCACCTCTACAATGAGGACGAATGCGACAGGTATCTCAGCCACAAGCAGACACAGGTGAGCAGGCTACCTCCTCGCGCTGCGTAGATGTGGCCAAGAGCGAAGGTCACCATGTCTTTATTGCACTGAGTGGTTCACTAGGGTGAAGGTCGCCACGTCTTTATTGCACTGAATGGTTCACTGGGGTGGTTTTCATTTGTGCTTGTGTGAATTGTTAATTTTTAATTACATTGGAGATGTTGTGTCGTGATAACAGACTTGGGAGCTTCCATTTTTTGATGGCAGAACTGCAAAACAGAGAAGTAGCGATGAAGGGAGGCAAGTGCTTTATGCAACAAAAACAAGAAATGCTGGAATCTTTATGCATGTGTGTGCGTGCTATCATGGCAGCTGCCATCACAACTTCATCCTCTAGCAATCCAGGGTGCCACTGTTCTTCATAGCACCACCCAAAACTTTGTGGAAGGCTTCTATGGGACAAAGGATATCCTTTGAAGAGATGGTTACTGACACCTTTACATGATTCCAGGATGGAGGCACAGAGACGATACAACTGAAGCCATCTGCTCACAAGACCACCATCGAGCAGGCCATCAGGCTTCTGAAGTTGTGGTTCCGGTGCTTCCACTGGTCGTGTGGTGCCCTGCAGTACAGTCTTGCAAGGGTCTTGTGCGTTGCGATGGTCTAGAGAGGTGTGGACCTTAAAGAGGGTAAAGCTAGATTGACACAATGCATTGGAGGAGGAAGATGAGGAGGAAGATGCAGAGCAGAATGGTCCCATGCTGTACAGGGAGGTGGAAGGGGCCATTTCAAAGTCAAAGCACTCACCAGCTGAACCTTTAGGGAGTAGAAGCCCTTTCTGTTGATGAATCTCACTGGCTGCTCACTCAGCACCTTGATGGCCACATGGGTGCAATTAATGATGCCCCACACTTGCAGGAATCCAGCGATACAGGCAAATCCACTGCTCTTGCACCTGTGAGGCCCCATCTGTTTGAAATTGTATGTACTGCCCTGCTTTTGCAAATAGGGCAGCAGTGGCATGTGACATGCAATGGTGTGCTGTTTCTTGAGAGACGTCACCAAGGTCCACTGTCGATCCTTGGAACGAGCCAGAGGTGAAGAAGTTCAAGGCCACGTTGATTTTAACAGCCACTGGCAGGGCACGGTGACCAGTATTGCGAGGTCTGACATCTTCCTAACAAAGGCACAAATCTCAGATATCACCCGTCTGGATAGCCACTGTTTCCTGCGGCACTAATTTGCTGACATTTTCAGGTAACTTCTTCTTCGGCGGCACACTTGATGCTGAAGGCATGGCCTTCTTTGCCCTCATTCCTCTCCTCAGTGCTCCTCATGTCGAAGGGTTCTGCATCTGCTCCTGAGGATGTTTATCTTCATCGCTAGTTGTCCCTATTTCCAACCTTACTCCCATATCCAGTTGTTGCCTTGCTTGTGGTCAACTGCACTCACAATGCTTATTGTACTCCCCTTTTATGGGCCCACAATCTCTGGAGGGTCACGACCCCCCTCAACTGCCTGAGTGCGCAGCGACTACTTGCCCTGTTAACTCTGCTCACTCGACGGCAACTGTCTGTCAATGGATAAGTACCCCTCTCAGCCGTGTACCCTTTTATGAGCCTATCTCATTGAATGGCGCAGCCATGACTAGCTCCCTGCTGCATTGCCGCCTCCTTCTACTCGGCCTGTTCCAGATCCAGCGTAGATCCTGTGTCTTCCCTCAAAAATTGCAGACTAGCCCTAAACGAGCCGACAACAAGCACGTTAACAGGCTTAATTTGACATTGCTCAGAATCTGGCAAGTTGCTGGGTCCTGCTTTCCCCCCCTTGTCACAAAAATCACTGACCATTGGAATGCCATTGAGAAGCTGGCACAATGGCTAGCGCAGGGAAATTACACACTCATCTGCCTCAGTTCCCGCTCCCATTTCGCCACCAAATTCCTGCCCTCAATGACCAAAGCGGGAAAACGATTCTATTTTCCACCGCAAACACCACCTTTATTAGCATTAAAATGCTCCCTTTCCCCCCAAAAGGTACTGTTTTAAACCAAAATACATTTTCACTGTATTTCACCAAGAAGTGTAAACTAAATTTTTTACACAATTCCAACCAAAAAGTAAGATTCACAACATAAGGCTGATAGTGTGACTTTGGCCCAGAGACTGCAGTGAATCAGCTGACCATACTTGCATTGAAATGAGCTGACCATGTACAATAATGTGAGGTTACCTCATTTAAGTAGCTGAGTAATGCCCCCACCACATAGTGCATGATGTTCTGGAAATGTCACAAGTGAAGACCAGCAGCTAGTGAAGGGCTGCTGTCTGTCTGAACGGTGCTGCCATTTTAAGAAAATATTCAACTGCTGAGAATTTAAGACTCCTTGGTAAATTTGGCAGTTGAAGGCCAAAAAAAGTAGCAAAAAGGAAAGGTGACTTTATAAAGGAGAAGACTAGCAAGAAGAAACATTTTTGTTCTTTCTTCCCCTTCCAGGCACTCTGTGAAAATCTGTCCCAAACAGATACTCCATAACAAGAGCACTGTTTTGGCACTACAGTAGCATTACAGTTAAGTCCCCTAATTTTAATAATTTTTGGTGACTTAATGAGGTTTGGACACATTTTGTGTGGAGCGTCCCAGCTTACAATTTGTTGTATGCTACAGTGCAGCTAAGTGCATTGGGTGCAGAGTAGGCCTCAGGCCCCTGTGCCTGATAATATAAAAACCTAGTGCCCAATACACTTCAATGCATCAAGCACTTGTCATTGCTTTATTTGCCCATACACAAACATACTGTAAGATACATAAAATTGTAAATAAACTTAATATAATCTTAAAAACATTTACAAACAGGCCATTAAAGAATTTGAAAGTACCATGGAAAGGTTGGAGCTTACATACTTACTGGCAGAAGCATCCCAGAACTTCAATGAGCCATCTGCATGCCTGTGAAAAATAAGTTTAATTGCAAATGAAAACGAACTGACAGTAGGACTGTAATTCAAATAGACTAGGTAAGTGCAAATGAGGTAAGTAATTTAGTTAGCGTTTAAAAAATTGTTACAGATGCAGTAATTTACAAAAAATGGCTTTAATGATATAGAAAAATTTTATACTCTGCAACCCACTAAATGGGCAAATGGACACAACAATCAAACAACAACAACTTATTTTGCTATAGGATCTTTAACACAATAAAATGCCCCAAGGCACTTTACAGGAGCATTATAAAACAAAGTATGACACCGAGCTATAAAGGGAGCTATTAGGCCAGATGACCAAAAGCTTGGTCAAAAAGATAGGTTTTAAGGAGTGTCTTAAAGAAAAAAAGCGAGGTGGAGAGGCGGAGTGGTATAGGGAGGGGATTCCGGAGCTTGGGGCCTAGGCAACTGAAGGCAAGGCCACCAATGCTGGAGTGATTAAAATCAGGGATGTACAAGAATTAGGGAAGCGCAGATATCTTGGAGGGTTGTGGGTCTGGAGGAGATTACAGAGATAGGGAGGGGCGAGGCCATGGAGGGATTTGAAAACAAGGATGAGAATTTTAAAATCAAGACATTACTTGACTGGGAGCCAATGTAGATCAGCGACCACAGGGGTGATCGGGGAACTGGACTTGGTGCGAGTTAAGATATGGGCAGCAGAGTTTTGAATGGCCTCAAGTTTATGGAGAGTAGAATGTGGGAAACCAGCCAGAAGTTCGTTGGAATAGTCAGGTCTAGAGGTAACGAAGGCATGAAGGAGGGTTCATCTGAATTCATCTGAAAAATCCTAAAAACAAAGCATGATATGCAAAAGTATTTTGGTCTAATTTCACTAAAAGTAGTTGCAAGCTGTTGGTTGCTGTCAAAAAAGGAATAGTTAAGGAAATACACAACTGACTATATTAATACTTTATTTGCATAAGTGAGCAGCATGGAACTCTGAAAAGTGCTCCATAGAGAACATACAAATCTAACCCATTCAATGAAGTGAAAATAGGGATTTTTTTTAGTTAACTGGTAATATTTCATATAAAAATAATCAAATACTAATTTAACAATACATTTTCTAAAATCTAAACCACATGAGCATTGAAATTAGAGATTATTTCATCTATAACTATGAGGATATTTTCTGTACAGTCTGAGCAGCCTCTCGTACTATTAGAGATTGGTGAGCACTTAGACACAGCACTAGGATTGGAACAGGAATAGGCCATTCAGCCCCTCAAGCCTGCCCTGTCATTCAATTAGACCACGGTTGATCAGTATCTTAATTCCATTTACCTGCCTTGGTTCCATATTCCTTAATAATCTTATCTAACATAAATCTATGTCAATATTGCAATTTTCAATTGACCCAGACTGAACAGTTTCTTAGGGAAAAGAATTCCAGGTTTCCACTATTCTTTGTGTGAAGAAGTGCTTCCTGACTTCACTTCTGAATGACCTAGCTCTGATTTTAAGGTTATTATTCAGGACTCATCCGTCAGAGGAAGTAGTTTTAAGAGAAGAAAAGAGACAGAAGTAAAGAGAGAAGACTAGCAGCTAACATCACAGGGAACCTAAAAGTCTTCTATAAGCATATGAATAGCAAAAGGGTGGTAAAAGGAGGAGTGAGGCTGATTAGGGACCTAAAAGGGGATTTACACATGGAGACAGGGGACATGGTTGAGGTCCTAAATGAGTACTTTGCATCTTTCCATCTATCTTTACTAAGGAAGAAAATGCTGCCTAAGTCATGGTGAAAGAGGAGTTAGTTGAGACACTGGATGGGCTGAAAATTGATAAAGATAGGCTGGCTGTACTTAAAGTTGATAAGTCACCAGGATCGGATAAGATGCATCGAAGGACACTGAAAGTACCGAGGGTGGAAATTGTGGAGGCACTGGACATAATCTCCCAATCCTCCTTAGATTCAGGGGTGGTGATAGACGACAGGAGAACTGCAAATATTACATATGCTGGAACCACTCAGCAGGTCTGGCAGCATCTGTGAAAAGAGAAGCAGAGTTAACGTTTCGGGTCAGTGACCCTTCTTCAGTTCCGATGAAGGGTCACTGACCCGAAACGTTAACTCTGCTTCTCTTTTCACAGATGCTGCCAGACCTGCTGAGTGGTTGCAGCATTTCTTGTTTTTATTTCAGATTTCCAGCATCCGCAGTATTTTGCTTTTATGCAAATATTACACATATGTTCAAAAAAATTGTGAGGATAAGCCCAGCAACTACAGGTCAGTCAGTTTAACCTCTGTGGTGGGAAAACCTATGGAACGTTTAGAAACGATAATTCAGGACAAAATTAATAGTCATTTGGACAAACGTGGATTAATTAAAGAAAGCCAGCACAGATCTGTTCTGGGAAATCGTGTTTAACTAACTTGCTTGAGTTTTTTGATGAGGTAATGGAGAGGGTTGATCTGGTGTACATGGACTTCCAAAAGACATTTGATAAAGTGCCATATAACAGGGATGTCAGCAAAGTTAGAGCCCGTGGAATAAAAAGGACAGTATCAGCATGGATACAAAATTGGCTGAGTGATAGGAAACAAATAGTAGTGGTAGTTGTTTTTCAGACTGGATGAAAGCACATAGTGGGGTTCCCCAGGGATCAGTGCCAGAACCCTTGCTTTTCTTTTATATTAATGACATAGACTTGGGGGTACAGGGCACAATTTCAAAATTTGCTGATGACACAAAACTTGTGAACTGTGAGGAGGATAGCGATGAACATTAAGAGGACATAGGCTGGTGGAATGGGCAGACAAGTGGCAGATGAAATCCAATGCAGAGAAATGATTAATTTTGGTAGGATGAATGAGGAGAGGTAATATAAATTAAAGGGTACAATTCTAAAGGGGGTACAGGAGCAGAGGGACCCAGAGGGGGGATATATGTGCACAAATCATTGAAGGTTGCAGGGCAGGTTGAGAAAGCGGTTAATAAAGCATACGGGATACTGGGATTTATAAATAGGGCCATAGAGTACAAGAACAAGGGAGTTATGATAAATCTGCATAAAACACTGGTTCGGTCTCAACTGGAGAACTGTATCCAGTTCTGGGCACCACACTTTAGGAAGGATGTGAAGGCATTAGAAAGGTGCAGAAAAGATTCACAAAAATGGTTCCAGGGATGAGTGACTTCAGTTACTTGCACAGGTTGGAGAAGCTGGACCTGTTCTCCTTAGAGAAGAGAAGATTAAGAGGAGATTTGTGTTCAAAATCATGAAGGGTCTGGACAGAGTAGATAGGGAGAAATTGGTTCCTATTGGTCGATGGATCAAGAACCAGAGGGCACTGATTTAAGGTGATTCGCAAAAGAACAAGAGGCAGCATGAGGAAAAACGTTTTTACGCAATGAGTGGTTAGGAGCTGGAATGCTCTGCTTGAGAGTCTAGAAGGCTGTAAAGTGCCTTCTGGTGAATCTGTGCTGCACCCTCTCAAAGGCCCGTATATCCTTCCTGATATATCAATATATCCTTTGGAGTGTGTACAGGACTTATATTGTAGCAAATATGTCCTTGAACACCTCCCACTGTTATTTGTAGTTTTACCCATTAACAGTCCCGCCCAGGTTACTGTGGTCAATTTCAATTATCCTTCAAAGTTAGTCTTATTTAAATTTGAAACCTTGGTTTCTGATTCACCCTTCTCCCTCTGAAGCCTAATATCAAATTCAATCATATTATAGTCACTGTTATCTATATGTTTCTTTCCCATTATATTGTTAACTAATATTGTCCTGTTGGCCTGTTCAGCCGAAAGAACATATTGTTCCAGAAAACTGTCTTGAATACACTCAAGACATTTTCTGCCTTTGGGATTCAATCTGTTCTGTTTCTCCCAGTCAACATGAAAATTAAAGTCTCTCAAAATCTTCTTCTTTGGCCTCCTTGTCTCGAGAGACAATGGGTAAGCGCCTAGAGGTGGTCAGTGGTTTGTGAAGTAGCGCCTGGAGTGGCTATAAAGGCCAATTCTAGAGTGACAGAATCTTCCACAGGCGCTGCAGATAAAATTGGTTGTCGGGGCTGTTACACAGTTGGCTCTCTCCTTGCGCTTCTGTCTTTTTTCCTGCCAACAGCTAAGTCTCTTCGACTTGCCACTCTTTAGCCTCGCATTTATGGCTGTCCGCCAGCTCTGGCAATCACTGGCAACTGACTCCCATGACTTGTGGTCAATGTCACAGGACTTCATGTCGCGTTTGCAGACGTCTTTAAAGCGGAGACATGGACGGCAGGTGGGTCTGATACCAGTGACGAGCTTGCTGTACAATGTGTCTTTGGGGATCCTGTCATCTACCATGCAGCTCACATGGCCAAGCCATCTCAAGCGCCGCTGGCTCAGTAGGGTGTATATGCTGGGGATGTTGACCGCCTCGAGGACTTCTGCATTGGAGATACGGTCCTGCCACCTGATGCCAAGGATTCTCCGGAGGCAGCGAAGATGGAATGAATTGAGACATCGCTCTTGGCTGACATACGTTGTCCAGGCCTCACTGCCGTAGAGCAAGGTACTGAGGACACAGGCTTGATACACTCGGACCTTTGTGTTCCGTGTCAGTGTGCCATTTTCCCACACCCTCTTGGCCAGTCTGGACATAGCAGCGGACGCGTTTCCCATGCGCTTGTTGATTTCTGCATCGAGAGACAGGTTATTGGTGATAGTTGAGCCTAGGTAGGTGAACTCTTGAACCACTTCCAGAGCATGGTCGCCAATATTGATGGATGGAGCATTTCTGACATCCTGTCCCATGATGTTCGTTTTCTTGAGGCTGATGGTTCGACCAAATTCGTTGCAGGCAGCTGCAATCCTGTCAATGAGTCTGCAGACACTCTTCAGTGTGGGATGTTAATGCATCCTCGTCAGCAAAGAGGAGTTCCCTGATGAGGACCTTCCGTGATTTAGTCTTTGCTCTTAGACGGGAAAGGTTGAACAACCTGCCATCTGATCTTGTGTGGAGGAAAATTCCTTCTTCTGAAGATTTGAACGCATGTGAGAGCAGCAGGGAGAAGAAGATCCCAAACAGTGTAGGTGCGAGAACACAGCCCTGAATCACGCCACTCAGGATAGGAAAGGGGTCTGATGAGGTGCCGCTATGCTGAATTGTGCCTTTCATATTGTCATATACTTAGTAGCTTTGGTGGACATCCGATCTTTGCTAGTGTTCTGAAGAGACCACACCTGCTGACAAGGTCAAAGGTTTCTGTGAGATCTATGAAAGCAACCTAGAGGGGCATCTGTTGTTTGCAGCATTTCTCCTATAGCTGGCGAAGGGAGAACAGCATGTCAATGGTGGATCTCTCTGCTCGAAAGCCACACTGTGCCTCAGGGTAGACACACTCAGCCAGCTTCTGGAGCCTGTTTAAGATGACTCGAGCGAAGACTTTCCCCACTATGCTGAGCTGGGAGATTCCACAGTAGTTGTTGCAGTCATCGCGGTCACCCTTGTTCTTATAGAGGTTGATGATATTGGCATCGCGCATGTCCTGTGGTACTGCTCCCTCATCCCAGCACAGGCAAAGCAGTTCATGGAGTGCTGAGAGTATAGCAGGCTTGGCACTCTTGATAAGCACTCTTCTATTCCAACAAACTTCTCTGATCTCCATGTTTCTGCATCCCTCACCCACCAACTCATCACTCCCATCGTGAGTTCTGTGGACAACTCTCACCAAAGTCCTGTCTTTGTTTATTCCTCAATTCTACCCAGAGAATTAATGCCTGCTCATCCTTACTGATATCCTCTCTTTCTAATTCTGTAATGTGCTGGAGATAGGAAGGTACAGATAGGCATGGGGAGTAGGAAGTGTTATAATTTGTTTTTCTGTAAATAAAAGATATGTGTTATTTGAAATTCAGGGCTTGATTTAGTGTGGCTGTCGAGGGCAGGATTGCTGGCAGGGGCTGGGAGCGTGGGAAATCGCAACGCAGCCACCTGCCTGGAAATTAGGCATTGTGATGTCAATTCCAGATTTTGTCAGCGGTGGGAAAACACAATGGTGGTACCCTCGCCGCGATGTGACAGGGACCAATTTTAAAATGTTTAAATGCTGATTTAAATGCATTTAATATCATTAAAAGTGATTTTATATCCGAAGACTGATCCTGTGAACAGTGAGCAACAATGAGGTGCCTCTAGTTTCACAACCAGTGAAATCTGGCAGCACAAAGGCGAGAGGGCACATTGAGCGATGGGTAGGCAGCCTCGAGTATTGCAGCCTAGGGGAAGACAGGTGTTTGGAAGCCATTGTGGCAGGGCGTTTCCGGAGGGCTCTGGAGAGGGGTCTGGGGTAGAGGGGGCTCTGCAAAGGGGTGCAGGATAATGGGGGGCTCTGCAAAGGGGTATGGGGTTGCTGGAGGGCTCAAAAGGCGTCCGGGCTAGCCAGGGCTCTGCAAAAGGGTGAAATCTGCATTTGGGGGTGGATGTTGCGGGGAACAGTATGGGTTAGGCAAGCAGCTGTGTGGTGGGTCCATGAGATCATACAGCTGGAGCAGAGGTTGGGCCTTCACTTAGGCAGGGATCTGAGGTCCATGAGCAACCATACCAACATAATTTGCACATCCTCGTGTACCAAGGCTGGAGGCCAAATGGGTAGAGTAATGCACGAAGGAGGCAACAGAGAACCTCACAACAAATTGTTTGCAGCCATCCTGGTGTCCATTCACAACGAGTGAACTAAAGTCTCACCTTAATGCCTGAGCTCTGTCGTGTCCTTTCCATTTGTGGTCCCTGTCTGGTGTTTGGATGAACAATGTGCACTAGTGCCCATCGGAGAGCATTTGTTAATGGAGGCTCTCAGCATATTGGCATGTTAATGAGGCTGTGTTCACATTGGCATAGCCCGAAGGGGGAAGGTTGAGGTCTACATCTCACAATTAAGGAATAATGGCGCATGTTTCTCAAACAATGAAGCCTAAAGATTTCAACAACACATCTTCCAATTATTTAACACAAAAGGTATAATCTACACCCATGAAACCCAAAGTGATCAGGCTGCCCCTTGGCCTGTGATGACTTTGGCAGGTGCCCTCTGGCTGCCTGAGGCCTGGAAGGTCCCGGCTGGCTGGGAATATCCTGGACTGGTGCAGGACTCTTCTCAGGCATCGCAGCTGCTGGAGCTGGGCTGACTGACAGAGGGATTGAGGAACCAGTTGCTACATTTGAGCGCCCTGAGGAGAGTCCCAGATGTGGCTGTCAGCCTTTCCTCCTCCCTTTGAAGGCTCTCTTGAAACACACTGCTCACCAGAGAAGGACCAGGAGCAGCAGAATCATCTGGGCTTCTGTTCCTTCTTTCGCCTTGCTACTGCTGAGTCAAGATAATGGCTAAGGCCATGTTGTGCAGATCCAAACGGATCTGTGGGGTCTGGCTCTTCAAGAGGGTCGCCAACCTCTCAATGGGGGAAGCCATATGCTCACACGCCTGAGACAAGGCAGCTGTCATGGCACGGATGGACTTCTCCATCATCCACTCAAGGCTGCGCATGGTTTCTGGCCTCTCCGCCAGATTTTGCCCTATCCCTCTTTGAATGCCGTGTGCTGTTGACACCAGAGGCTTGGCATCATCCTGGGGCTCAATGTGGCCTGGCCAGCCACAGTCTTCTGACTGTCGGAGGCTTCAGCCGTCTCAGCCTTTGCTAGCTTCTTGTGAGCATGTGTGGTGCTCTCACCAACTTATGACCCAGATTCTACAGCCGAGCATGTACCCGCCGAGATGAAAGTATCTGCGCCGGTGGTGGGTGCAAGAGAGTCATGGGATGATGCATCCTCTGAGTCTTCTCCCTCCTCAGAGTTGGAAGTCTGTCCCCCAGTGGTTGCGGGCCTCTGCGAATGGCTACCTGTATCTGGTTCACGAATGTCCTTTCGGGAAGGAAATCTGCTGTCCTTACCTGGTCAGGCCTACATGTGACTCCAGACCCACAGCAATGGTTGACTCTTAACTGCCCTCTGAAATGGCCCAGCAAGCCATTCAGTTATGAAGGGCAATTAGGGATGGGCAACAAATGCTGGCCTTGCCAGCGACACCCACATCCCATGAAAGAATTTTTAAAAATCAGAGAACAAAAACACGAGGCTTAGGCTTTGCAGTTTTCCTGATGACTACTAAGCGTTATGTGGGTCTCCAATATTGATGCACACGCCAACGGGAGACAATCCTCACTTTCTTGCGCAGGGATTCCAGTTTCCCCGTTGCCTACTGATCGGCTGCCCTGGGTGCCTGCCAGCTCCAAGGCCTTTTCCTCAGCGGAGGTCAGTGGACATACACCTGGGATTCCTCTCCTTGTCCGGGACATCTCCCTCCTATTATGGGCCCTCTTGTCCTGGAAGAGGAAGGATGGAGTCGGTTGAGAATGGCACACAGATCAACATGACACTTCAGCTCTTTTCTGCCCCTCAACCCCTACTGGGGACTCTGATATCTCTCATGTTGACACTCACAGTCATGGGAGTGAAGGGGGATGAGCTATGAAGGAAGATGGCCTGTGGCCGAAAGACAGCCATGCATCCATCAGGAAGAGATAGACCCCCTGACATTCAGGCAACGCCGCATCGCTGCCACCCTCCCCATGACGCGCAACCTCCCGCATACTCACATGCAATGCTCAGAAAGGCAACTGGTATGGAGCACTCGCCTTGGCTGATCGCAGTAGTCTTTGACCCTCTTCCTGAACTGCAATTGCACTGGGTGGCCCCACACTACTAATCTCCTGTGCGATCTCCACTCAGGCTTGCCTCGTCAGGCGGGAGGACCTCTTCTTGCCATCGCGGGAGAAGAGAACCTCCCACCTTTCCCTTGCAGCCTGGAGGAGAATCTACAGGGAGGCATCACTGAACCGTCGGGCCACCCTGTGTCTTTGTTCCGCTATTGTCTTTTAGGGGAGGAGGGGGGGTGGGATTAGGAAATAATAGGATAGAGTTGTATGCTGCACTGTTTCCAGGACAGCAGTGAATGTAGGGCTGGCAGGCCTTTAAATATGGTGCCAGCACCGGCCTGGAATCATCTGAGGCCGTAATCAACGAATCACATCCCGCTCCTGCCATGCGATTGCGGGGGACCCACACCTTCAATAGGCAAAATGGGTGCCTGCCAAGTAATCGAGGTGGGGTGAACGCCCATGTGATGGATAAGAATGGTGTCATTTACCAGGTTTGCCGTCCGGATCAGTGGCAGGCTCATTAAATTCAGCCCACAGTGCAGTTACCTCATGCTTTATTACTTATGGTCATGACAATCTTTCAGGAAAGGAGCACTCATTTGATTTGGACTTCTTCACTCAGGAGATACTTTGTGACAAAGTCCTTTTGGCAAAGAGGTGTGCTGTGGTTTCATTTAGTAAGGTGGGTAAAATGAGGGAAGACTGAAGTGCTGTCATCCTGTAGAATCTTCACTCTGATGCCCCTGCAGCAATTAGGGCACAGCCTGGTTTGTATCCCAGAAGAGCTGGACATCGTGGTAATTGAATCCCTTCCTACTGACATACATCAGGGGCTGCTTGATTGGTGCCTTCCGTGCCACGATGGGCCGAATGGCGTCTTTCTTGCCATAAATGACTATGTATGCTGTTATTGTATCCTGGGAATCCAGCTATCCCGAAGAAGACGCAGGCTCTATGCTTCTGCTACTTGGGTTAATGCCCACATGGAAGAATTCAACTGCTCTAAAAGGCGTCCATCACCTGCAAGATACATGCCCTGACAGCTTCCTAGGAAATGTTGCACAGGTGGGCTGGCAGGATACAAAGTCAGAAAAGTTGAGGGCCGCTGTCACTTTAATTTCCGTGGACAGAGCAGTTGTGGCAGTGGAGCAAGTCTGCAAATCTTCAGGATGAGGTTGGTAGAGATGCCCAGTGGCATCCTTGGAGAGGCGCAGTGTCTCAAAGAAGTCTTTATAGGACCGGTGTGGCCTGTCCTTGCATCATGAAGGGTAGCACCTGGTAGGCTGCTATATTCAGCCATTCTGTCTAATACTCCTGGCCCGGACAACTCCTCTTCCATGTGATGACATGGAATGATATACCCATAATGAAAGCCATCCACTAATCTGAGTGTGGGTTTGGAGATGGGGGGAAGTCAGGATCAATTCTAGGAAGAGAGGAAAGCACTAAGGTAAATTGAAGTGCAGGCGTCAATGATTAGAAAATGTGATGGAAGGGGTTAAAAAACTCCCCACTTGCACTTGTCTGAAGTGATAGGATCCTCAAACTGTAGGAGTGGCGTGAACACAGGAAACTTCTGTGTACTTGAAAGCCCTTCAGGGGCTTTGACAGGTGCAAGATTTGCACTGATACTGAATGCAGAAACTTGTATTCAGGGTAGTAAAGGAGTAAGTATACCCAAAGTCACTACTCTGCAAATTTCTTTGATCTTTTCAGCCTAATAACGGTGCAACTACAGCACAAGTGCTAAAGGCCACTGTTTTTGCATCTAGTAAGATATGGTGATTGTGATGGACCTTGGCATTCATATGAATTGAACCTCACGTCACACTTGAATTGGTAACATGTAGCTTATTGGCCAAACACACATGCAGCAAATTTTGAGATCTACGCCAACAGGCATGAAGGTCTTACAAATCTAAGTTCATGTTGTACTGTGGTTTGGCAAAATCCAATTCACAACAATGTATTCTTTTAGCTGTTTGGGACATCACTGACTTTGCATCATGCACTGTTATCCTTGGTTATCCTCAGATTATCTTAGGAGTTAGTTTAAAACATTTCATAAACTCTTGGCTCACAAACAAAATAGATATTCTGTAATACAAATGAAGTATCACATGGGAAAATTTATTGTGCAGCTATACAACATGACAGAGGTAGTAATGCTACCCATCCCAGAATGAATCACCTGAAGGAGGAATAGCATTCACTTGAAGTTTTGTAGTTTACTGTTTGTTCTGAAGATGTTTTGTTCAACTCTGTATACAATTACACCAGTAAAATCAAAACCTATTTAGCATTAACAAGCTATTGATTCATGCTCCATTGATGTTGCCCTTACCCAGTTATGATGATTTCAGGGTATGTTTGTGCACCTAAATTCCATGTACCTCCACCGATTGGCCATTCCTAGGGAAATACAAAAGGTTGAAATAAGTGGGCATGTTACAAAGTAACGTTTTCATTTTAACAACATACAGTAATTGATTACCTGTTTGGTGTAACCTCCAGGTAAATAAAATGTCAGGGGTGAACTGCTAACTTTAATAGTCTGAATCTGTTCAGGAAATTTGAACTTGGCCTAATTCTGACCATCCCTTTTTCAAATGGCCATTCGTTTAAAAATAAATAGCATGTAGAGGAATATTTTGGCTAATTTTGAATTATTTTCTAGATCAGCAACTCCATTTCATAGGTTACAATTAATATCCATGCCGAGTTGGACGTAAGCTGAATGAGGAGATTCGACAGTGTGTTTATTCTGACTCAACTAATTAGTATTTTGGATCCTTCAGAAATTTTTTTTTCCAGAAACCATCTAGAAAGATGTGCTTTCCCTAACTATGAATGTAAATATCATTAAATATTGTCTTCAACATAGACCAAACAATGAACGCTTCATGATCTGTATAGTTCAGTTCTGCTCCAAGTTGTAAAACTCACAAAGTATCTGTAAATGACAGATGCTTCAAACTAATTGTTTACATTAGTCTTCACAAATGAAAGACTCAACACAAATTCCAGATCTCAAGAATTAGAATGCATGTAATGGTTAGCAAAGCAAGCTATAAAGGAACTGAAGGAATTGAAGAGTCGATTTTCAGTTACAGGGTATTATGGGAACAATTTACATTTGCGTAGCATCTTTAAAATATAAAACTTTCCAGTGCATTTTAGAGTAGCATTAAAAGGCAGAGGATGCTGTGAGGCGGAAGAGTTTAAAACTAATTGAAGGATTGAAAGCAAGATGGGCTTTGAGAAGGTTTATTAAGGAGGAAAGAGAATCCTAGAACCATAGAATGATTACAGCACAGAAAGAGGCCATTTGGCCCATCAGGCCTGTGCTAGCTCTCTGCCAGAGTAATTTAGCTCATCCCACTCCTCAGCCCTTTCCCCTTAGCCCTGCAGATTTTTTCTCTACCAGTGCTTACCAATTTATTTTTGAAAGCCACAACTGAATCTGCCTCCACCATCTCTTCAGGCAGTGCAATCTAGATTGTAACTACTTGCTGCATAAAAAAGTTTTTCCTCATGTTGCCTTTGATTCTTTTGTCAATCACTTTAAATCTGTGTCTTCTGGTTCTTGACCTTTCTGCCAATGAGAACAGTGTCTACCTACTCTGGTAGAGAGTAGAGAGGTGGAGGGATTTTGGATGAGTTCCAGAGAGTGAGAGGGTAGAATATCTTGGTGAGGAAGTTGCTGTCAGGCTAAGGATTTTGAATGAAAGGTGGGAGGAATGGTACAGGTTAAATTTCTGAAGGAGAATAAGGGGCCAGTTGAATAGCGGGGAGAAGCTAAGGTGAACAGGGCTTTGTTTGAGCTTTTTGGCTACCATGTTTTATACATTACAAAAGACAGGGCAATAGTGCAAGGTAGCAATATGGGTAATGATAACCAGAGTGTGACAGGAAGGGACAGAGCTTGCAAACGTAAGAGTGCACCAGAAAATAGGGTCAGAATAGTCAATATGGTAAAAAGACAGAATTAAAGGCTCTTTATCTGAATGTACACAGCATCTGTAGCAAGACAGGTGAACTGATGGCACAAATAGAAATAAATGGGTTTGATATGATAGCCATTACAGAGACTTGGTTGCAAGGTGATCAAGATTGGGAACTAAATAGTCAAGGGTATTTGACATTTCAAAAGGTGAGGAAGAAAGGAAAAGGAGGTGGGTAGCTCTGTTAACAAAGGATGAGATCAGTACAGTAGTGAAAAATGTTCTCAGCCTGGAAGACCAAGGTGTAGATTCAGTTTGGGTGAAAATAAGAAATAGCAAGACAAAGAAGTCACTGGTGGGAGTAGTTTATAGAGCCCCTTACAGCAGCGACACTGTAGGACAGAGCATCAATCAAGAAATAATGGTTGCTTGTAAGAAAGTTACTACAATAATCTTCATATCGTTGGCATCCTTCCATCCAAGAAAGATGATGGACAAGCAATAAACAATCCATTTAGGTGGGGTGTCTTCCTTAGTGCACCTTTGCTGATGGCTGTGAAGGCTAATCCTTGAAAGGCAGGTTCTGCCACAAATACTGCACGTGAAGCTGCCAAATGGTGCTGTTTTTGATCTTGGTGCCTATTGCCAAGCTGCTGTTATTTTTTTATTGTTTTTTATTTAGAGATACAGCACTGAAACAGGACCTTCGGCCCACCGAGTCTGTGCCGACCAACAACCACCCATTTATACTAATCCTACAGTAATCCCATATTCCCTACCTACACTAGGGGCATTTTATAATGGCCAATTTACCTATCACCTGCAAGTCTTTGGCTGTGGGAGGAAACCGGAGCACCCGGCGAAAGCCCACGCAGACACAGGGAGAACTTGCAAACTCCGCACAGGCAGTACCCAGAATTGAACCCGGGTCCCTGGAGCTGTGAGGCTGCAGTGCTAACCACTGCACCACTGTGCCGCCCGTTATGTTGCAATTGGTAGTCATGGGAGTGTACACCAGTCCACAGGATGTGTCATTTCCCTTTATCGCCAGCCCATGACTCCCAGATGTCATAGTCGACCTTTGCTAGGGTCTTACTTAAAAGACTCCATTTACTTGCAGACTGGGTGTACCCAGAAGCACAGAGTGGTTTCTTGCCGGCTGTGGATATGACCTTCTCCGTACACCAACTACAAGAGAAGTGTAGGGAACAGAGTATACCATGTTACCTTACTTTCATAGATTTCACTGAGGCATTCAACACCGTTAGCAGACCAGGGCTCTACAAGATTTTAGGAAAAATTGGCTGTCCACCAAAGCTCCTCAGTCTCATCTGCTCCTAATCTTCATATAGATTGGACAAATCAAATTGGCAATGGTACCTAGCCTTGGGGTCGAGTTCATAGTCTATTTGGGACAGTTTCTTAGAACACTACATTGGAACCAAATAGGGAACAGGTTATTTTAGACATGGTAATGTGTAATGAGACAGGATTAATTAATGATCTTATAGTAAGGGACCCTCTCGGCAAGAGTGATCATAACATGAAGGAATTTCACATTCTGTTTGAAGGTCAGAAACTTGGGTCTGAAATGAGTGTCAAACTTAAATAAAGGTAATTACAAGGATATAAAGATAGAGTTGGCTAAAGTGAACTGGAAATAGGTTAAATGGTAAGACGGTAGACAAACAGTGGCAGACATTTAAGAAGATATTTCATAACTCTCAACAAAGATATATTCCGTTGAGAAAGAGAGACTGTATGAGAAGGATGAACCATCTGTGATAACTAGTTAAGGATGGTATCAAATTGAAAGAAAAGGTGGACATTTCTTTGAAGATTAGAAGGCCAGAAGCTTGGGAACATTTTTAGAAACTAACAAAGGATGACTAAAAAAGAAAGGAAGAATTTAGAATATGAGAGTAAACTAGCACGTAAAAAGACAGGAAAAGCTTCTACAACTACATAAATAAGAGAGTAGCTAAAGTAAATATTGGTCCCTTGCAGGATGAGACTGGGGAATTGATAATAGGAAACAAGGAAATGGCAGAGACTTTGAACAAATATGTTGGTCGGAATTTTATGGCCCCCAAACGAGTGGGCTGGTGGTGGGGGTGGGGGTGTAGAATTGAGTGGGAGGTGGGGGGCCGTTCCCAAACCCCTCTGGCCTCCACTGCAATTTTATGCGGGGCAGCAGTGGCAAGAAACAGTCCCCCCACCCCAGGCCAATCAACTGGCACTTAAGGGCCTCCTCCCACCACCGCAGGTATTTTATCCTTGGCGGCTGGATGGCAAAGGCCTCAAGAACCCCACCTGATAAAACCAAGCGGCCTTCTTGCGGGCTTGGGGGGGGGTGCTCCTAATCGGGCACCCTGTAACCCACAGAGGGCCACCCTCAAAGCCCCAACCGCTCCCAATGCTCCCCCAACTCCCCTCCCCCAACTGACACCCCCCATGCCTCGTCCTTCCTCTTGCAGTGTTGGCTGGGTGTAGTCCCAGGAGTGGCCACAGCTGCCAGTGGCGCTGCTGGGTCCAAGAGCTGCCGGCCTGCTGATTAGTCAGCAGCACCATTAGGTGGGACTTCCTGCCTCAAGGAGGTGGAAGTCCTGCCCAAGACCAATTAAGGGCCCAGGGTGCAAAAAATCCCAGTCTGTCTCCCCAGGCTAGTGGACGGGGCCTCCCACCCAATGTAAAATTCCAGCCATTGTATCTGTCTTCACAGTAGAAGTCAGTAAAAGCATCCCAATAATAGCAGAAAATCATGGGGCAAAAGGGAGGGAGGAACTTAAAACAACCACTATCACTAGAGAAAAAATACTAGGAAAACTATTGGGGCTAAAGACTGACAAGAACCCCTGGATCTGATGGCCTGCATCCTAGGTTCTTAAAATAAGTGGCTCCAAAGATAGTGGATACATTGGTTGTAATCTTCCAAAATTCCCTAGATTCTGGCAAGGTTGCAGTAGATTGGAAAACTGCAAATGTATTCAGGAAACGAGTGAGACAGAAAACGGGAAACTATAGGCCAGTTTGCCTAACGTCTGTCATTGGAAAACTGCTGGAATCCATTATTAAGGAAGTAGTAGCAGGACATTTAGAAAATCATAACACAATCCAAGCAGAGTCATCAGGGTTTAATGAAAGGGAAATTATATTTGACAAATTTATTTGAGTTCTCTGAGGATATAACAAGCTGGGTAGATAAAAGGGGAACCAGTAGATGTAGTGTATTTGGATTTTCAAAAGGCATTTGATAAGGTGCCACATAAAAGGTTACTGCACAAGATAAGAGCTTATGGTGCTAGGGGTAATATATTAGCATGGATAGAGGATTGGCTAACTAACAGAAAAAAGAGAGTCAGGATAAATGGATCATTTTCAGGTTGCCAAATTGTAACTAGTGCCATAGGGATCAATGCTGGGGCCTCAACTATTTACAATTTATATTAGTGACTTGGATGAAGGGACCGAGTTTATTGCAGCCAATTTTGCTGATGATACAAAGATAGGTGGGAAAGCAAGTTGTGAGGAGGATGCAGAGAGTCTGTAAAGGGATATAAATAGGTTAAGTGGGTGGACAAAAAATTGACAGATGGAGTATAATGTGGGAAAATGTAAGGTTGATCACTTTGGTAGGAAGAATAGTCAAGCAAAATATTTAAATAGAGAGAGACTACAGGATGCTGTGGTACAGAGGGATCTGTGTGTCCTCACCCATGAATCACAAAGTGGTAGCATGCAGGGACAGCAAGTAATTAGGAAAGCAAATGGAATGTTGGTCTTTATTGCAAGGGGGATGGAGTATAAAAGTAGGGGAGACTTGCTACAATTGTACAAGGCATTGGTGAGACCACATCTAGAGTACTGTGTATAGTTTTGGTTTCCTTATTTAAGGAAGGATATACTTGCATTGGAGGCAGTTCAGAGAAGGTTCACTGGGTTGATTCCTGGATGAACGGGTTGTCTTATAAGGAAAGGTTGAGCAGGTTGGGCCTATAATGATTGGAGTTTAGAAGAATGAGAGGTGATCTAATTCAAACATATATGATTCTGACAGGGTAGATGCTGAGAGGATGTTTCCCCTCGTGGGGGAATCTAGAACTAGGGGGCACAGTTTCAGAATTAGGGGTCTCCCATTTAAGACAGAGATAAGGAAGTATTTCTTCTCTGAGAGCCGTTAATCTTTAGAATTTTCTACCCCAGGGAGGCTGGGTCATTGAATATTTTCAAGGGTGAATTAGACAGATTTTTGATCCACAAGGGAGTCAAGGGTTATGGGGGGCAGGCAGGAAAGTGGAGTTGAGGCCACAATCAGATCATTCATGATCTTATTCAATGGCGGAATAGGATCGAGGGGCCAAAAGGCCTTCTCCTGCTCCTATTTCTTCTGTCCTTATGTTAACAGTGACTGTACATCAAGAGAACTCTTTAGATTTTTAGATGCAGCACTGAAACAGGCCCTTCGGCCCATCGAGTCTGTGCCGACCATTAACCACCCATTTATACTAATCCTACACTAATCCCATATTGCTACCACATCCTCACCTGTCCCTATATTTCCCTACCACCTACCTATACTAGAGGCAATTTATAATGGCCAATTTACCTATCAACCTGCAAGTCTTTTGGCTTGTGGGAGGAAACCGGAGCACCCGGAGAAAACCCACGCAGACACAGGGAGAACTTGCAAACTGCACACAGGCAATACCCAGAATTGAACCCGGGTCGCTGGAGCTGTGAGGCTGCGGTGCTAACCACTGCGCCACTGAGCCGCTCCACTGGCTGTAAAGTGCTTTGGGATAGCCTGAGATTGTGAACGGTGTGATATAAGTGCTAGTTCTTTCTTCCTTCTTTCACTATTGCTTCCTGTCCCTCTGATTTAGGAATAATTATCTGTTCACCCTATTTCCTTACCCTAAGGTACATCTCTGTCTGTCATATTCATGTTACTTAGTTTTTTTCTTGTATCTTTTAAATACAAAACATGGGTTGTTGCTCTGGATCTGAGCCCATTGCTCCTATTTTTCCTTACAGTCCCTCCTGAGTCCCACTTTCACTCTCATCAGCCATGGCATCTTTCACCCACAACCTTGCCTTCCCTCATTCTCCCCACCATCACTATTCCACAGGCTACCATCTCTCCAGCCACCATCCCAAGCTTGAATCCCTCATATACAAGTCCACAGTTTTCTTGTGGACCTTCCTCTGCATTTTTGCCTGGCTTACTGTGGGACATATTGCTCATGTGCCAAAACAGAAATTTTAATTACCTCATCCTCCACTCCTGGCAACCATTTCACCCTAAATGCTCCTAGGCGACTAATTCTCCAAACTTCTTCTTACCCTGTTCAGTTCTTCCACTGCCATCCCTCCTCTCTGCAAGCGGATCTATAATCATTAGTCTTTTCCATATATTTCGCCAGAACTTTTATTCATTTGCAAATAATAAATATCCTTGCCATTTATGACCTCATCGTGCATGGTTCTATTCACATTCTGGCACAGACAAAAATGTGACTTTCGATCAACAGTTTCTTCTCCTTTCCAGAAGCCTTAACACCAGGCAATACTTTTCATCACCAACATTCCCAAATCATTGTGGTGACACAATGGCCTTCCTTGGCCTCTGCTCCACACCTCCTTCTTCTTCGTTGAGAACCTCAACCTTTTCTATCCCTCACACCTCTCCTTTAAAATATTAATTGTCTACCATTGTACTTCAGCTTCCTTATCGAGAAGTCTTCCCTTTTTTCTTCTCTCAGCATCACATGACTCCTGATCCTTGATGTCTTCAAACAACACCTCAATTCCCCTGGCACCTTTGCCTTTACTGCCACACCTACTCTCCATCCATTTACACTTGCTGACCCATTTCCTTGGATACTGCTTTAGCCTCATCACCTTTATGGCCTCTTTGCATCCCATTTCTCAATCATAGACAAGACAACTTCTGAACACCACCTTTTCTCCATTATCATGCAGAACTCTTATCCTCCTCCAATCCTATTGTCACCAAGCACCTGTGAAAAAAACACTTCCACAGCTTGCTTACAAATTCCCAACTCTTTTCCTCCTCCCATAATGCCATATCCTCTGCTGTTGGCATGCTTAATTGCAGTCTCCCCTCTGCTTTTGATGCCCTTGCCCCAACAAATTAATCACTGCTTCCCACCTTTGTTGGTCCCCATTTTTGCTCCTTCAAGTCAAAGGATGCAAGTTCAAATGTACCACCCAGTGCCCAACTGTCCTAATCAACACTGCCAGATCTAATTTGACCAAATCAAGCAAGACCAAGTGTGGTGAACTGTGAAGTCATCCACTTTGGACCTAAGGAAGATAGACCAGAGTATTTATTAGGTGGGGAGAAAATGGAACTGTGGAGAAGCAGAAAATTTAGGGACACATGTACAGAAATCATTAAAAAACTCATGGACAGGCAGAAAAAAAATAAAAAGGCTAAGGAATGTTAGCTTTTAACTCAAGAGGGCTGGAATACCAAAGGGTGGAAGTTATGCTACAGTTGTACAAAACTGTGATTTGTCTGCATCTGGAGTACATTGTTAAGTTCTGAGCATCACACCTCTGGAAGTATATATTGGCCTTGAAGGGACTGCAGTTCAGAACTAACAGAACGATACCAGAACTAAAAAGGTTAGATTATGAAGAAAGGCTGCCTAGATGAGGCTTGTATTTCCTTGAGTATAGAACACTAAGAATAAGGGGTGATCTAATTTAGGTCCTTTTCCTATCCTGAGTGGCGTGAAGCAGGGCTGTGTTTGGGATCTTCTTCTCCCTGCTGCTCTCACATGCGTTCAAGTCTTCAGAAGAAGGAATTTTCCTCCACACAAGATCAGGTGGCAGGTTGTTCAACCTTGCCCGTCTAAGAGCCAAGACCAAAGTACAGAAAGTCCTGCACTTGCTGATGTTCATTATTCAGTATATTCACACCTAATCTGTACTAATGCTTTGTCTTTCAACACACCATTAACATATTGTTTGCCTTTGCTCCGTGACCTTTTGGTCAGCTATGTGGCCTGGTCCAATCTGCACCTTCTCCTTTGTTATCTCTTGCCCAACCCCCACCTCACTTGTTTATAATCTGTGACTTTTCTAATATTTGTCAGTTCCGAAGAAGGGTCACTGACCCGAAACGTTAACTCTGCTTCTCTTTCCACAGATGCTGCCAGACCTGCTGAGTGAATCCAGCATTTCTTGTTTTTGTTTCAGATTTCCAGCATCCGCAGTATTTTGCTTTTATTTTAGTGTTTAATTCACTGCCACTTCTCTTCCAGGAATGCCTACCTTGAAGAAGTTCTGCTCTTCTCTCCGACGGGATTTTCGTTTGTCTCTTTTACCTTGTTCACCTTCATTGCTTTCTATTTCCCTCCTGGTGTTTGATAAGGTATCTACCAAAACTCGTTTTCACAGCCACATCTCCTTCCTCAGTGACTGTCTCCGGCTCCGACTGATTCCACGTGGATTCCAACTGCAGTTTCACCCATCATGCTTTGAAACCACCCAGGATCACAGGTATCTCCGAGAAATACAACGTTCCTCGGACTGCTACTCTCGCCGCATCCTGAGATCCACACTCAGTGCTATGCGCCGCCATATGCACACACTGGACCTCTCTCTCCAGCAGCACCGTTTCACCTTATCTCAAATCTGTTCTACTCCGCAGTTTCATCTCATCTTACGTCTCATCCGACGCATTAACAAAAAACTTTTTTTCTTCCTTTCAGGTGTTAAGGAACGCAAGCTCCAGCAGCTGATGGGGACTAATGCCCCTCCAGATCCTCCTTCCGCTTCACTTCCCTCTGACCCCACCCCTTCTGATCTGACCTCTTGCCGTGTATTCACTATACCCTCTGACCTCCCCCTCTCTGATGCTGAGCGTTCTGTACTCAGCAAAGGTCTCAGTTTTATCCCCTTACGCCCCCACCTCAATGAATTTCGCGCTCGGCATGACGTTGAGCTCTTCTTCCGTCGCCTCCGCCTCCGGGCTCACTTCTTCGACCAGGAGTCCTCCCCCCGACCAGCAGACCCATTCACCCGCCTCCAGCATTCTCCCTCTACCTGGACCCCTCACCCTGGCCTCTTACCAGCTCTTGATCTCTTCATTGAAAACTGTCGGCGAGACATTGGTCGTCTCAATTTCTCTGCTCCCCTCACTCACTCTAACCTGTCCCCCTCTGAACTTGAGGCACTCCGTTCTCTCAGGTCTAACCCCGACATGGTCATCAAACCTGCAGACAAGGGTGGTGCTGTTGTTGTATGGCGTACCGACCTCTACCTTGCAGAAGCTCAACGCCAACTCACAGACACCTCTTCCTACCTCCCTCTGGACCATGACCCCCACCACCGAACATCAAGCCACCGTCCAAAGGACTGTCACTGACCTCATCTCCTCTGGAGATCTTCCCTCTACAGCTTCCAACCTCATAGTCCCGCAACCCCGGACAGCCCGCTTCTACCTCCTTCCCAAAATCCACAAACGGGACTGTCCCGGCAGACCCATTGTGTCAGCCTGCTCCTGCCCAACTGAACTTATTTCTTCCTATCTAGACTCTATCTTTTCTCCGCTGGTCCAGTCTCTTCCCACCTACATCCGTGACTCTTCTGACGCCCTACGTCATTTTGACAATTTCCAGTTTCCTGGTCCCAACCGCCTCCTCTTCACTATGGACGTCCAATCGCTCTACACCTCCATCCCCCACCAGGATGGTTTGAGGGCTCTCCGCTTCTTCCTGGAACAGAGGCCCAACCAGTCCCCATCCACCAACACCCTCCTCCGCCTGGCTGAACTTGTTCTCACATTGAACAACTTCTCCTTCAACTCCATGCATTTCCTTCAAGTAAAAGGTGTCGCTATGGGTACCCGCATGGGTCCTAGTTATGCCTGTCTTTTTGTGGGATATGTCGAGCATTCTTTGTTCCAGTCCTACTCAGGCCCCCTCCCCGAACTCTTTTTCCGGTACATTGATGACTGTATCGGTGCCGTTTCCTGCTCCCGCCCCGAACTAGAAAACTTTATCAACTTTGCTTCCAATTTCCACCCTTCTCTCACCTTTACATGGTCCATCTCTGACACTTCCCTTCCCTTCCTCGACTTCTCTGTCTCCATCTCTGGGGATAGGTTGTCTACCAATATCCATTATAAGCCCACTGACTCCCACAGCTACCTCGACTACACTTCTTCACACTCTACCTCCTGTAAGGACTCCATTCCATTCTCCCAGTTTCTCCGTCTCCGACGCATCTGCTCTGATGATGCTACCTTCCATGACGGTGCTTCTGATATGACCTCCTTTTTCCTCAACCGAGGATTTCCCCCCACTGTGGTTGACAGGGCCCTCAACCGTGTCCGACCCATTCCCCGCACCTCTACCCTCACCCCTTCCCCTCCCTCCCAGAACCGTGACAGGGTTCCCCTTGTCCTCACTTTTCATCCCACCAGCCTCCATATCCAAAGGATCATCCTCCGCCATTTTCGCCACCTCCAGCGTGATGCCACTACCAGTCGCATCTTCCCCTCCCTTCCCCTGTCAGCATTCCGAAGGGATCGTTCCCTCCGCGACACCCTGGTCCACTCCTCCATTACCCCCACCACCTCGTCCCCGTCCCAGGGCACCTTCCCTTGCAATCGCAGGAGGTGTAATACCTGCCCATTTACCTCCTCTCTCCTCACTATCCCAGGCCCCAAACACTCCTTTCAGGTGAAGCAGCGATTTACTTGTACTTCTTTCAATGTAGTATACTGTATTCGCTGCTCACAGTGTGGTCTCCTCTACATTGGGGAGACCAAGCGCAGACTGGGTGACCGCTTTGCGGAACATCTCCGCTCAGTCCGCAAGCAGGACCCTGAGCTTCCGGTTGCTTGCCATTTCAACACTCCCCCCTGCTCTCATGCTCACATCTCTGTCCTGGGATTGCTGCAGTGTTCCAGTGAACATCAACGCAAGCTCGAGGAACAGCATCTCATCTACCGATTAGGCACACTACAGCCTGCCGGACTGAACATTGAGTTCAATAATTTCAGAGCATGACAGCCCCCCACTTTACTTTCATTTTTAGTCATTTTTAGTTATTTTTTCTTCCTTTTTTTTTGCATTCCTTTTTACATTTTTTACAATCTTTTTTTGCATTTATTTCATTTCATCTTAGTTTGTTCAGTTTGCTTACCCACTGTTTTTTTCAGGTTGTTTTTCTTCAGGTTTGCACTTGCTGATGTTCATTATTCAGTATATTCACACCGAATCTGTACTAATGCTTTGTCTTTCAACACACCATTAACATATTGTTTGCCTTTGCTCCGTGACCTTTTGGTCAGCTATGTGGCCTGGTCCAATCTGCACCTTCTCCTTTGTTATCTCTTGCCCAACCCCCACCTCACTTGTTTATAATCTGTGACTTTTCTAATATTTGTCAGTTCCGAAGAAGGGTCACTGACCTGAAACGTTAACTCTGCTTCTCTTTCCACAGATGCTGCCAGACCTGCTGAGTGAATCCAGCATTTCTTGTTTTTGTTTCAGATTTCCAGCATCCGCAGTATTTTGCTTTTATTACAGAAAGTCCTCATCAGGGAACTCCTCTTTGCTGACGATGCGGCATTAACATCACACACAGAAGAGTGTCTGCAGAGACTCATCGACAGGATTGCGGCTGCCTGCAACGAATTTGGCCTAACCATCAGCCTCAAGAAAACGAACATCATGGGACAGGACGTCAGAAATGCTCCATCCTTCAATATCGGTGACCACGCTCTGGAAGTGGTTCAGGAGTTCACCTACCTAGGCTCAACTATCACCAGTAACCTGTCTCTCGATGCAGAAATCAACAAGTGCATAGGAAAGGTGTCCACTACTATGTCCAGACTGGCCAAGAGGGTGTGGGAAAATGGCGCACTGACACGGAACACAAAAATCCGAGTGTATCAAGCCTGCATCCTCAGTGCCTTGCTCTATGGCAGTGAGGCCTGGACAACGTATGTCAGCCAATAGCGACGTCTCAAATCTTTCCATCTTCGCTGCCTCTGGAGAATCCTTGGCATCAGGTGGCAGGACCGTATCTCCAACACAGAATAAAAACAAAGAAACCTGAAATACTTAACAATCTAACACGCCATTTTAATCTTACCCTAGGACCAGAAGAAGCAAGCATGTAATCTGACACCAAAAAGATGGCCCTAGCTAAGATTCAATTTGAAACACGAAGATTGGAATTGCAAAAGGGAAAAGAGGAAACAGAATTGCAGTTTCAAAAGGAAAGAGAGGAAAGAGAGGCAGTGGCAAAAAAGTGGGAGTTTGATAGGCTGCAAGCACAAGGGGAGAATGCCACCAGCCAGTCAAACCTTATCCCCAATTTGGAGCAAAGCTTTGATGTTTGAGACACTCACAATTAGTGCCAAAATTTAATGAGGAGGAGGTCGAGTCTTATTTTATCTTCTTTGAGAAAATAGCTACTCAGCTAAAATGGCCAAAAGAATATTGGACTCTCCTCTTACAAGATGAGTTAGTGGGTAGGGCTCTTTTGATTACATACAGACTAAACCTGCTATCTTAAATGCGTATGAGTTAGTCCCTGAAGCCTATCAGCAACAGTTTCGAAATGCCAGGAAAAGACCTGCCCAAATCGTGATTGAATTTGAAAGAATTAAACACACGGCTTTCAATCGCTAGACCTCTGATATGAAAATTTGAGAGAAGTAATTTTACTAGAAGAATTTAAAAATAGCATTACCCTCAATATATAGACTCATATTGAGGAACAAAGAATTACAAAGGTAAGAAAAGCTGCTGCAATGGCAGACGATTATGACCTAACCCAGAAATCCTTTTTATCCAGGGAAAACTCTTCCATAATAATCCCCAGAGGTCCGGGAAAGACAGAAAGTGGGATAATGATAAAAGATGAGGTGCTAGTGAAAAGGAAACCAAAAGTGAGAATGCAAGAAGCCCTCCACCAGTAAGGAAAGAAAGTGCAGAGGACAGGAATGTTTTCCACAGACCTGTGTGTTCCCATTGCAGTAAACAGGGCATGTGAAATCTGACTTTGTGAAGTCAAAGGGAAGCCAGTAAATTTTGTAGGAGTTCACAGAGCTAACTTGGAACAGGGTGCCGAAGCAGGCAATAAGGCAGTTCAGCCTGTGAATGTGACAACAGTAATGGATTCCTCAAATATTACCACCATAGATGTGGCAGAAGCAAAAAAGATTCTTGAAGGTTATCAGGATTTTGCTTCAAAATGGAAAGGTGTCTCCATACCTCTCTGATGAGACAGGCAAATTCATTGTCCTGCTACAAGATACAGGAACCATTCAATTCTTAATGCTGGGTAAAGATATGGCCTTTCCACCAGAGAGCTCACTCAAGGTAAAGGTTCTGGTAAAAGGCATTGAAGGAGTATACATGTCAGTGTCTTTGTATTGAGCCCACCTGCAGTGTGACCTAGTATCTGGACCAGTTACAATAGGGATTGTTCATAGTCTGCCTGTGGCCGGAATAGATTTGCTGCTAGGCGATGATTTAGCTGGAAGTAAGGTAGTAGCAGCCCTAGTAGTCTTAGCCCTGCCAAATGGGGCCAAGGAGACTGAACAAATACAGGAAGAAGTCCTAAGCGAGCTCCAACAGAACATGCTGAGGCAGTAATTCAGCCAAATGACCCCAATGTCTGGCTGGCTGAAACATCTTTTGGAGACTTAGGGGAAGAGAAGGAAGTATACAATAAATCCTCTTTAATTGAAGCGCAGCAGGCAGATCCTAAGTTAAAAAATAGAGCAGACCACCTGTTCTGAGGCAGAGGCAGAGAAAATGCCTGAATGTTATTACTTCAAAATGGAATAATAATGAGAAAATGGAGACCTCCACAGCAACCTGCAGAGGAGAAGTGAACTGTGGTCCACCAAATTGTCGTCCCCCCTAAATATCATAGGGAGATTTTGAGGATTGCCCACGAAATCCCTATGGCTGGGCACGTGGGTATCAGAAAGATTCAGGCCCAGATAAGCCAACACTTTTACTGGCCTCAAATCTACAAGGATATGGTTAAATTTTGCAAGATCTGCCATACCTGCCAGATTGTTGAGAAACCATAACACACAATCAAACCTCTCCACTAACCCCTATCCCAGCTTTCGAGAAACCCTTCAACAGAGTTCTCGTCGATTGTGTGGGACCACTGCCTAAAACTAGGACAGGTTACCAATACCTCCTAACCATCATGGATATGGCCACCCGATTCCCAGAAGCCATGCCTTTAAAGGAAATTACTGCCAAAGCTGTAATCGAGGGCTGACCCAATTTTTCACACAATACGGCTTGCCCAAAGAAATTCAGTCCAATCAAGGAACTAATTTCATGTCCCGCACATTCCAAGAAGTAGCACACAGCCTTGGTATTGAACAGCTGAAATCCGCAGCATCCCAACCAAAGTCTCAAGGGGCTCTGGAATGATACCATCAAATCCTGAAAATCATGATCAGGGCATATTGCTATGATTACCCCCATGGCTGGGATAAAGGAATAGTTTTCTTGCTGTTCGCTACCTAAGATTCACCAAATGAATTCGCAGGTTTCAGCCCATTTGAATTGTTTTTTGGACATGAGGTGAGAGGTCCCCTGAAACTGGTTAATGAAAAATTTCTGGATCAAAGGGAGGTCACCTCACTACAAAATTATGTGTCCACCTTTTGAGAGAGACTTTTTAAAGCCTGTGCTGTAGCAAAAGAACACCTGAAAGCGTCTCAGCAAACCATTAAAAGACAAAAAGGGTGCAGCCCGAGAATTTAAACCAGGGGACCAGGTTCTGGTACTCTTAGAGGTTCATCTTGCAATGGTAAAAGCCAGACTCAGTGGCCCATACAGTATAAAGAAAAAGGTGAGTGAAGTGAACTACTTTACCCCAAACCAGAGAAAACTCAAAGACTGTGCCACATCAATATGCTAAAGCAATACCATAGCTGAGAACCAGACAGACCAGTAAGCATATGTCAGACAGTAAGAGCAAGAGAAGAAAACAGCCCTAGTGAAGATGAACTAGGCAAGGGAGAGAACTCAGAAAATTCTCAAATTGAACCCCCACCATAAAATTGGAAAATCCAAAAATATTGAGGAGACTTTCCACCATATTCACCTATTTCTCTGACCAGCAGAGATAGGATCTAGCAACACCGCTAAGGGAATTCAAGGGAATTTGCAGGGACAAACCGGGTCGCACATCCTTAACAATACACAATGTCGATGTAGGAGAGACCCCACCTATTAAACAGAACCCATACAGACTTAGCCCTGACAAATTGGCTCAGGTCTACACAGAAATCCAATACATGCTGGACAATGATTTAATTGAGCCTTGCCAAAGCAGCTGGAGCTCCCCTATTGTACTAGTATCCAAACCTGATGGATCAACCAGACTTTGCATTGATTACCGCAAAATTAATGTAGTAACCTAAACAGACTCATATCCAATCCCCCATATTGAGGACTGCATTGACTGAGGAAGCTCCACCTACATTAGTAAATTTGACTTATTGAAAGGATGTTACAAAGGAAATAGGCAAGTCTCCATGACCACCTAAGCAAAAGAAATGTCCTCATTTGTCGCCCCCGATGGCTTATACCAATGTAAAATAATGCCATTTGGTTCAAAGAATGCCCCAGCGACCTTCCAAAGATTCATGAACCAGGTAGTAGCTGGTTAATTTAAGTCACATTGTAGGCCAAGGTCGGGTGTTGCCAAGGGCAGCAGATGTGCAAGGACTGGTAGATTTCCTCATTCCCAAAACAAGGAGGGAAATAATGCATTTCCTGGGAAAATGTGGGTTTTCCCAAAAATTTGTTCTGCATTTCAGCACTCTAGCTGCACCTTTAACTGACTTGTTGAAGAAAAGTATAAAAGTGGTGTGGTCAGAGTGGTGCCAGTTAGCTTTTGAAAAGTTGAAGGTAATCCTAACAAATCCTAACAAATGACCCAGTATTTGCAGTCCCAAATTTCAAAAAGACCTTTAAGATGGCAATTAATGCCAGTTAGGGCGGCACAGTGGCGCAGTGGTTAGCACCGCAGCCTCACAGCTCCAGGGACCCGGGTTCGATTCCGGGTACTGCCTGTGTGGAGTTTGTAAGTTCTCCCTGTGTCTGCGTGGGTTTTTCTCCGGGTGCTCCGGTTTCCTCCCACAAGCCAAAAGACTTGCAGGTTGATAGGTAAATTGGCCATTATAAATTGTCACTAGTGTAGGTAGGTGGTAGGGAAATATAGGGACAGGTGGGGATGTTTGGTAGGAATGTAGGATTAGTATAAATGGGTGGTTGATGTTCGGCACAGACTCGGTGGGCCGAAGGGCCTGTTTCAGTGCTGTATCTCTAATCTAATCTAATCTAATCTATGTCAGGGTGGGAGCAGTCTTACTCCAAGGTGATGATTCAGGCCTAGAAAGGCCGATTGGCTATTTCTCAAAAAAATTAAACTAACATCAGAGAAAATATTCCACAGTAGAAAAGGAGGCATTATGGCTCCTACTAGTCCTTCAACATTTCGAAGTCTTTGCCAATAACGGACACCGAGAAATGCAAATTTACACCAATCGCTAACATTCCAGGAAAAATTCAAGGTTAAAAATGTTGACAGTTTCGATGGAACTTACTTCACCAGCCATTCAACCTGAAAATTGTACATATAGCAGGGAAGAACAACATTATAGAAGATGCCTCAACTAGATGTAATGCTGTGTGCAACAAAAAGCCTGCACAGAAATCATGACTGAAACCCTGAGGAGTGCATGCGATGGATGTGTACAAATGTGTGTTATCCTATATCTTACTTTCCTTCTTTCTGAAAAACAAGAAAACAACAAAAAAATGAAACACCCAGGAAGTTCTTTTTTTTTATTTTTGGGTAAGTGTCAAGCTCAGAAGAAGCTGTGATGAAATAAACATTGAATTGGAGGAATTATGAAAATAAAGAGCCAACTGTTAAACTCAACCACAAGACATGGACACTTGTACCACAGACAAAATGGAGCAGCGGTCAGGTGACCCCTCCTGTATTGACAGTACACACCTCTGTCTGTTAAGGATGAAACTCGTTAGCCTTGGCTGAAATAGCTCTGGGGAGAACCCACTGAAATTGAAAGGAGCCCCATTGCATACTGATGATTCCTATCGCTATAAATGAACTAACAAAGGGTTCTGGAGACAGACTGACTCACAGCTCAAACCAAAATGAATAGGTGTCAAGTAGCACCATAAAAATAGAATGGTCACCATTCAGACATGAATAGATAGCCGTAGTTTAAATATCCTGGACCATTCTGTGGTCACATCAGGGGAGATGGTCCTGTGACACTTGACAGAGACTCAAATGTGATGGATTTTTACCTTAAAAGGTAGCCCTCTGGAGATAGAGGAGAGATCAAGCCAAGACTGCAGAAAGCCAGTTTCCAGCCAGAGGCTGAGAGAGAGATCCAGAAGAACCCTGCTGAACAAGAACTGAACTACTACTACTACAGAGAAATTACAAAGTGACTTTGAGACTCTCGATCTGTAAAGGTAAACCAAATTCAAACCACCAACTTTGGACTGAGTTTTAACTGCTAGAACTCTACAACACCTGAGCAAGTTCACGACTGCAAACATCCAAGCCTGCATCTTTGAAAAAAAGACTTTCCTCCCGAGAAGATTCAACAGTGTTCTGTAAACCATAAACTCTATATCACCTTGGACTCTAGTTGCATCCTACCCTTTTCTCTCTATCTATTTTTGTGTATGCTTGTGTCTGAATGTGTGAGTGGATGAAGGTTGCGACCATTTCAGGAATTGTAAAAAATAGTTATCTTCCTTTTTTCTAACCCACGAGAAAACCTGTCATTTGTCTGTTTATTTGACCCTAAAAACACTCAGGGACTAACGCACCATTTTTAACAAAACACAATTGCAGTGAGTTGAGACGTGAAAAGTGGAAGCCAGTCACATCACTTGCTACCTGTGGCAACTGAGATTGACAAAATATTTTGTTAGGCAAGGATATTAAGGGATATGAAACCAAAGCAGGTAAATGGAGTTAAAATACTGACCAGCCATGACTTGATTGGATGGTGGAATAGGCTCAAGGTGCTTCAGTTTCTATGTTCGTACTACCATGCTTTGCTCTCTGTGGTCAAAGACATCTATTAAAGAATCATCCTGCAGGGCAAGGTCAAATCCAGCCTCATTTTTTCATGGCGAAGCCACCTCAAACTCTTACCTCAAATATTAAAAGTGAGGAACACATGGATTTCTTCATTTCTAAGACCATCTATGCTGCACCATCTCTGTCCTGACATTTTCTCCACTTCCTTCTACCCATCGCTTCCTTCCCTCTTTTTATCTCCCACCACACTAGCCAAGAACCCACATTCTCATTCAATCACCACCCCTCACCCTCGTGAAATTCACCTTTTCTAGAAGACTATCTTTTGTTCTCTTTGCTCCCTCTCTACTCAGTTCCTCTTACTGGCTCCCATGCTAGGTGATAATTTTAACAGTTTCCTTTCCTCATGTGCTATCCTGACTATGTTAAAACTGTTGGCATCATTCTCCTCCTCAAAAGAACACACACTTGACTCATCTATTGTCTTCAACAACCACTCCATCATCAATCTCTCTTTCCTCATGATGTTCTGGTGAGAATCCAGGGCTGGAGGAAGTTATAAAGGTGGAGCGGATGGGGTGGTGTGGTCAAGGCCTGAAGGTGAACATTTTAAATAGGAAGCTTTGGGAGGCCAGAAGCCAATGCAGATCAGCAAGGACAAGAGCGGTCGGTGAGGACATGGTGAACACAGGAGACTGGTCTTATTTGTATATTAATTATGTTTAATTTTATGCGGGTTGTGGGCAGTAATTGGGGATTCTCTTGTATCCCTGTAAATAGACACAGACTAAAACTGGTTGTGAGATCAGGAGATGCTTGTAATGTGTATCTCTGTAAATAAATTCTTATAAAAGTGTGTAATGATTGGCTGTAGTTCGATCTTTCACCAACTGACTTTCTGGTCTATAACATGGTAGCAGAGGACAGTTGCCTAAAGGTGAAGGTTGGAAACTAAGAAAACAATTCTCAGACAGAAAACTACAATCCTAGTGGCCATTGTGGAAAATGGCAGAAAGTGTAAATTGTTGGGGTATAATTACCCTCCGATGTTCTCAAGAATCTGAACCATATGACCAGTGTAAGAATGAATTGGATATGTGAACATGGGTTATGCCCTGTCAAAGAGAAAACAAGGTATGGCCTTGATGTTGTTCGCTTCCTACAAGTAGTAAAATCAGAAGTGAATTAGCTTGTGAGACGGGCCTGTCAGTTGGACAGTGACGAAGGTTTGCACCCTCTATTAGGGTTCTTGGAAGTAATCAACAAGAAAGATGATCTGTTAAATGCATGAGGCATGGTCAGACTTTGATAGATTTCAGAAAACAGATGGTCATTCCATAGAAGAATATATCATGGATTGTATAAAAGATTGACAAAATTCAATTTAAGGATCCCTGGATCAATACTAGCATTTAAATTGCTGGATTCTGCTAAGGTTTTTCATATGGACAGGCTGGTGTTCAGTTCTCAGAGAGAGAGACACCCTGTTAGTTCAGATGCCTGCTGTCCTGAAAAATCTCCTGGAGAAACAGCCATTTTCTTCAGCCTTCACAGAACAAATGGAACATTCCACAGTGGCACAAAGAATAAAGGACTCAATGATTGTCAGATTTCGAAATGGTCCAGATACTGGCTTCAATACAATGGAAGGGTTAAAGACAGGGAGAATGAGGATGAAAGCACCTTTAGCAGATCTGGCTTTTACAGTAGAAGACAGAATAGCAACGATAGGTTAATGAATCTCAGGAATGCTCAAGGTACAGTTAATAGGTGGTTCTGGTATACTGAAAGTATCACTATGTGTGAATCACCCAAAGCGGAAAGGCAGCATCCTTGAAATTACACATAATGCAGAGAATTCTGAGGAACAGGATGAAGATAGTAATTGAATCCGAACAAATTATACCAGTCACAAAGAATTTTAGTTCTGTGATGAATGTGTTAGTTGCAGACTTCTTTAACTGTGCAGTATTAAATAGTGCTTGCACTTCAACAGTATGTGGAGCAGATTGGTTAAAATGTTACCTTGATTCACTAAGTAGTGAGGATTGACACAAGATTAAGGAATGTAACAGGACTACTTGCTTTAGGTTTTATGATTAAAACACATTGAGGTCACTAAAGAGAGTTGTAATTCCATGTAAAATAGTTGGAGTAAGCCATTTTATAAGTACTGATGTGGTCTATAGTGAGATACCTATACTGTTGAGGAAACATTTAATGAATAATGCACAAATGAAACTTGACATGGAGCATGAGAAGGCAATTATTTTTGGAAAGTCAGTGAATCTGCAGTTTACTCAGTCAGGACATTATTTTATGCCCTTAACAAAACTTGACGTTTCTTATTCAAGCATTAGAAAAGTATTAATGGCACCAGGTGATAGGAATCCGAGAGAGAAAAAGGAAATTGCCTGAAAGATACATAGACAATCCGCTCACCCTATTTGTCAAAGCTTAAAAATCATGCAAAAGATGCAGGTATGGTTGATGAAGTGTACACAAGGTTAATAGCAAAAATTAGTGAGAAGTATGAAATCTGCAAAAAGTATTGGAGGAAGCCACCATGTCCTATTTTAAGCCTTCCATTGGCAAGTGACTTTAATGAGGTATGGGACAAAGACAGAAATATTTTAATTCTATATTTTGTAGACTGGGCGGCCAGATTTAGTCTTTCTACAATAATATTTAGTAAAGACAAAAGGGTTATTATAGACAAAACCATGGAGAAATGGAGCACTTGGGGCACCAGAGAAGTTTCTGACTGATAATAAAGGGGTTCAGAGACATGCGTGAAAACATGAACATAATGGTCATGAATACCACAGCTGAAAGTTCTTTCAGCAATGGAATCTGTGAAAGGAATCACATGGTGATCGATGAAATGCTGCATAAAACTTCAGCTGATCAACCAGACTGCAAGTTGACAACTCCCCAGGCATGGGCGGTTCATGTAATGAATTCACTCCAGATGGTTGGCAGATATAGTTCCTATCAATTAGTCTATGGGTGAAATCCCAAATTGCCTTCTGTGCTGTATGGTAGTCTTGCCGCTCTAAAAGGTACTACAATTAATTCCATTTTTTTCCTGTACATTTGAATGCTTTACATGCAGGGAGACAGGCTTTCATCAAGGCTGAGGTCTTGGAGAAAATTTGGAGTGTACTGAGACATCGTGTAAGACCATCCGAGATAGAATTTAATTCAGGAGATTTGGTGTATCATTAAAAAAGAGGGTCATGATAGTAAGACAGTATCAAACATGGCAATCAAACTGTTAAGTTTCATTCCTCTTGATTAAGTGAAATTAATTACAAAATCTTAACTCTGAGCAGCCGATAGAAGTAAACGAGGCATCTTGTACCATAAATGCTCATGTGTTTTGTGATGAAGGTCCTGAGGAATAGAATACACTAGATGAAGGGCTGAATAGTGGTAACGTGATAGTAATAGTGGTCGCCCCTTAGGTGTATTGGTACTTTGATGGAAATCCCACCTGACAAACAGGACAGAGCTATCACATCCAAAGGCCTATTGCCCAGAATGGGTACTCGGATGACATATATTCTAGAGGGGTCTAGTGAATGGAGGGATCTGACAATTGTGGGATGTGCAGAAAAAGCTACCGGCAAATTTAAATATTGGTTGAATGGTCAGGATGATGGCCGAGAAGTGAGGTCCATGAACCGGCAGCATGGGGTGAAAGAGTGAAGAGTAAGAAAGTGCAGTTCAGTACTTATAGCAGGTCCGGAAGTGACTCTTAAGTCAGGAAATGATCATGAACTAGAGAAAGACCCTCTGATTAGTGTAAGATGGAGATTTCGCAGAAGTAGTCCTGACAGATATAAAAGTGCAATTAGATACCGTAGCTTGAATAGATTAGACAATGAAATAAAGGCCACAGAACAGTCTCGGAACAGAACTAGAAGCAGAAGTCCTCTTGATTGTGAAGTTTTGATGCAGCCAACAAACTTAAGGTTGAGTTTGGAGTTTATTCTGAGGAACCAGCTATGTAATAAAGCTGGTCGCCCCTTAGGTGCATTGGTACTTTGATGGAAATCCCACATGCCAAATAGAAAATATTAATTTTGTCAGGTGGAACGTTGCCTGAGACTTCTTTTACTGCACATTATTACAAATAACTTTAAAAAGCACAACAGAATGAGCCCGGCCAGGTTGTTGAAGTTTCAGTAGGGGACTACTTTGGGAATAGTGATCACAATTCCGTAAGCTTTAAAATACTCATGGACAAAGACGAGAGTGGTCCAAAAGGGAGAGTGCTAAATTGGGGGAAGGCCAACTATACCAAAATTCGGCAGGAGCTGGGAAATGTAGATTGGGAGCAGCTGTTTGAAGGTAAATCCACATGTGATATGTGGGAGGCTTTTAAAGAGAGGTTGATTAGCGTGCAGGAGAGACATGTTCCTGTGAAAATGAGGGATAGAAATGGCAAGATTAGGGAACCATGGATGACAGGTGAAATTGTGAGACTAGCTAAGAGGAAAAAGGAAGCATACATAAGGTCTAGGCGGCTGATGAAAGACAAAGCTTTGAAAGAATATCGGGAATGTAGGACCAATCTGAAACGAGGAATTAAGAGGGCTAAAAGGGGTCATGAAATATCTTTAGCAAACAGGGTTAAGGAAAATCCCAAAGCCTTTTATTCATATATAAGGAGAAAGAGGGTAACCAGAGAAAGGATTGGCCCACTAAAGGACAAAGGAGGAATGTTATGCTTGGACTCAGAGAAAATGGGTGAGATTCTAAACGAGTACTTTGCATCGGTATTCACCGAGGAGAGGGACATGACGGATGTTGAGGTTAGGAACAGATGTTTGATTACTCTAGGTCAAGTCGGCATAAGGAGGGAGGAAGTGTTGGGTATTCTAAAGGGCATTAAGGTGACAAGTCCCCAGGTCCGGATGGGATCTATCCCAGGTTACTGAGGGAAGCGAGAGAGGAAATAGCTGGGGCCTTAAGAGATATCTTTGCAGCATCCTTAAACACGGGTGAGGTCCCAGAGGACTGGAGAATTGCTAATGTTGTCCCCTTGTTTAAGAAGGGTAGCAGGGATAATCCAGGTAATTATAGACCGGTGAGCCTGACGTCAGTGGTAGGGAAGCTGCTGGAGAAGATACTGAGGGATAGGATCTATTCCCATTTGGAAGAAAATGGGCTCATCAGTGATAGGCAACATGGTTTTGTGCAGGGAAGGTCATGTCTTACCAACTTAATAGAATTCTTTGAGGAAGTGACAAAGTTGATTGATGACGGAAGGGCTGTCGATGTCATATACATGGACTTCAGTAAGGCGTTTGATAAGGTTCCCCATGGCAGGCTGATGGAGAAAGTGAAGGCGCTTGGGGTCCAAGGTGTACTAGCTAGATGGATAAAGAACTGGCTGGGCAACAGGAGACAGAGAGTAGCAGTAGAAGGGAGTTTCTCAAAATGGAGACGTGTGACCAGTGGTGTTCCACAGGGATCCGTGCTGGGACCACTGTTGTTTGTGATATACATTAATGATTTGGAGGAAAGTATAGGTGGACTGATTAGCAAATTTGCAGACGACACTAAGATTGGTGGAGTAGCAGATAGTGAAGGGGACTGTCAGAGAATACAGCAGAATATAGATAGATTGGAGAGTTGGGCAGAGAAATGGCAGATGGAGTTCAATCAGGGCAAATGCGAGGTGATGCATTTTGGAAGATCCAATTCAAGAGTGAACTATACAGTAAATGGAAAAGTCCTGGGGAAAATTGATGTCCAGAGAGATTTGGGTGTTCAGGTCCACTGTTCCCTGAAGGTGGCAACGCAGGTAAATAGAGTGGTCAAGAAGGCATACGGCATGCTTTCCTTCATCGGACGGGGCATTGAGTACAAGAGTTGGCAGGTCATGTTACAGTTGTATAGGACTTTGGTTCGGCCACATTTGGAATACTGCGTACAGTTCTGGTCGCCACATTATCAAAAGGATGTGGATGCTTTGGAGAGGGTGCAGAGGAGGTTCACCAGGATGTTGCCTGGTATGGAGGGCGCTAGCTATGAAGAGAGGTTGAGCAGATTAGGATTATTTTCATTAGAAAGACGGAGGTTGAGGGGGGACCTGATTGAGGTGTACAAAATCATGAGAGGTATAGACAGGGTGGATAGCAAGAGGCTTTTTCCCAGAGTGGGGGTTTCAATTACTAGAGGACACGAGTTCAAAGTGAAAGGGGAAAAGTTTAGGGGGGATATGCGTGGAAAGTTCTTTACGCAGAGGGTGGTGGGCACCTGGAACGCATTGCCAGCGGAGGTGGTAGATGCGGGCACGATGGAGTCTTTTAAGATGTATCTAGACAGATACATGAATGGGCAGGAAGAAAAGAGATACAGAACCTTAGAAAATAGGCGACATGTTTAGAGAGAGGATCTGGATCGGCGCAGGCTTGGAGGGCCGAAGGGCCTGTTCCTGTGCTGTAATTATCTTTGTTCTTTCTTTGTTCTAGAACAGCTAAAGATGGCCACGCACAATCTGCATATGGGAAACCAGAGGCCAGTTGGGAGACAGGTAATTACCCAGTCTAGCCAGAAGAATAGGGGTGCGCTCTGACTCAATCACTGAGAATGGTTTTGTCAATGTCAGTTGTCAAAAGCCATCGACACGCATTGACTTTGAAAGACCCAAACACCACCCCCCCACCAAGTATATCTGAAGAACTTTGAATTTCAAAAAACCTTCCAGAAATTTCTGATTCAAACAAAGAGGTGGTCACATGACATGACTGCCTGTGTGATTCTGAGGGTTTGTGAATTGTGCCTCAGAAGAAAGACACTAACTGAACTCCAAGAAAGAAAGCACCTCTCTCTCTCTTTCTCCAGCAAAGTCTCAGGGATGCCTCGGTGGCAGCTACTAAGCCTCAAGACCACAGATCCTTACAGGTGTCAATCAGGGGACGCGGATAAAGCCCCTCTCCTGCCTTCTGGAACCAGAGAAGTAAGACCGAATAGTGCATGTGGCCCAGCGAAGACTTCAAGACTTTAACTTCAACTAAGGACACTGAAACTCAGTATTTGAATTCCGTTTATTATGGAATTTACTTTAACCTCCCAACTCTTTCTCCCCTCCATATCTATTTGTTTGTGTGTGTCTCTCATATGAATATGAGCGTGGATGCGTCGCATATTTTAGTAATTTTAGTGGGTTTAGAGTGATAAGGTTAATAAACTTACATCTTTCTTGTTTAAACTCAAGAAAACCTGTCTGATTGGTTCATTTACAATTAAAGTTAGAGGAGCAGAAGCAACTGCTCACTGGGATGTTAATTGGACAGCTGCCTGTTAATTGGCCGCTGCCAGCAAAATGCCGCCCCAGGGTCCTGCCACTCGCCAAAGCGGGGTTGGCTCCCGCTTTCTGTCCCAGCTGCAGGACTTCTTAGGGGTGACAAAATTTAGCCCAAGTGTTTCTGAAACCACCCAAAGAGGCAGCAGATGCAGAAGGAGAACTATGGAAATGTGTCGATGGCCTGAATGATGCTTCCAGGGCATGGTATTTTTCAGTGAGATCTGTTTTGCTGAAAATAGTGTGTGTTCAACTAAAAGCAGATCCCGCAATGCTTTATTGGTACCATAAAGGAAAACTTTCACGCATCTTCATGATGCATGTTGATGATTTCTTATGGAATGGTACTACAGAATTTGAGAAATGTACTACTTATAAGATTGGAGTAGATCCTAATGTCGATCCTCTATCCAAATGAGATCCTAATGCCTGCGCTACTGGCCTCCCAAAAGGGTGTCTGGCGCTGTGCACACGAGGCACACAGGACCAAAATCGCACTGAAACTACAAGTGCTAAGAATCCAAATTTTATGGCCTTTGTATCTTAAGATATTGATTACTTGTATCAGATTTATGCATTATAAAGTTATTCTAAGAAAATTAATGGAAATTAATGCTACAGGTTGTCCCCAAAGTAGCGCAATAGCTTTCCCATTCCTGTTTTATGTTGCTCAAAAATGGCATAATATTGCATAAAACTGTAAAAAGCAGGCTAATATGCCTTGAATTAAAAGGGACAAAACTTTTGAAGGTGAAGACACAGCATTTAGCATTTATCTAAAAATCGGAGTGAAAATGACCTTATGAATAATGTCTACATTTTTATTTAAGAGGACACTTGGCAAATATTTAACAAATAAAATATAATGGTACCTTTAGCAGTAGAATTGTCTCAATGCACCAATATAAACGAGAATAAAGTGCAGTCTATTACCTTTGTACTATATCCCTGCTTTTTTTGTTGTTTGGCTCCCACGGAATAGAGTGCAGGTATCAACTCAGGAGGACAATCAGCAAAATACTCAGAGCAAGTCACTGGAGACTCATGTACATCCATTGGATATGGGTTTTCAAATATAGGAAAACTGACCAGGAAAACCAAAAATAATAATACATTTTAAATAATAAAGACAACTAATGTTCAAACAGAACATAATAGTACATAACAAAACAGTAAATAAACTAAGTACTGCTCTGAGCACATCATCAAATGTTACAGCACAGAAAGAAGGCAAGTTTTCATCAAATTAATGCTGTTTTTTTCTCACCAGTATTGCCTGCGTACACCAATTTGTGGGCACAACTGTACAAGAAAGGCAGAGACCTACAATGCTGGAACTCTACCCTTTTGAGCAGGATGTGCATTTCCAGTGACCACATGGGTGGGCATAGGAAGCTCCATCTTGAAACAAATGGGAAACTGAAAATTAGATGGAAATGACATGAATGCCTTCCATGTCATTTTTTTGTCTATGCATTAAGGATGTATGCCAGTTTCAATGAATTCCTATATAAACACCATCCTGACTTGGAACTATATTGCCGTTCCTTCACTGTCGCTGGGTCAAAATCCTGGAACTCCCTTCCTAACAGCACTGTGGGTGTACCTACCTCACATGGACTGCAGCGGTTCAAGAGGGCAGCTCACCACCACATTCTCAAGGGCAATTAGGGATGGGCAATAAATGCTGGCATAGCCAGTGGTGCCCACATCCCATGAATGAATTTTAAAAAAACTGGACACTCAAAGTTTAAAGGCTGTGCCTTTATGTCAAAAGATCTTTGAATTGGCAGGTTTTAAACGGTGAGACTTTGCCCAATATCTTAAAATTAGGTGGGGTCCTTCATAAACTAATTTAAATATGTTTACGTTCATGCCCACAGTGCTCTTAAGAAAAAGGGCTCAAATTATGCCTTTCAAAATCTGGCATAGCAGGGATTGGGGCTGTAGGATTTTATGCTCAATTTTGAAATAATTGAGAGTCTGCAGAGTGAAAGCCTCATCAGTGGTTTGGTACCTCACAAAATTTACCCTGATAATTAGCCATTTCCTCAGAGCCCTACTGCTGCAGCCTCGACACGTGTATATGGGATTTCCATTGTAATTCCAGCAAGGTTGTAGCAGCAGAGTGGGTGCAGCTCTTAGGAAATTCCCAGCCCATGTCCTTTCACAGCGCAAAACCACTTTCAAAGGCTGATCTGTGAATCTGGGTGTTTTGCTTTCCTGTTGTTAACCACCCATTTATGGAGCAGTGGTTTTACCAATGAGAAAGGGAAAGCACTGTTCAGGAACATGACTATTGCAAGGCTGATTTAGGAAAGAAACCTAAGAAAGTTGATAACAAAGAATCTTTCTTCCAAATTTTGGGCTGAATGTTATCAGCCTTCTAGGGATGGGCAGGGTGGCGGAGGGGCATAAAATAGCAAGAGAAGGCGGGGTGGAGTGCCCATTGCCTTCCTGATGCCATTCAATTTTGACAGGGGCGGGGAAGGCCAAGGATGGCCTTCCAGCCCAAAGGCCAATTGAGGCCGTTAAGTTGCCATTAATTGGCCAGTTGTGCCTCTTTCCACCACTGCTGTTATTGTATCAGCGGCTGATGGGAGCCCCGCTACGTAGAAAGGCTGCCCAGTAAAACCAGGTGGCCTCCCTGCAGGCTTGGGATGTATGGGTAGGGTGCCCTTCTGCTTGGCCAATCTGTGGCCCAAGGAGGGCCTTCAGTGGCAAAGACTGCCCCTGCACCAACACCCTCACCCTCAACAACCACCACCTACTCCGACCCCTCGTAGGGGCCTGCCTGACTGGCCCTGGTGAGCCTTCCCCACTCACCTGCACTCCGGGGCTCCAAAGCTGCTCTTGGTCCAGGGCCTACTGCTCCCAGTGGCACTGCTGGGACTGCTGAGCTGCAGGTCCTCTGATTGGCTGGCAGCTCTTGGTGTCGGAACTCCTGTCCTTAAAGGACAGGGGCCCTGGCACTGGCAGTTGACTGCCTAAGCGCGGTAAAATGTAGCTGGGGGTCCTCAAAATAGCCGAGGTGGGGTGCCTCACGTCTTTCTGGGTCGGCATTGGAACCCCCTGCCACGTGCATAAAATTCAGCCCTTTGAAACCTACCTGACAAGAATGCAAATATTAGTCAAATAAATTTATCAATTTTTTCTGAGGAACTAGCTCCTGTCAATGGTTATTATTGGCTATTTGCACTGGTAAAATTTTCTGCAGCTGGCTCAACAAATTAAGCTGTTCTACTATCTTGTTAAAAAGTTGCAATGCAAATATTTTTGTTTGTCTAACTCTCAGAATGAGTATTTAAATAAGAGCTTTTGATAATTTATTATTGTTTTTAAGCTGTAGTTCATGATTTAGTTATGATTTGCTCATTTATACCTATTTTAACTGAGAAAGAATAACAGAATGTGTTGTGACATTTCCACATGACAGTCTTGTTTTCATTTCTCATTTTTTCAGTCCTTCCAAAAATGTGGAATCCTTTTTGCACCTCATGGTAATAACTGATTTTCCACATAAAAAAATTAAAACACTTTCAATCTTTGCAAAATATTAAAAAGCTAGCGATCATACTGCCTGTATAAGTACGCTTACTTGCTTTGTGTAAGATCAACAACGATTAGATCTTTTTCAAGTAGCACCACCGCTGCATAAGGTTCCTGGAATTCTGTAAAGTAAAGCAGAATTAAACAAAACCTAATTATATTGCACCAGTACAATCGGTTCCACATAATGGAACTGAATGCCTGTACAATGTATAACTTTTCCACTATTTAAAGCTACTTATTTATTATGCTGATAAAAGCAAAGGGATAAATGACAAATTGAAAAAAAAATCCTGGCGTATAGATTTATTTATGCAGGATGGATAACTTTGTATATAAATATTTAATAAATTTAGCAAACAGTAAATCAAAATTCAACCAACCAATTAAATGTTTCTCTTAATTGTGAGAGAGCTAGAAATTATGACAGATATTGTCAGTAGGTTTCTTATTCCGCATTTTATTCATTCCTGGCACTATACTGTAAACCCAATATTGAATATAAAAAGTGGTGCAAGCCAACTGTTCTACTATTTCCTCTGCCTCTCTCCATTCCATATTTTGCATTATTTTAAACAGACTTGTACAGACAGTAGCACATTGTGTTGGAAAACGTGACTGACACTCCATGCTGGAGCAGGTCAGTTTTACGCACTGCTAGCAATTTGGAAATAATTCATTTCAGGAATAGGCTTGGCTCACCTTCACCTTCTCAAGGGCAATTAAAGATGGACAATAAATGCCGGCCTTGCCAGCAACCCCTACACACCATGAATGAATAAAAAAAAGTCAACATTTGTGAACTGGAGAATGTAAGTACAAGAAAAGCCAAAGAAAAGTCAAATCAAAATGAAAATGCAGATTACTAACTGTAAATTATTACAATCCTAGATAACTTTATGGGCAAATGACATTTCCCCCAAAAAAATGATTTTGAGACAGAAAGGAGAGATTACTTGTATTTGGAAAAAAAAATTAGCAATTTTGTTTTAAAATTAATTGATGAAATTTGGCCCAAAATTTCATAAAAACGTGCTCTAAAACAATGGCATAACTATGGTGCAATACTGATTTTCAGCACAAAAGAGTGAGGACATTTTCAAATAACCAGCTTACATCTATTTTTATGCTATGCCTGAATTTTCTTAATTTTGGTGCCAATTCAGTGAAACTTCCACTGCATATTAACATAGTTCTGTACCCATGCAAAAGACCAGAGAACGCAAGTTTCCTACATTTATGCCAGTTCTGAACAGGCATAAATGTATGCCAAAATTCTAGGTGCAGCAGGACCAAAGTCGTATTTCCGGCTATTTTCTAAGCCATTTTTAATATTATTTGCTACAGAGACACGCACTGTATTTTTTTGTATCTTTGAATACATTTTCATGGCTGAGTTACACGATAAGTTGAAAAGCTTCTATGATTGCAGTTTCTTAAATATGCTAGGCAGGAGTTTCCGCCAGGTTGCACTTTTTTTCCCCGTAGTGCAATTTGCCCTAAATTGGCCAAACCAGCGCAAAAGATTGAGGAATTTCATGCACAAGTTATGTCCAGCACAAATTAGCTTTCTGTGACCTTTGGCACTTGTTTAAAAACACTGTGCTGGAGGCCAGTCACGGCCCAGATCGAATTAATCACTGTGGTGAGTTTCCGCTAATTGCACCCATTTGCGGCCTTTGAGGAGACTCTTAAAATTAAGCTGGGTGTTTTAGCTGCAAGAACACAAATTGGTACTTTTTAAAACTTTTATTTTTTGACTATTGCACGCCAATGTAACTAGCTTTTTAAAGACATTTTCAGTTATTTAAAACCAGGTTATTCATTGTTGTGCGAGACACTGATTAAAAGTGGTTATTTTACGATAAACCCATTTTCACCTGTATTAATAAATCTGCACCAGGTTTTCAATCTTAAATATATCAAGGAATTTAATTTTTTTTAAATTACGTTCTAACATGATTGCGCCGGTTCATGGAAGATTTTACATGCTGCAATATGCAAATGAGTTTGAATGGAAACTTGGGGAAGAAAAACACTTCTTAAAACTAGCACAATTATGAGCACAATTTGCACCTGGTTTGCCAATTCTGCCCGAAGTGGAAACTCTTGTGCCTAATGTGCACTAAGAATGGTTTGATGGCTTCAAACTTTAATTTTTAACAATAGAAGTAGGAAAATGGCACAATTCTGCATTTTCCTTGGGCCCTGATTGTTTACACTGGTTTCTATGTGTTTGATGCTGATTTTTATGTTCTAGTGTACGCTAACGACATTGACAGAAAATATCAGCATAAGCTGCCATAAATTTCAGCATATATTTTGGTGTTACTTCCCTTTATGCCATTTGAGCAAATTCTGGGCCAATATTAATTTAAGCCCAATTACACATTCCTATTATAGAGGTAAGTAAAACCTGAACAGTTCACTCGTTTTCATTACCATTTGGATACGGTGTTTCACAAAGAGCTAGGAAGTCCACAATGGGATAATCCATTTCTAGAACTGTAATGGATTTGCCATGCATAATTGTCAGGCTGGGTCTTCTGCACGCTTTATCATAGGAAAGTCCTCCAGAAAAAATTATAAATGGTTCACTGGAAGATGAAAACCATAGTTAGATAGCAAACAATTTACATTTAATCGATGTTTAATATATTTAAAAGTGTACTTCAGCATTTGCAGGTGTCACATTTTGTTACTGGTGCATAATAATCTTGAACTTCTGTTTACTTCTAAAATGCAAACTGAAATCAACATACATTTTCTTAATTCCTTGACCAAGCATCAGTTAAACCCAGGTTCCGAAGAAGGGTCACTGACCCGAAACGTTAACTCTGCTTCTCTTTCCACAGATGCTGCCAGGCCTGCTGAGTGGTTCCAGCATTTCTTGATTTTAAACCCAGCATCATGTCAAGCTCTGTTTACTTAAAGCAATTAAACCATATTGCATTTATACCAAGAAAAATTGATAAAATGAGAAAAAATAGAACATGAGAGTAAACTAGCCAGGAATATAAAAACAGATTGTAAGAGCTTTTACAAGTATATATAAAGGAGAGTAGCTAAAATAAACATTGGTCCTTTAGAGGCAGAGACAGGAGAAATTATCATGGGACCTAAGATATCAGAGAGATGTTGAACCAATATTTTGGGCTCATTTTTCGCCACGGAGGTGGGAAACAGGAGCCAGGTCTGCTTTTGGGTCAGAAACCTGCCTCTGGTGTGAAACTGATCAAAGTTCGGGTTTTCATGGGGGTGAGCTCTTAATTGAGACGCATTTCCTGCCCACTTAGAGCCAGTGGGGGCAGTAATGGAGGCGGGTCAGATGAAGTGTGGGACTCATTTAGATACCCAAGGCAGCCACCACTGAGGCTGCTGGTTGTCCTGAGGGAGAGATCTGTGGTTTGTGCCAAAGCCTTCCACTGCACCAGAGAGAAGTGAGATGTAACAGGGGAGCCGGAGACCTGGCACCCGGGTCAGAGTAGACCCTCACCTCATCGATGCCAACCTGGATCTAATGCTGAGCACATGAAGGAGAGGAGGGAGGTTCTCTTCCCAGAGGGTGGCAGGAGGAGGCCACCTCATCGTGCAGCAGGGGCACCTCTCTGTTCAGCATCATCTCCCTCCACCTCCTCTTCCTTCTCCTCTACTACCTTCTGCTCCTCCCCTGATGAGCTGTCTCCTTCCAGGGTCTCAACGTCCTCAAGGTCCATATCTGTCTGGTAGGCCATGTTATGGAGAGCACAGCGGATGACAACAATGACAGAGATTCTTGCTGGAGGGTACTGGAGGGTACCACCTGACTGGTCCAGGCACTGGAATCACATCTTCAGAAGTGTGATAGTCCACTCAGTGTCCTGCTGAACAGGTGGCATTGGTTGTTGCGCCTCTGTGCCTCTGTCTGGGGCTCCCGTTGAGGGGCCAGTAGCCATCTCTTCAAAGGACTTCCCTTGTCCCCTCGGATCTATCCACACACATTGGGGGTTGGAGTGAAGATCTGAGGCAGCCTCGACTGGCGGAGGATGAAGGCATCATGGCAGCTGCCAGGAAAGTAAGCGCACACATAGAGGAAGCTCTTGTTATGGTTGAAGACAAGTTGGACATTGTGGGAGTGGAAGTCCTTTCTGTTGATGGATTTCACTGGCCGCTTGCTAGCCATTGATGATGTCCTGCACCTGGGGGAATCCAGCGATGTAAGTGAAACCTAATGCTTTTTGTCCCTGTGAGCCAATGTCTTTCATGAAATGAATGTGATGTCCAAATTTGGCAAAGAGAGCATCAGTGACCAGCGAGATGCAGTGGCCTGCAGCCATTTTTGAGATGCCACTAAGGTTCACAGCTGTTACTTGGAAGGAACCAGAAGCAAATACGTTCAAGGCCACTGTGACTTGGATAGCCACTGGTAAGGCATGGCAACCAGTGCCGTGAGGTGCAAGGTCTTCAGCGACGAGAGCACAGATGTCTGTGACCATCTGCCTGGAGAGTTGCAGTCTCCTGTGGCACCGGGTCTTGGTCATCTCCAGGTAACACTATCTTCAGTGGTCGATCATGTGTTGAGGGTTTGGTCTCCATTACCTTCCTGCCTCTCTTTCCTCACCTGTGCCTTCCTGGGAACATAGGAGCAGGAGAATGCCATTCAGCCCGTCGAGTCTGCTCCATTCAATTAGATCATGGCTGATCATCTACCTCAATGCAACTTTCTCATATCCCTTGATGTCATTAGTATCTAGATATCAATCGATTTCTGTCTTGAACATGCTCAATGATTGAGCTTCCACAACTTCTCTCTGGGGTAGAGAATTCTAAAGATGCACCACATTCTGAGTGAAGAAATTCCTCCTCATCTCAGTCTTAAATGACCTACTCCTTATTCTGAGATTATGTCCCCTGGTTCTAGGCTCACCAGCACCAATGCCTGTCCACCAGCTACAAGGCACAAGTCAGGAGTGTGAGGAAATACTCTCCATTTGCCTGGATGGGTACAGCTCCAACAACACTCAAGAAGCTCAACATCATCCAGGACAAAGTAGCCCACTTGACTGGCACCCCATGCAGTACATTCAATATTCACTCCCTTCACTACGATGCACAGTGGCAGCAGTGTGTATCATCTACAAGATACATCACATCAACTCTCCAAGGCTCCTTCGACGGTACCTTCCAAACCCGCGACCTCTTCAACCTAGAAGCACAAGGGCAGCAGATGCATGGAAACACCACCACCTGCAAGTTCCCCTCCAAGCCACATACGGCGGGATAGAGGGGGATGTAAAAGGGGTGCGGGAGTTGCATTACTGGTTAAGGAGAATATCACAGCTGTACTGCAGGAGGACACCTCGGAGGGGTCGTGCAGCGAGGCAATATGGGTGGAGCTCAGGAATAGGAAGGGTGCAGTCACGATGTTGGGGGTTTTCTACATGCCTCCCAACAGCCAGCGGGAGGTAGAGGAGCAGATATGTAGACAGATTTTGGAAAGATGTAACGGTAACAGGGTTGCAGTGGTGGGTGATTTTAACTTCCCCTATATTGACTGGGACTCACTTAGTGCTAGGGGCTTAGATGGGGCAGAATTTGTAAGGAGCATCCAGGAGGGCTTCTTGAATCAATATGTAGATATTCCAACTAGGGATGGGGCCGTACTGGACCTGGTATTGGGGAATGAGCCTGGCAAGGTGGTCGAAGTTTCAGTAGGGGAGAATTTCAGGAACAGTGACCATAATTCCATAAGTTTTAAGGTACTTGTGGATAAGGATAAGAGTAGTCCTCGGGTGAAGGTGCTAAATTGGGGGAAGGCTAATTATAACAATATTAGGCAGGAACTGAAGAATTTAGATTGGGGGTGGCTGTTTGAGGGTAAATCAACATCTGACATGTGGGAGTCTTTCAAATGTCAGTTGATTAGAATCCAGGACCAGCATGTTCCTGTGAGGAAGGAGGATAAGTTTGGCAAGTTTCGGGAACCTTGGAAAACACGGGATATTGTGAGCCTAGTCAAAAAGAAAAAGGAAGCATTCATAAGGGCTGGAAGGCTAGGAACAGACGAATCCCTTGAGGAATATAAAGACAGTAGAAAGAAACTTAAGCAAGGAGTCAGGAGGGCTAAAAGGGGTCATGAAAAGTCATTGGCAAACATGATTAAGGATAATCCCAAGGCTTTTTATACATATATAAAGAGCAAGAGGGTAACTAGGGAAAGGGTTGGCTCGCTCAAGGACAGAGAAGGGAATCTATGTGTGGAGCCAGAGGAAATGGGCGAGGTACTAAGTGAGTACTTTGCATCAGTATTCACCAAAGAGAAGGACTTGGTGGATGATGAGCCTCGGGAAGGGAGTGTAGATAGTCTCAGTCATCTCATTATCAAAAAGGAGGAGGTATTGGGTGTCTTGCAAAGCATTAAGGTAGATAATTCCCCAGGGCCTGATGGGATCTACCCCAGAATACTAAGGGAGGCAAGGGAAGAAATTGCTGGGGCCTTGACACAAATCTTTGCATCCTCATTGGCTACAGGTGAGGTCCCAGAGGACTGGAGAATAGCCAATGTTGTTCCTTTGTTTAAGAAGGGTAGCAAGGATAATCCAGGAAATTATACGCCGGTGAGCCTTACATCAGTGGTAGGGAAATTATTAGAGAGGATTCTTCGGGACAGGATTTACTCCCATTTGGAAAAAAACAAACTTATTAGCGAGAGGCAGCATGGTTTTGTGAAGGGGAGGTCGTGTCTCATTAATTTGATTGAGCTTTTTGAGGAAGTGACAAAGATGATTAATGAAGGAAGGGCAGTGGATGTTACCTATATGGACTTCAGTATTCAGTAAAGCCTTTGACAAGGTACCTCATGGCAGACTGGTACAAAAGATGAAGTCACACGGGATCAGAGGTGAGCTGGCAAGATGGATACAGAACTGGCTCTGTCATAGAAGACAGAGGGTAGCAGTGGAAGGGTGCTTTTCTGAATGGAGGGATGTGACTAGTGGTGTTCCGCAGCGATCAGTGCTGGGACCTTTGCTGTTTGTAGCATATATAAATGATTTGGAGGAAAATGTAGCTGGTCTGATTAGTAAGTTTGTGGACGACACAAAGGTTGGTGGAGTTGCGGATAGTGATGAGGATTGTCAGAGGATACGGTAGGATATAGATCGGTTGGAGACTTGGGCGGAGAAATGGCAGACGGAGTTTAATCCGGACAAATGTGAGGTAATGCATTTTGGAAGATCTAATGCAGGTGGGAAGTATACAGTAAATGGCAGAACCCTTAGGAGTATTGACAGGCAGAGAGATCTGGGCGTACAGGTCCACAGGTCACTGAAAGTGGCAACGCAGGTGGATAAGGTAGTCAAGAAGGCATACGGCATGCTTGCCTTCATCGGTCAGGGCATAGAGTATAAAAATTGGCAAGTCATGCTGCAGCTGTACAGAACTTTAGTTAGGCCACACTTAGAATATTGCATGCAATTCTGGTCGCCACACTACCAGAAGGACGTGGAGGCTTTGGAGAGGGTACAGAGGAGGTTTACCAGGATGTTGCCTGGTCTGGAGGGCATTAGCTATGAGGAGAGGTTGGATAAACTCGGATTGTTTTCACTGGAACGACGGAGGTGGAGGGGTGACATGATAGAGGTTTACAAAGTTATGAGCAGCATGGACAGAGTGGATAGTCAGAAGCTTTTCCCAGGGTGGAAGAGTCAGTTACTAGGGGACATAGGTTTAAGGTGAGAGGGGCAAAGTTTAGAGGGGCTGTGTGAGGCAAGTTCTTTACACAGAGGGTGGTTGCCTGGAACCTGCTGCCGGGGGAGATGGTGGAAGCAGGTACGATAATGACGTTTAAGAGGCATCTTGACAAATACATGAATAGGATGGGAATAGAGGGATACGGTCCCCGCAAGTGCAGAAGGTTTTAGTTTAGGTAGGCATCAATATTGGCGCAAGCTTGGAGGGCCGAATGGCCTGTTCCTGTGCTGTACTGTTCTTTGTTCTTTTGTTCTTTATACCATCCTGACTTGGAAATGTATTGCTGTTCCTTCATTGTTGCTGGGTCAAAATCCTGAAACTCCCTTCCTGACAGCACTGTTGGTGTACCTACACACCAAGGACTGCAGCAGTTCAAGAATACAGCTCACCACCACCACCTTCTCAAGGGCAGTTAGGGATGGGCAATAAATGCTGTCCTCGCCAGCTATGCCCACATCCCACAAACGAACAAATTTTAAAAAAATTAGTCATTGGGAAAATGCTGAAATCTATTATTAAGGAAGTCTTAACAATGTACTTAGAAAATCATAGTATGATCAGACAAAGTCAACATGGTTTTATGAACACAGTGATTATTTACAATGCAGCTGGCAGCTGACGTCATCTGACTGCGCCAATATGCGCACATGCGCAAATTGGTTCCTACCCTCTACACATGCGCTGCATTCCGCAGTGCCAGGACTGTTTGGCGCATGCTCAGATGATGTCATCGCGGAGAGAGTGGGGAGAGAGCGGGGAGCGGGGAGAGCACTGCCGAAGACCTTGCTGGTGGCGGGTGCGCTCTCTTCCTTCCCCTCACTGCCTGCTTGCTCGCTCACCGCCCCCCGCCCGCTCGCCACACCCCCAACTGCTAGCTCACTCAACCACCTGCTCGTTCACTGCCCGCCCGCTCCCTACCCTCCCCGGCCCGTCCGCTCCCTCCCTTCCCCAGCCCACTCATTCACTGCCCGCCCGCCCGCTCGCCTCCCTCCCCGGCCCGCTCTCTCCCCTCTCCGGCTCGCTCGCTCCCCTCTCCGGCCATTGTGTGCTGCCATGTGTTAGGTTGCCATCTTGTGATTATTTGAGCAGCGCCATCTTTAATCCTGGCAGCTGCCTGACGTCGCAAACTGCGATGTTTTACTGGCACAGGCTGCATTTGCGTTTGTGCCATTGCAGCGTCAGCTAGTGGTTGCGTTGTCAGTAAATGCAGTCTTTTATGAAGGGGAAATCGTGTTTGACAAATCTATTAGAGTTTTAGAGGAGGTAACTAGTAGGGTAGATAAAGGGGAACCAGTAGATTTAGTAAAGTACACTTGGATTTCTAAAAGGCATTCAATAAGGTGCCACACAAAAGGCTAATACACAAGATAAGGGTGCATGGCATTGGGGGTAATATATCAGCACGGATAGAGGATTAGTTAATGACAGGAAACAGAGAGGAGGGATAAACGGGGTACTTTCAACTTGGCAGGTTGAAACTGGTGGCACGCCACAAGGATCAGTGCTGGGGCCTCAGCTATTTACAATCTATATCAATGACTTAGACAAAGAGACTGAGAGTAATGTATATAGGTTTGCTGATGATACAAAGCTAGGTGGGAATGTAAGCTGTGAGGAGAACGTAAAGTGGTTACAAAGAGACATAGACAGGTTAAGTGAATGGGCAACAAGATGACAGATGGTGTATAATGTGGGGGGATGTGAGGTTATTCCCTTTGGTAGCATCAACAGAAAAGTAGAATATTTTTTAAAAGGCATGAAACTTCTAAAAGTTGATGTTGAGAGAGACTTGGGTGCACTCATACAAGGAACACAGAACATTGGCACACAGATACACCAAGCAATTAGGAAGGCAAATTGCATGTTGGCCTTTACTGCAAAGGGGTTGGAATATAAGAATAAGGAAGTCTTGGTACAATTGTATAGAGCTTTGGTGAGACCACACCTGGAGTACTGTGTGCAGTTTTGGTCTCCATATTTAAGGATATACTTGCTTTGGAGGCAGTACAGCAAAGGTTCACTAGATTGGCTCCTGGGATGGGAAGATTTCATTATGACGAGAGCCTAAGTAAATTGGAAATACACTCCCTGGAGTTTAGAAGAATGTAAGGTGATCTCATTGAAAAATGCAAGGTTCTGAAGGGGCCTGATAGGGTAGACACTAACAGGTTGTTTCCCTTGGCTGGGGAATCGACAACACAGGGGCACAGTCTCAGGATAAGGGGCTGACCATTTAGAACTGAGATGAGGAGAAACTTCTTCATTCAAAGGGTTGTGAATCTTCGGAATTCTCTGCCCCAGAAGATTGTAGATACTCCATTACTGAGTATATTTAAGGCTGAGATAGACAGATTTTTGGTCTTTCAGGGAATCAAGGGATATGGGGAGTAATAAACTGGAGTTGAGGCAGATGACCAGCCATGGTTGTATTGAATGGTGAAGCATTTCTCCTGCTCCTGTTTCTTATGTTCTAATGTTTTCTCTGGCTTTAAAGGAACAGGGAAACTGAAAAACAGCTCCAGCTTAGTAGCAGAATAATACATTGTACATTACATGGCTTAATACTCTGGTCATGTTTAAATGGTCAGATATATTTGCCATCCAGGGGATTGGTCCCGTTATAGAAATGGCCTGATTTTCATTTCCATTAAAATCAACAGGAATGAAAATCAGGCTGTTTCTGTAATGGGTGGCCCATCCACAATGTCAGTTTCAGATCTTGGTGGATAGCTGAACACCTACTCCTGAGTCTCATCCAGTCTAGCATAAGTATGAAGGATTTGCACATTTCCTTTCTGTCACTGCCTCAGCTCCTATGTCAAACTATAGACGCCACACTTTCTAGTTGGCTCAAATTTCATATTCATGAAAAAGTAACAAATCTGAATTCTATATGTAGTGAATGTGCAAATCAAAAGCAAGCAAAACAGCTACAAACCTACCAATCAGGAACTACCAAAAACATTCAAAAACAACAAATTAGGAATTCAAATAGTCGTTTAGTACAGAACTTGAGAATTGCTGAAAATAAAGACATGTTGTCGAAGCTTTTTGGCTTGCACTCATCAGAACAAAACACAAGAATAACTACTGTAAGGAAAAACAACAACTTATACTTTTTGAGAAGAGAGTGCTGATTGGTTGGCAAGTGAACTCTGATTGGTCAAGGCATTGCCCTGAGGAATGAACCAGTGAATGGCTGTCACTTATTTTGTTCAGCTGAAACAGGCGCAATGTGTGTACATGTTCTTTCTGTCTTCAAAGAACAGGGCCCTGTGTATTAATATATGTAGCTTCCAGTACGCGCAAATGCACGACACTGCGAGCCCTACTGACAATCTTAAAGCTTGGCAGTCAACTGTCAGTCACTGTAACTGGTGCATTCTCCATGATAACGCCCCTACCAATCAGAGTCCATTTGCCAACCAATCAGCACTCTCTTCCCATGCAGTATAAGTTGTTGTTTTCCCTTACATTGGTTATTCTAGAGTATTGTCCTGATGAGTGCAAGACGAAAAGCTTCGACAACATGTTTCTACTTCCAGCAATTTTTAAATTAGGAATTAGTGACAAGGAAAATGTACCAATAAAAGAAAAGAAAAGTTGAACCAAATAATTTTCTAAAAATAAAAACAAAATGCTGGAAATGCTCAGCAGGTCTGTCAGCAACTGTAGAGAGAGAAACAGAGTTAATAGGCCAGATTTTCTTGGTCCCATGGAGACATGGTTGGAAGCGGGGTTGGGGATGTGGAGGGGGGGGGGGTGCTGAGGGATCTGGGAAAATAATGGGGAACCTCATAGGGATGATTCCCTGATGCGTTCCCACCTCTGGAGACTTTTGCAGGGGCGAGCTGAGAATTGGGTTGGCTCTCTGCTCCCTGGAGGCGGGCAGCCAATTAGTCCAATTAAGGCTCCACTTAGGGACCATTTTGAGCCAGCGTTGGTATTTTCCCGACCTCAGAGCAGCCCGTTTCCTGAGGCTGCCGGTACATGTGGGATGGCCTTCTGGCTGCAGCCGTTCCATGCCCCAATTAAGGGGCTGTGATGATGTCAATGAATAGGCCTGCAGAGGGATTTTCCCTCATCCCAATGTCTCTGCCAGCTTTGGGAGTCTTCATTGCAGCCCTTCTGTGTTGGCCAGCAAGGGCACGTCCATGTTGAGGTGCCCTCGCAGTCCCTGATCTGCCGCAGCAATGCACACTTCTCCCAATGGGGCTGCCGAGGCTCGAGAGCTGGCGACCCCCTGACTGGGCCTGAAACATTGGGAGCCTGGCTGCCATCCTTAATAGACGGCAAATGCGGAGGCAGCCAATTAGGAAACCACCTTCTGGAAGTTAGCACCGCCAATCTTGCTGCTGGCAAGTGAGGGAGTGAGACCCTCATTTGGTCCTGACATTGGCGTCCCGAAGCCCGTGGGAAAATCCAGCCCAACGTTTCAGGTCTGTGACCTTTCATCAAAACCCTGACCTGGAACATTTAGGGCTGGGGTTTAACAGCCTGCTGCTGATCTTGCCAGGGAGCTCAAAAAAATGGCGGCCCACGCGGCAGCTCATTGAAATAGCCGGGGCGGCCCACCCCCCCAATCATGTGGAGAGGGCAGGCTGTCCGGCAATAGCGTCAGCTGCCTCTGCGCAGGCGCTGGTACTATTTTTAAAAGGCAGCCAGCCCTGCTGGCATATTTAAATTTTTAAAGGTACACCCCCCAAAATTTATCAAATAAATTTCTAATACCCCTTTCTCATCCCCTCAATAATAATTACATTAACTATTTGCCCTTCCCCCCCAAAAACACTTTTTAAATTTGACCTTCCCCCCCAGATTGCACAAAGTTTAAAGTTCACCCCTTCTTACCATCCCCTGTACACAGGGGATGGTCAAGGTTCTGTTTCACTCCATATCTCCTTTGGTTCACTTGTACACTGTGCTTTACTCAATATAATCTCTTCAGCTGCACTATCTATATTGCACGGAGTAGTTCTCTTTGAGCTGGTGCTGTGGCAGTGAAAGAGCATATGATTATGTGGATGAGGATGCGGTGGTGTGCCATGAAGCAGAGAGGCCTAGTAGATATTACTCCTCTGCTTCTTACTGTGGTTCAGCTGGAGGATAGAAGGTTAGAAAGAGTGAAGGGCAGGCAAATCTTTCCTGAGACTTTCAGAAGGAGTAGCCAGAGGTTGCTTGCAGAAAGTTTGACTATGGTCTTGAGTAGGTGGTGAAAGATTATCAGGACAATTCTGAGGCTGACACAGAGCCTCCAACTTCTCCATCCCTAACACCCCTCTGATGTGTATCTCCCTAGGAGTTCCACAGCTTCCTACTCAAAAGATGTCAGGGGCCTGAGATTGGGGGGCCATCTCCTGAGGCCTGTCTCTCCATGGCAATATGTGCCATGAAATGTGCCAAGAAAGCAGATAGTGTGAAAGTCCTCTTTTAGCCAGGTAATACAGTACATCTCAGGTATCAGCGGGCTGAGAATGGAATGGTGATACTAATGGCTGGAAGGAAACAAGGTCAGGAGAGGTGAAATTTTGAAGGGTGAGCATGCATGTAAGGCTGTGAGAGAAGATTAATTTCAAAATGGTGATTGTAAATATGATGGTGCAGCGAACACTGCTGCACACTATTGATCCTCTGTTACAGCTCCTAAACACGATGGTAGTGAAGGACTGGCAGTGCATTCTGGGAAAGTGGAGTTCTTGTTCTAGATTAAACTTCTTTTGGAATTGTAATGATGTGTGGGGGAGTCAGAGAGGTAGTACTTACTGCCACCTCCTTCCACGAGGTCTGCACCACTGACATTAAAGGTCTCCATCTGTACCGTCCTAACAAGCTGTTCCTCCATTGTCACGTCTGCTCCAGAAGAACTTTCAGGTCTGCATCTGAGAAATTTTCTTCCCACCACTTGGAAGACGGCCTTGCTTCTATCATTAGAAAGCTGGGGTTTCTTTTTTGATCTCAAAACTACAGGTTGCTACGTTTCCTTTATGCTGCAGCAGCATCTTAAGTCTTGCAGCAGCAGCCTCTATCTGCAGTGAGATGTGAGAGCTGAAGCCCGTAAGCATTAATTAGGTGAGGTGAGCAATTGGTAAATTCTAAGTTTTTTTCTCTCTCTAAATGGGGGCAGTAGTTTAACTGGTACTGGGGAGATATAAGTATTGCATTTTATTTGTAGCTTACCTAGTTAAACCAATTGATATAACTGCAGATAATTGTTGAGTGATATTGCTAAACCTAGTTTAAAGCAAAGATGGCAGGGCAGATGATGTTTTGCAGCTGTAGCATGAGGGAGCTGGCGGACACCTATGTGATGCACAGTAACCACATCTGCATTAAGTGTCTACAGCATGAGGAACTTTGGCTCAGAGTTTATGAGCTGGAGTCCGAGCTTCGAACACTGCAATGCATCAGGAAGGGGGAAAGTTAGCTGGACACTTTGTTCCAGGAGGCAGTCACACCCCTTAGGCTAGTGTCTTCTGATTTGGTCTGTGGTCAGGGACAGGAGGGCGTGACTGCAAGAGAGGCAAGTATGGGGATCCAGAAGGTAGCACAGGAGGAGCCTCAGCCCTTGCAATCGTCTAACAGGTTTGATGTTTAGTTTAGTTTAGAGATACAGCACTGAAACAGGCCCTTCGGCCCACCGAGTCTGTGCCGACCATCAACCACCCATTTATACTAATCCTACACTAGTCCCATATTCCTATCACATCCCCATCTGTCCCTATATATTTCCCTACCACCTACCTATACTAGGGGCAATTTATAATGGCCAATTAACCTATCAACCTGCAAGTCTTTGGCATGTGGGAGGAAACCGGAGCACCCGGAGGAAACCCACGCAGACACAGGGAGAACCTGCAAACTCCGCACAGGCAGTATGGAGTCTAATGTGAGGAAATGTGAGGTTGTCCACTTTGGCAGGAAGAATAGAAAAGTACAATATTAAAAAGTCGGAGAGACTGCAGAATGCTGTAGTACAGAGGGACCTGGGTGTCCTATTACATGAATCACATAAAGTCAGCATGCAGGTACAGCAAGCAATTAGGAAGGCAAATGGAATGTTGGCCTTTATTGCAAGGGGTTGGAGTGTAATGGTAGGGAAGTCTTGTTTCAACTGTACAAGGTATTGGTGAGACTGCACCTAGAGTATTGTGTACAGTTTTGGTCACCTTACTTAAGGAGGGACATACTTGCTTTGGCAGCAGTTCAGAGAAGGTTCACTAGTGTCATGCAGGCCCCCACTTGCCAAGAATGAGGCACATTAATTTCACCACATGGACATTAAATTTTAAAATTGTTGCTGAGAAGAAAAGAAGGCTATTACAAAGGGTTGCCAAGCCCCTGACTGGAAAGACATTTTTGCATACTAGCAGACAGTAGTACTGCTCCCCCAGTACACAAAAGATACCTGGTCAAACCAGTCAGTCACGTGACCTGCTGGCCAACTAGGGGAGTTTTAAATCGGAGAAACAGTGTTGGAACTCAGAAAGCTGTTTGCTCCTGGACTGGAAAAGACCTCTTGTGGCTGGCTTGCCGCCGTCTCTCTCCTGTCTGCTCTCATCTCTCTCACCAGGTTTGGAAACCATTGAAAACATATGAACCCCAAGAGAGAAAAGTCTCCTACAGTGAACAAAGTTGAAGAAGAATACTGGGCCCCAATGAAAAGCAAGGTCTACCGACAAGCAAAACTTTACAATGGGCTCGAAGCACAGTAAAAAAAAACCCCTTCAGAGATTGCCTCCAACTTTTTCACTTTATTTTTTCCTCTGTTATTTTCTGTCCCTATTAGTGTGCGTGTATTGCGTGTGCATGTTAGCGTAGGCGCAGCGTGTATCTGTAGGCATTAACCAAATTAGAGTTTAAGCTTAAGTTTTAATAAATTTCACTTTTCTTCTTTAAACCTGTTTGTGCACATTTATTTGCCTTATAATGGGAAAGCAGTGAACAAGGATTCACCAAGGGGGAGCTCAAAACACAGTGTTTAAAATTAAATACTGTTACAGTAAGACCAAAGGTCAAGGCTAAAAGGGACCTCTAGGCCCCTTCTCACCTGCTCATAACAGAAATTTGGGTGCTAGCATCTGGAATTTTACCCACAGACAAACAAGAGAAATTGGAAGTGGGAAGCCAAATTGTTCCCAATCAAAAAGAGCGCAAGATCAATACAGGTTTTCTTGTGGTTGTGTGTCCTTGAATACTAACATGTCTGCAACTGAAGAGAGTAGCTATCCAAGCTAGGATGAAGTAACTTGGGATAAGTTAAAAGCACTGTCTATGGAGGAGTTGAGAAAAATGGCTGAGCAGTGTGGGATCACTGTACGTGGCAAGGCTAGGAAGTCTGAACTCCTAAGGCTAGTGGCCAACCATTTTTCCCTTGAATCTGAAGAAGCAGAAGCAGTGTTAGAAGTCGACCCAGACAGGATACTGCTAGCAAAGATAACATTGGAACAAAGGAAACTTGAATTAGGAGACAGGGAAAGAAAGAGAGAGAGAGAGAGACAGGAGAGGGAGAAAGAAAGAGCCTTCCAGAAGGAACGTAAAGAAAATGAAAGACAGGAGAAGGAAACAAAGAGGCAGGAGAGAGAGAGAGAAAGAAACTTGCAGAAAGAATGCGAAGAAAGAGAGTTGAAGCGGCTTGAGTCAACTAGGGGGGCAACAGAGTAATCCCAGTGAAAGCATGGCCAATATGGAGGAGCAGAATTCAGGGCTGTGTACAAAATTGCTAAAACTCACCCAATTAATTCCAAAATTCAATGAGGAATATGTGGAAGCATTTTTGGCGTCTTTTGAGAAACTGGCAAGGCAGCTAAAATGGCCAGCTGAGACCTGGTCTCTTTTAATACAAAGCAAGCTAACTGGAAAAGCCCATGAGGTTTATTCCATGTTGCCAGATGAGAGTTGATCAAATTATGAACTGACCAAAAATGCTATCCTCGGGGCATATGAATTAGTACCCGAAGCCTATCGCCAAAAGTTTAGAACCCTGAAAAAACAAGCTATTTGGAGTTTGAAAGAAGTAAGCAGCTGGCTTTTGACCAGTGGCTGAGGACTCAAAGTACAGCTCAGCTATGAGATTCTCAGAGAAGCAATTTTGTTAGAGGAATTTAAAAACTCTCTCCCACTTTCAATAAAGACCCAATGTAGAGGAGCAGCGGGTCCAGAGAGCCTGACAAGTGGCCATTCTGGCTGATGAGTTTGCTTTAATCTATAAGTCGGTTTCCCATGGGAGAACCTTTCCTAATCAGCCCTACAAATTTGAAAAGGACAAAGGGTGGGAAGGTGATCTCCGCCCAGGCAGTCCTGGCAGAGAAAAGAAAGCAGGAGACACAGGGACACTCCTCCAGCCAAAAAGGAAGGTGCTGTGAGCAAGAGTGAGACCCGGAGACCTGTGTGCTTCCATTGTAATAAAGCATGGCATTTAAAAGCTGCCTGCTGGAAACTAAAAGGAAAACCTGTAGGGTTAATCAGGGCACACCTGCTCAGTGAAGACAGGACCCTGGTGGAAATCCCAGCAGAACAAGTTGTGGCTTTAACTGCAGTAATAGTGCAACCCAGGAAGCTTACTATGACAAGTGCAGAAACATTTAATAGGATTCCTGAAGGTTATCTGAAGGGAAAGTAACTCCATACCCCTCGAGTGGGACAAGCAAGCCCATAGTGATTCTCAGGGTCACAGGGGCCAGTAGATCCCTTTTACTGGGAAAAGGCCTGACCTTTCTCCCAGAGAGTGCAGTGAACACCAGAATGGTGGTGAACGGTATTGGAGGGAAGTGTATGCTTGTACCTGTATACCGGATGCACCTGGAGTGCGACCTAAATTTGGGACTGATGACCGTTGGGGTTGTCCCTAGTTTGCCTGTGGACGGGGTTGACCTGCTCCATGGTAATGATCTGGCGGGGGTGAAGGTGGTAGCCCCCAGTAGTGAAAGAAAGACCGCAGGAGCTCAGACAGGGCAGTGGCAGGGGACGGTACCCTGCAGTGTCCCTGAATGTGTAGTGGATCAGGCCATGATCAAACCAGCTCCCCCAGAGGAGACTGCATTGGCACTGCAGGCAGATGACCATGAGGTCTGCCTGTCCGAGACTTTCTTTGGAAAGTTAGGAGACCCAGGGAATGAATTAAGTGGATTTTCCCTAGCTGAGGCTCAGCAAGCTGACCCAGTATTGCGAGAGTTAGCACATTATATTCTGTCCAATTTTCTGACCTGCTACCCATCTTTGCACAATTATATGCTTTAACTTTTTTCGTTAACCATGGTTGGTGGGTCCTCCCCTTGGAATTTTTCTTCCTTGTTGGAATGTATCTATTCTGTGCATTCTGAAATATCCCTTTTAATGTCTGTTACTGCATCTCTATTGACCTATCCCTTACCTAATTTGCCAGTTCACTTTAGCTGCCTCTGCTTTCATGCCCTCCGGATTGCCCTTGTTGAAGTTTAAAATACTAGTCTTGGACCCATTCTTCTCTCCCTCAAACTGAATGTAAAATTCACTCATATTATGATCGCTGCTACCTAGAGGCGCCTTTACTATAAGGTCATTAATTAATCCTATCTCGTCGCACTTACCTAGTTCATTGGCTGCAGCGAGCACTTACTCTTCTTGCTGCAACAGGGCCTAGTGTCGGGAGAAACAGCAAGGTCTTCCAGCATGGTGCATTGCTGGTGAAGCTGCGCGCCGCCCCACCACCACCCCCTCAGTGATGTCACAAGCTGAAGACATGCTCCTTGAGCTCAGGGGAGTTGTTTAATTATGATTTTAAATATTTTTAAAGTTATTACAGTTTTTAAGATGATTACAAACTTTTAAATATTTTGAACATTTTTATAACAGTTTAAAAACAGGTTATAATCTTTTAAATACTGAGACAGAGGGAGAAGGGTAGAGAGACTGACTACGGGAGGGAGGCAGATTTAGAGAGAGACAAGCATGGGAAAGTTCTGTGACAATTCTCTCTGACTCCTGGCTTTGCCTAAATCGCCGGTCTGCTGGGGTTTATCCCTCGGGTTTTCATGCCACCCGCTCCTCTTCCAAATAGACAAAATCCTCGCACTAATGGTACCGACCACTTTAAGCATCGGAACAGCGGGACAATTAATGTGGGCGGAGCTCACTGAGACGCACCGCAACCTCTGGGTTTTGGCGTAAGTGAGACCACTGGAAGTTGCGGTGCCATTGCGTCCCTCAATAGCGGCAACCGTTCAACATTACCCTATTTTCTGCTGTCAGTTTTTCAGGGGCACATTTAAATGAAGTGATAAAAGTTTTGTGATGTTATATGTCCCAATTTCCATCTTTACGACCTCAATTGTGCCCAGCCACATTCACATGTATCCAGGATAGCTAGGCACTTGAAAGAAGACAGAAATTAAGTTAAGGAATCCAACAGCTGTAATACTAGACTACACTGAAGTTTGAATTATTTATTTTTGATGGTAACCATTGAGCCTTGTGTCTTTTGTTGTGGGCTGCCATTTACCAGCACTGCCCACACCAATTGCAAAAAGGACATAATGGGTGCAAAATTCATTTGCCCTGATTTTTGGTGTGGGAGCAACAATGCGTGAGCTGCTTGCAAGCTGGAATGAGGTGGGCAGGATGTAAAATTTGTATACCTACCTCATTTCCCTGAGAGTAGCATGGCCTCAAGCAGCTCCTCTGCTGCCCCGGAATCCAATCCGCTGCCGGAGTCCTCTGCGTACTCAAGACTGAGTAGCATTGTGGAGAAAACATGTTCTCCAGGCAGCCTTCCCTTTTTAGAGGTGCAGTTCTTGTAAAAGGGAAGTTGCAATAATGCACTGCAGGCTGCTGGATAACCACATTTTGGCACTGGGAGAGGAGGAGGATGGAGAACAGGAAGGAGGCATGTTTCTGGTGGGATCAGGAAGCCCTCAAGACTGAGCCTCTGCAGGATTAAGGGGAGGCAGTGGCGTAGTGGTAATGTCACTGGACGAGTAATCCAGAGGCCCAGACTAATGCTCTGGGGACATAGGTTCAAATGCCAACATGGCAGCTGGTGGAATTTAAATTCAATTAATAAACCTCGAATTAAAAAAAAGTTAGTCTCAGTTTTGGAGACCATGAAACCATTAATTGCCATAAAACCCATCTGGTTCATTAATGTCCTTTAGGGAAGGAAATCTGCCGTCCTTACTTTGTCTGGCCTACATGTGACGCCAGATACGCAGCAATGTGGTTCACTGTTAAATACCCTCTGAAATGGCCTCGCAAGCTGTTCAGTTGTACCAAACCGCCAGAGAAAAGTTGACAAGGAATGAAACTGGACGAACCACCCAGCACTGACCAAGGCAACGGAAACGACAACGGCACACCTAACCCTGTCGACCCTGCAAAGTCTTTCTTACTAATGTCTGGAGGCTTGTGCTAAAATTACGAGAGCTGTCCCACAGACTAGTCAAGCAACAGCCTGACAGTCATACTCACGGAATCATACCTTACAATGTCCCAGACACCACCATCAGCATCCCTGTGGTGGCACAGTGGTATACAGTCATGAGGGAGTTGCCCTAGGAGTCCTCAATATTGACTCTGGACCCGATGAAGTCTCATGGCATGGGCATAAAAACCTCCTGCTGATTACCACCTACTGCCCCGCCCCCTCAGCTGCTGAATCAGTATTCCTCCATGTTGAACACCACTTGGATGAAGCACAGAGGGTGGCAAGGGCACAGAATGTACTCTGGGTGGGGCACTTCAATGTCCATCACCGAGTGGCTCGTTGGAACCACCACTGACCGAGTTGGCCGAGTCCTAAAGGACAAAGCTGCTAGACCGGGTCTGCGGTAGGTGATGAGGGAGCCAACAAGAGGGAAAAACCTACTTGACTTTGTCCTCACCAATCGACTTGTCACAGATGCATCTGTCCATGACAATATTGGTAGGAGTGCCCACCACACAGTCCTTGTGGAGACGAAGTCCCATCTTCACATTGAAGATATCCTCCATCGTGTTGTATGGCATGACCACTGTGCTAAATGGGATAGATTTCGAACAGATCTAGCAACTCAAAACTGGGCATTCATGAGGCGTGTGGACCATCAGTAGCAGCAGAATTGAATTCAATCTGTAATCTCAAAGCCTGGCCTATCCCCCACTCTACCATTACCATCAAGCCAGGGTTCAACCCTGGTTCAATGAGGAGTGTAGGAAGGCATGCCAGGAGCAAAACCAGGCATACCTCAAAATGAGGTGTCAACCTAGTGAAGCTACAACACAGGACTACATGCATGCCAAACAGCGGCAGCAGCATGCAACAGACAGAGCTAAACAATCCCACAACCAACAGATCAGATCTGCAATCTTGCCACATCCAGTCGTGAATGGTGGTGGACAATTAAACAACTAACAGGATAAGGAGGCTCCACAAATATTCCCTTCCTCAAAGATGGGGGAGCCCAGCACATCAGTGCAAAAGACAAGGCTGAAGCATTTGCAACAGTTTTCAGTCAGAAGTGCCGAGTGCATGATCCATCTTGGCCTCCTCTTGAAGTCTCCAGCATCACAGGTGCCAGTCTTCAGCCAATTCGATTCATTCTACGTGATATCAAGAAACGGCTGAAGGCACTGGATATTGCAAAGGCTATGGGCCCTGACAACATTCAAAGATCAAAGAACAGCACAGCACAGGAACAGGCCATTCGGCCCTCCAAGCCTGCGCTGATCTTGATGCCTGCCTAAACTAAAACCTTCTGCACTTCCGGAGACCGTATCCCTCTATTCCCATCCTATTCATGTATTTGTCAAGATGCCTCTTAAACGTCGCTATTGTACCTGCTTCCACCACCTCCCCCGGCAGCAAGTTCCAGGCACTCACCACCCTCTGTGTAAAGAACTTGCCTCGCACATCCCCTCTAAACTTTACCCCTCTCACCTTAAACCTATGTCCCCTAGTAACTGACTCTTCCACCCTCGGAAAAAGCTTCTGACTATCCACTCTGTCCATGCTGCTCATAACTTTGTAAACCTCTATCATGTCGCCCCTCCACCTCTGTCGTTCCAGTGAAAACAATCCGAGTTTATCCAACCTCTCCTCATAGCTAATGCCCTCCAGACCAGGCAACATCCTGGTAAACCTCTTCTGTACCCTCTCCAAAGCCTCCACGTCCTTCTGGTAGTGTGGCGACCAGAATTGCACGCAATATTCTAAGTGTGGCCTAACTAAAGTTCTGTACAGCTGCAGCATGACTTGCCAATTTTTATACTCTATGCCCCGACCGATGAAGGCAAGCATGCCGTATGCCTTCTTGACTACCTTATCCACCTGCGTTGCCACTTTCAGTGACCTGTCGACCTGTATGCCCAGATCTCTCTGCCTGTCAATACTCCTAAGGGTTCTGCCATTTACTGTATTCCGGCAATAATACTGAAGACTTGTGCTCCAGAACTGGCCACACCCCTAGCCAAGCTGTTCCAGTGCAGCTATAACACTGGCATCTAACTAACAATGTGGAAAATTGCCCAGGTATGCCCTGTACACAAAAAGCAGGATAAATCCAACCCGGCCAATTACTGTCTCATCAGTCTACTCTTGATCATCAACAAAGTGATGGAAGGTTTTGTCGACAGTGCTATCAAGCGGCACTTACTCAGCAATAACCTGCTCACCGGCGCTCAGTTTCATTTCTGCCAGGGCCACTTAGCTCCTGACCTCATGACAGCCTTGGTTCAAACATGGACAAAAGAGCTGAACTCAAGAGGTGAGGTGAGAGTGACTGCCCTTGACAACAAAGTGGCATTTGACTGAGTATGGCATCAAGGAGCTCTAGAAAAACTGGAGTCAATGGGAATCAGGGGGAAAACTCTCCGCTGGTTGGAGTCATACCTAGAAGAAAGGAAGATGGTTGTGGTTGTTGGAGGTCAATCATCGCAGCACCAGGACATCACTGCAGGAACTTCTCAATATAGTTTCCTAGGCCCAACCATCTTCAGCTGCTTCATCAATGACCTTCCCTCCATTATAAGGTTAGAAGTGGGGATGTTCACTGATGATTGCACAATGTTCAGCATCATTCGCGACTCTTCTGATACTGAAGCAGTCCGTGTCGAAATGCAGCAAGGCCCGGACAATATCCAGGCTTGGGCTGATAATGGCAAGTAACATTTGTGCCACACAAGTGCCAGGCAATGACCAAATCCAACAAGTGAGAAACTAACCATTTTCACAAAGGCAGCTCACCACCATCTTCTCAACGGCAATTAGGGATTGGCAATAAATGCTGGTCTATGCAGCGACGCCCACATCCCATGAATGAATTTTTAAAAAACAACTTTATCCAGCAGCATATCAATAATACAAAAAGAAACCCAGAATTAATCACCCTTGTGCATCTCAAAGTGCGTGTTTTGCGGGTGCCCTTGCCTGGCCTAGTGCTCCTATGCATTGCTACCTCAGTGGTTGCAGCATGGAAGACTGCTGACTTTCACTCGGGAAGACTGCAGATGTGCTTGCAGAATGCACTCAATCAACTCTGGGCTTTGAGATCCCGGCTTCAGACTGCACCACCTCTGTGTGGGTGGCAGCAGTCTGGGGTAACAGGCTGAGAGGCAACAGCAAGGGCACTGGTGAAGTAGTGGTGGTGGAAGCATGAATGCCGTCATCCTGAAAAAGGACAGCAGGTTCATGCTCCATGGTGCCACTGCCACTCCCACAGGGTGGCAACTCAGCAATCTTTGTAACCTTTTGGAGCACAGGTTGCTGGACTGCTGTGAGAGCCTGCATGCCCCGTTGAGCATTGATGGTAGCTGTCTGTTCCTGGATGGTAGCAGTCTGAGCCTGCATGCCAGCAGCTGGGGATCTTATAACTGTCCGAGCTTCCACTGCAGCACAGGCAGAGGCCTTCCAATGTCTCACTGCTGGGTCGGTCGGGCAGTGCTGCTATAGAGTTGCCCACTGCTTCCATAGTGGAAAGGATGGCCCCCAAGTTCTGCACAATGCCCTGTTCCACAGTGGAGATAGACTCCTCCATGCTTCTAGCAGTGACTGCAGGCTATCTGGCAGGCCGCCAATGCAACAAGTATCTTGCTGCGCATCATCTTCATAGTTTTCCTGCAGACTGTGCCAACGAGGTCCTCATCTGAAACCCCTGCAGCAGAACTGGAGACCTCACAATTCAGGGAGTTCACGGACAACCTGACCTATCCCCATCCTGGTTGCAGTCCACTCGTGCCCAGTGAAACACCACATGTAGATCCCCACACTGAACTAGCTGCTAAAGTATGCATTGTTCAAAATGTGAGATGGTGGCTGCCAGTGTAAGGTCAAGTTACAGTGCTTCTTCCTCAGAGGTCTGATCTTCCTCTCGCCCTTCTGCCTGAGGGTGCAGCGGCTGAGCAGCCAGCAGTTCTTGACTATCTGAAAGCACAAAAGCATAAGAGGAGAGCAGGGGTGAAGGAATAGAGGTTGTGGGGAAGAAAGCAGAAAGTCCAAGGTCAATCCATTGGCAGTTTCCATTTCATGACATCTGTCAGGATGCGTGTGAGGGGGAAGTGGAGAAAGTGCATAAGGCAGCAACTTGCTATCGTCCTGGATGGCCTTGGCAATGCCAGGCGCCATTGGCTCTGGCATTAGTGCCCATTATACTATGAACCACCTTATCGAGGGCACTGTGGGGATGGATACATGCTGGTCCTCCACCAGTCCTTTGGGTTTCCTCCTGTTAATGGTGACCTTCTCTTGCAAGAGAAAGGACTGAATGTCAGTGACTGTATGTCAGTGTGGTTGGGTGATGTGCCTGCAACAGCTGAATAGGTGTAGGTTTGCAGAGGCATGTAGAGGTGTGTGTGTGGCTATCATGATTGGAAGGTGTGTGTGTGGCTATCATGATTGGAAGGTGTGTGTGGGTAAGGTAGTATAAGGATATTCAGGGTGAGTTCCAAATGTCAGTGCTGCTGGGTGAGTGATGGGGGTATGGTGCATGAGCAGTGTGAGAGGTGGGTGGTGTGGTGAGTGTGAAATGAGATGTGCAGATACATTCACTCACCTTGACTACCTGAGTGAGGTCATTAAAATTTTTCCAGCACCACTGCTATGTTCTGGGAGCCACGCTCTTGGTATTGACTACCCTTGCCACCTGCACCTTTTTTATTCTTCAGAGGATGTGGGCATCGCAGGCTAGGCTAGCATTTATTGCCCATCCCTAATTGCTCTTGGAAAGGTGGTCGTAAGCTGCCTTGTTGAACTGCTGCAGTCCATGTGGTGTACTTACACCCACAGTGCAGTTCAAAATTAAGTTCCAGGATTTTGACCCAGCGACAATGAAGGAATAGAGATTGTTACGACCGACTGCTCCAGTCAAAGCCCCCAATCAAAATATACGATTCTGATTGTGGTGGGAGAAATGCACTGTTAATTCAATCCCTTGGAACTCCACAAATCACCTAACGTATAATTTTTAAATTTTCCAAATTAAAGACCCAGCCAAATTGTACCATTTATTAACCCCCAATGAGGCTAACCAAACCAGGTGTCTTTAAATCAACAAATTAACTGTTTAGTTAAATAACTAAATTCTTAAACACTATGAAGATATAAACAACATTTAAAATAGAAAAAATTAAGAGTCCTTGCAAATTTACAGTCCAATCTTGCTTGAAGTCCTCACAGCCGTCCAATGGGGAAAAAAGATTCTTCCACAGTAGAACAGTCCATAGTCTAACTCCAGCAGTAAGCGATGCTTCCTTCTTCAGCGATGGATTTCAACAATTAACAACTTGCAAACACTTTCAATAGAATCAATCTGGCTTTAGAGGTTTTGAGGGATAAAAGATTGTCACAGTCTAACTTCCCTTCCTTCAGTGTAAATTACCAGAGATTTCTATTTTGGCCTGACTTTTTTTTAGAATTTTGAGAGATAATAATAATTTAAACAGACTAAAATTCTCTTCCTTCAGTTTAAATGGCTGAGAGCTCTTTTTTCAGGTGCTAACACCAGCTGTCTGTCTGTGTTCTCTGTTCGAACAGACCGTCTTCAACTAAAAGGCCAGTTCAAAATTGAATTGTAACAAATGTATCGCATGATGCTCAATCCAAGTGGCTGTATCTATGGTAACAAGAATGCACCCTTTGAATTGCAGTCTCCGAATGGCTGTATTCAAGGCACCTTCTTGGTAGAGGCCTGCTACCCGACCCAAACCCGACGGGACCCGAGGACATGCGTCGGGTTCGGGTCGGGTCAGGCTCATCTTCCAGGGCCAGCTTTCGGGCTCGGATTGGGCGTGGCCAAGTTCAGGTTGAGTCGGGTCGGGTCGGGTCGGGCCGGACACACACGGTAAGCGCTCTGCTGGTAAGTATTAAAAATAAAAAAACTTACCTGAGCTGGGAATCTGGGACAAAACTGAGTCTGTGCAGTGAGCTAGTGATGTCACTATGACGTCTCGCGCATGCGCTGCAGCTTCTTGCAGGTTTGATGTCAGGAAGGTAAGTAAAGGGATGGTCGGGTCGGGCTCGGGTCAGGCTGGGTAGTGGCGGTTTCGGATCGGGTCGGGCTCGGGGCAAAATCGGAGGGACTTGGGCCGGGTCGGGCTCGGGTCCGCTGTGGTTCGGTCGGGTTCTTTTTCCTGACCTAAAGCAGGCCTCTACTTCTCAGTAATTCCGGAGACCTGCTGGTTCTTAAAGCAGTACTGATCCTTTGCAAGCCTTAAAGGTACACCACGTATTTCTGGAAAAAAAAACTACAGGACCATGACAAGATATAGTTCCAAGTCAGGATGGTGTGTGGCTTGGAGGGAAACTTTCAGCTGGTGATGTTCTCATGCATCTGCTGCCCTTGTCCTTCTATGTGGCAGAGGTCACAGGTTGCTGTCGAAGGAACCTTGGTGAGTTGCTGCAGTGCATCTTATAGATGGTACACTTTGCTGCCACTGTGCGTCGGTGGTGGGGGGAGTGAATGTTGAAGGTGGTGGATGGGGTGCCAATCAAATGGGCTGCTTTGTCCTGGATGGTGTCGAGCTTCTTGAGTGTTGTTGAAGCTGCACCCATCCAGGCAAGTAGAAAGTATTCCATCACACTCCTGACTTGTGCCTTGCAGATGGTGGACAGGCTTTGGAAGGTCAGGAGGTGAGTTAATCGCTGTGGAATTCCCAGCCTCTGACCTGCTCTTGTAGCTACAGCATTCATGTGGCTGGTCCAGTTCAGTTTCTGGTCAATGGTAAGCCACAGGATGTTGATAGTGGGGGATTCAGTGATGGTAATGCCATTGAATGCCAAGGGGAGATGTCTGAAGGAAGGTCATTGATGAAGCAGCTGAAGATGGTTGGACCTAGGACACTACCCTGGAGAACTCCTGCAGTGATGTCCTGGGACTCAGATGATTGACCTCCAACAACCACAACCATCTTCCTTTGCGCTAGGTACGACTCCAACCAGCAGAGAGTGCTCCCCCTGATTCCCATTGACTCCAGTTTTGCTAGGGCTCCTTGACGCCATACTCAGACAAATGCTGCCTTGATGTCAAGGGCATCAACTCACCTCTTGAGTTCAGCTCTTTTGTCCATGTTTGAAACAAAGCTGTAATGAGGTCAGGAGCTAAGTGGTCCTTGTGGAAACCAAACTGAGCGTCACTGAGGCAGGCTATTGCTAAGTGAGTGCCGTTTGATAGCACTGTTGACTGATGATCGAGAGTAGACTAATGGGGTGGTAATTGGCTGGGTTGGATTTGTCCTGCTTTTTGTGTACAGGACATACTTGGGCAATTTTCCACATTGCTGGGTAGATGCCAGTGATGCAGCTGTACTGGAACAACATGGCTAGGGGCACGGCAAATTATGGAGCACAGGTCTTCAGTACTATTGTCAGAATGTTGTCAGGGCCCATAGCCTTTGCAGTATCCAGTACCTTCAGTTGTTTCTTGAAATCACCCGGAGTGAATCGAATTGGCTGAAGACTGGCATCTATGATGCTGGGGATGTCAGGAGGAGGCCAAGATGAATCATCCACCCTGCACTTCTGATTGAAGATTGTTGCAAATGCTTCAGCCTTATCTTTTGCACTGATGTGCTGGACTCCCCCATCATTGTGGACGGGGATATTTGTGGAGCCACCTCCCTCAGTTAGTTGTTTAATTGTCCACCACCACATTGTTGGGTGTAGGTTTTTGCTGTTGGCCTTTATTGAATGATGCTAGCCAAGGGGATTTTGCGATGGGGAGTCTGAAGTGGATCTATTATTAGGAAGTGGTGGGTCCATGTGAGGAGTGGGGAACTTCATTTCAATTGAAGCCAAGTCTCACAATGCAGTCCCTCTTGCTTCACCCAGTTGCATGTGGTGGATGTGGTGTCCACCCTTCCTCCTCCCTTCCTCCTCCTCCCGAAGTGCCCTCCAGATCCCAGGTGGTAGTGACTGGGTCCTCATTATTTCAAGGTTGTAGAGGATGCAGCACACCACCACAAATATGGAGACCCTCTCGGGAATGCAGTGCACAGGATCCCCCAAGCAATCTAAGCAGCACAACCTTTGCTTTAGGAGATGGATGGTTTGCTCCATGGTGTTGCTGGTGGCTCCATGACTTTCCTGAAGGCCAAAAGATCTCACGTGGTAGGATAGTGGAAGGAGGTCATGAGCCATGTGTGGAGGGGGTAGCCCTTATCGTGAGAAGTCATCCTGCGGTGTGTTTTGTTGACGAAGATGGTTGATATTGCTAATTTTGCAGGAGAAAAGCATTGTGTGTGCTGCCAGGATAGCGGGCATTCACCGAGATGAACTTCTTGGTGTGATTGCATAGCAACTGCATGTTGACAGAGTGGTAGCAGTTGTGGGATCTCTCAACGTTGATGTGGGGAGCTCGCAAAGCCATATGCATGCAGTCAATGGCCCCTTGCACCATTGGGAAGCCGGCTATCCGAGCGAATCCATGTCCCCTTTCATCCTAATCTTCCCTTCTCAGGGAGAACAGGATGAAGTCCCCTGTCTTTCGGTACAGTGCCTCTGCCATCTCCCTGATGCTTCTGTGCATGGCAAACTGAGACACGTGGCTGATGTCACCTGTTCCCACCTGGAAGGATCCGTTGCATAGAAAGAAGGCAACGGTGATCTTCACAGCCACTGGGAGGGTCAGAATCACCCCGGCTTGAGGTTTCAGGTCATTGTGAATGAGGTGGCACAATTCCATCACAACCTCATTTGTGAAGCTAGCCTCCTGAGGCATTGCAATGTCAGAGTGGTGCTCCTGGAAGATCTTTTCTGGGTAGGACCTTCTAAGAAGAGCCCTCCTTCACTTCCTTCCTCGCAGAGGTTCCCCTTTCTGACTCCTCCTCTGCATGTCCTGCTCATGTTGCAGACTGAGTGGTACTGCAACTAATCTTCCCCATACCTATGCGAGGCAATGCTATTTTCTTCCTTCCTGTGGTCACAAAAACCTCCAAATTCCAACAGCAACCCACCACAGTGCTTCCACCAACTTGGCCTGAGCACAAATATATCAAAAGCAATGCAGCTGCAACTTGGTGAGTGGATCTTTAAATATCCCCAGAACAGCGTCCAATCTTGATTAAATTAAAAGCAAAATACTGCCGATGCTGGAAATCTGAAATAAAAACAAGAAATGCTGGAAAAACTCAGCAGGTCTGGCAGCATCTGTGGAGAGGGAAGTAGAGTTAATGTTTCAGGTCAGTGACCCTTCTTCAGATTGATTAAATACCTGTTATTTCAGGAGTGAATGAGGAAGACATTTCCTGCACATACGTTGACCAATTGTGGCACGTTCAGCAACATCGGGCACAGACAGGGAACCTACCTACGAGTACCACTCCAGTTGAGTAATGCTGCACAGGCTGTGCGTGAAGGGACCAGTGCTGCCTCGCATGCTGCAAATCATCAGGTAGGCCTTCATAGCACTGCTAGAAGCATGCTACACAAATAAAGTTTGCACCCAATGGGCTTTCGTTGGGAAATCTACCGTATTTGGTTATTATTGCAGAATGGAGCAGGAAGGGAGGGACACTCGGCTGGTTAGGTATTATGCAACAACAACAACTTGTACTTATATAGCACCTTTAATGTGGTAAAACATTCCAAGGTGCTTCATATGAGCATTATCAGAAAAATCTATACAGAGCGACATAAGGAGATATTAGAACAGGTGAACTAGAGCTTGGTCAGAAGTAACTTTTAAGGAACATTTTAAAGGAGGAGAGAGATAGAGAGGCAGATGGGTTTAGGGAGGGAATTCCAGAGCTTAGGGCCTAGACAGCTGAAGGTATGGCCGGCCGCCAATGAAGGGGCAAAGGAAATCAGGGATATATAAAAGGCCGACCTGGAGGAATGCAGACTTTTCATTGGGGTGTAGAACTGGAGGAGGTTACAGAGATAGGATGGGGAAAGAACTTGGAGGAATTTGAACACAAATATAATTTTAACTTGAGGCATTGCGAGACCAAGAGCCAATGTAGTTCAGTGAGCACAGAGGTAATGAGTGAATGGAACTTGGTTGTCAGTCAGGATACGGACAGTAGTGCTTTAGATGAGCTGAAATTTCAGGAGGTTGAAAGATGTGGCCAGAAGAGTGTTGGAATAGTCGAGTCTGCAGGCAAAAAAAAAAGTATGGATGAGGGTTTCAACAGCAGATAAGGCAGAGATAGAGATGGCAATATTACGCAGGTGGAATTAGGCGATCTTGTTGATGGAGAGAATATGGGCCAGAAGTACAGCTCAAGATCAAATCGGAGGCTGAGGTTAGGTTGTGATCAGCCTTATTCAGTCTCAGACAGTGGCCAAAGGAGGGAACAGACTTTGTGGCAGTGGCCAAAGAAATGGCTTTGATCTTCCCAATATTTAATTGGAAGAAATTTCTGCTCATCTAGAATTGGATGTAAGACAAGCAGCATGACAAATCAGATGCTTTGGAGGTGTCGAGACAGGTGGTGGTGAAGTAGAACTAGGCATTGTAAGCATACTTGGGGAATCTGATGTATGTTAGGATTATGTCATTGAGCAGCAGCATGTAGAATTGTAGATGAGAAAGAGGAGGGTACCAAGGATAGACCCTTTGGGGACTCCAGAGGTAACAGTGTGGGAGCAGGAAGAGAAGCCATTCTGGCTAAGACTGGATAGATAAAAGACCAGCTTGATTAGATAACATGCACTTGCACAGCATACACCCACCAGTACTCCTACACTAGAATTTACAGACTGAAGTGTTCCTACTTCCCAAGAGCAGTGTTTGCAGCAGCTGTAAGTCATCAGTGAGTTATGCCACATGCTGCCATATGCATTACAGCTCATCCCCATTTCACTGCCAGGTCATGAAAATCCTGAACTTTTATGTGACAGGCTCATTCCAAGTTGCCACTAGAGACATCTTTAGCATTAGCCGATCAACTGTGCATAAAGCAAATCAGACATTCACTGATGCATTGTTTGCTACAGTAAGCCATTTCATCCACTTACCCATGGACAACCAGTGCAAACATTACGGGGCACCACAATTTTACAAAGGGGGTAAGATTTCCGAAAGTTCAATGAGTCATAGATTGCCGTACATGCCACTACCTTTTTCAATAGAAAAGGATTCCACATTTTATATGTCTCCTAGGATCAAAGTTGCTATTCTCATAGGTAAGGCCTAATTTTGACTTCTGTATCTAGCCAGTACATTACTTGTCCTGTCTATATCTTTACCCTCTCCATTAAAAATCAACTAACCAAGTGCCCTTCATGCTTCTGAATTATTGCAACTTCCAGATAATTTCAAAAACAGTGTCAGCACACTGTTTAGGGTCACCATAATTTTACTGTCAATCCGTACAGTTGATGTACGTATTTCTAGTATTTTTTACCACTGTGTTTACCTTTGGAGCAAGTCTGAACTCTCAACCCTAATCGATTGCTTCTCCTAGATGCTAGCCAAGTGGAATCAAGGTGCGAGCTGGCCAGTTGCTGTCAAGGTCAACATGAACATCTTGGAACTGCAGTGGCCCTCTTTTTGGGCAGCTAAATCCTGAGATAGCTGCACCCCTTGTGCTGATACCTTAGCAAACTGGCTGTGCATACTATCCTCCTATATGTGGAACCAATGGAGTTTGGCAGAAGAATATGCACATTCTGATATCCTGAAAGACAGCCTAACAATCTATGCGTGTTCTGGCCATACCATTAGTGCTGTCATTGGCTCGAGATGACCATTGTTCTGTGGGAAAGTAGACCTAATGGTTTCAAAGAGATCAGTAAAGCCATATGTGATGATTGTTTGCAAACAGTCACCACACCTATCCAAACCAAAAGAAACAATGCTCTCTTGAGATCCAAGGTCTCATTCGCAGCACCCTTCGAGGAAGAAAAGAAAGACTTAGGGTCTCTACTTCAAATAGCCTTGGAGTATATCCGGGGATGCGGTGGCGTAGTGGTATTGTCACTGGACTGGTAACCCAGAGGCCCAGGGTATTGCTCTGGGACATGGGTTCATATTCCATCACAGCAAAAGGTGGAACTTGAACTCAATTAATAAATCTGGAATTAAAAGCTAACCTATTGTTGTAAAAACCCATCCAGTTCACTAATGTCCTTTAGCGAAAGAAATCTGCTGTTCTTAACTGGTCTGCCCTACATGTGACTCCAGACCCACAGCAATGTGGTTGACTCTGAAATACCCTCTGAAGTGGCTTAGTAAGCCACTCAGTCGTATCTAACCGCTACGAAGTCAATAAAGAATGAAACCGGACGGACAACCCAGCAGCGACCTAGGCACTGGAAATGACAACGGCAAACCCAGCCCTGTCGACCCTGCAAAGTCCTCCTTACTAACAGCTGTCCCATAGACTAGTCAAGCAAAAGCCTGATATAGTCATACTAACGGAATCATACCTTACAATGTCCCAGGCACTGCCATCACCAGCCCCGGGTACGTCCTGTCCCACCGGCAGGACAGACCCAGCAGAGGTAGCGGCACAGTGGTATACAGTCGAGAGCGGGTTCCCCTTGGTGTCCTCAACATCGACTCCGGACCCCATGAAGTGTCATGGCATCAGGGCAAACATGGGCAACAAAACCTCCTGCTGATTTCCACCTACTGCCCTCCCTCAGCTGATGAATCAGTACTCCTCCATATTGAACACCAATTGGAGGAAGCACTGAGGGTGGCAAGGACACAGAATGTACTCTGGGTGGGGGACTTCAATGTCCATCACCAAGAGTGGCTCGGTAGCACCATTACTGACCGAGCTACCGAGTCCTAAAGGACACAGTGCTACACTGGGTATGCAGCAGGTGGTGACGGAACCAACAAGAGGGAAAAACATACTTGATCTTGTCCTCACCAATCTGCCTATCACATTTGCATCTGTCCATGACGATATTGGTAGGAGTGACCACCGCACAGTCCTTGTGGAGACAAAGTCCTACCTTCACATTGAGGATACCCTCCATCGTGTAATGTGGCACTACCACCATGCTAAATGGGATAGATTTCGAACAGATCGAGCAATGCAAAACTGGGCATCCATGAGGCCCTGTGGGCCATCAACAGCAGCAGAATTGTACTCAACCACAATCTGTAACCTCATGGCCTGGCATATCCCCCACTCTAGCATTACCATCAAGCCGGGAGGCCAACCCTGGTTCAATGAAGAGTGCAGGAGGGTGTGCCAGGAGCAGCACCAAGCGTACCTCAAAAAGAGGTGTCAAACTGGTGAAGTTACAACCCAGGACTACTTGCGTGCCAAACTGCGTAAGCAGCATGCGATAGACAGAGCTAAGCGATGCCATAAGCAACAGATCAATTCTAAGCTCTGCAGTCCTGCCACATCCAGCCGTGAATGGTGGTAGACAATTAAACAACTAACTGGGGGAGGTGGCTCCACCAATATCCCCATCCTCAATGATGGGGGAGCCGAGCACATCAGTGCAAAAGATAAGGCTGAAGCATTTGCAACAAACTCCAGCCAGAAGTGCCGAGTTGATGATCCATCTTGGCCTCCTCCTGAAGTCCCCAGCATCACAGATGCCAGACTTCAGCCAATTCGATTCACTTCGGATGATATCAAGAAACAACTAAAGGCACTGGATACTGCAAAGGCTATGGGTCCTGATAATATTCCGGTAAAAGTACTGAAGACCTGTGCTCCAGAACTTGCTGCACCCTTAGCCAAGCTGTTCCAGTATAGTTACAACACTGGCACCTACCCGGCTATGTGGAAAATTGCCCAGGTATGTCCTGTACACAAAAAGCAGGACAAGCCCAACCCGGCCAATTCGTGCCCCAACAGTCTACTCTCAATCATCAGTAAAGTGATGTTAAGTGTCATCGACAGTGCTGTCAAGCGCCACTTGCTTAGCAATAACCTGCTCAGTGACGCTCAGTTTGGGTTCCACCAGGGCCACTCAGCTCCTGACCTCATTACAGTCTTGGTTCAAACATGGACAAAAGAGCTGAACTCAAGAGGTGAGGTGAGAGTGACTACCCTTGACATCAAGGCAGCATTTGACCGAGTATGGGATCAAGGAGCCCTAGCAAGACTGGAGTCAATGGGAATCAGGGGGAAAGCTCTCCGCTGGTTGGAGTCATACCTAGCACAAAGGAAGATGATTGTGGTTGTTGGAGGTCAGTCATCTCAGCTCCAGGACATTACTGCAGGAGTTTCTCATGGTAGTATCATAGGCCCAACCATCTTCAGCTGCTTCATCAATGACCTTCCTTCAATCATAAGGTCAGAAGTGGGGATGTTCGCAGATGATTGCACGATGTTCAGCACCATTCACGACTCCTCAGATACTGAAGCAGTCCATGTAGAAATGCAGCAAGACCAGGACAATATCCAGGCTTGGCTGATAAGTGGCAAGTAACATTCGTGCCACACAAGTGCCAGGCAATGACTATCTCCAACAAGACAGAATCTAACCATCTCCCCTTGACATTCAATGGCATTACCATTGCTGAATCCCCCACTATCAACATTCTGGGGGTTACCATTGACCAAAAACTGAACCGGAGTAGCCATATAAATACAGTGGCTACAAGAACAGGTCAGAGGCTAGGAATCCTGTGGTGAGTAACACACCTCCTAACTCCCCAAAGCCTGTCCACCATCTACAAGGCACAGGTCAGGAGTGTGATGGAATACTCTCCACTTGCCTGGATGGGTACAGCTCCAACAACACTCAAGAAGCTTGACACCATCCAGGACAAAGCAGCCTGCTTGATTGGCACCCCATCCACAAACATTCACTCCCTCCACCACCGATGCACAGTGGCAGCAGTGTGTACCATCTACAAGATGCACTGCAGCAACACACCAAGTCTCCTTAGACAGCACCATCCAAACCCATGAACTTTAACACCTAGAAGGACAAGGGCAGCAAATGCATGGGAACACCACCACCTGCAAGTTCTTCTCCAAGCCACACACCATCCTGACTTGGAACTATCGCCATTCCTTCACTGTCACTGGGTCAAAATCCTGCAACTCCCTTCCTAACAGCACTGTTGGTGTACCTACCCCAAATGGACTGCAGCGGTTCACGAAGGCAGCTCACCACCACCTTCTCAAGGACAATTAGGGATGGGCAATAAATGCCACATAGTTCTCTCACTCTTCCTGCTAAGTTTTACAATCTCCCTCTTTTCACTTGCAGGACAAGCTGGCCCATAACAACAGGGAGACCTCAAAGACTGGCGGAGGAATTCCAGATATATGTTCTTTCTCAATGGCTGAGGAGGAGGCACTGGATTTAGCAGGGACCCAGGGCAGCTGCTCAATAGCGGGTGGTGAGACTGGAGTCTCCGCACAAGAGAATGAGGACCGTCTTCATTCAACATCCAACACACTTTTGGAGATCTACAACATGCACGGCTGGCATGACAAGATCGCAATCCTAACCCACACGTTTGTGTTCTCTCATGCTGGTTGGCATCCGCAAGAAGCTCCAACTGAAGGGGGGCAGCTGTTAACATCTGAGGAGGAGCAGTCAGAGGATGCACCATCACATGACTCCTGCACCTTTCACCGGCACAGATATGTTCACTTTGGTGGGTTTCTGCTTGGCTTTAGAATTACAGTCACAAGCCTGAGCAGATGGCTAAGGCTTAGACAGCCGAAGCCACAGACAGTCAGAGGACTGCGGGTGGCCAGGCCCATGCTGAGCCCCAGGCTGATGACGATCCTCTGGTGTTGACAGCACGGGGTATGCTGGAGTTGCAAAGAGAGAGGTAAGGCAACATATGGCAGAGCTGCCAGAGGCCATGCGCAGCCATGAGTGGAGAATGGAGGAGTCCAGCCATGCCATGAGTGCTGCAATGTCTCAGGCATATAAGCACATGACTTCCTCCATCGAGAGGTTGGCAACCCTCATGGAGAGCCGGATCCCACAAATGCTTGCAGACCTGCACACCATCGCCTTGACCATGAGCTCAACGCAGCAGTGGCAGGGTGAGAGAATGACAAGGCGCCTGGAGTCTTCTTCAGGTCCTTGCCCTTCTCTGGTCAGTAGGGAGGTTCAAGTGAGCCTTGAAAGGGAGGGGGAAAGGCTGGCCTCTGCATCTGGGGGCTCCCTTCGGGGCACTCTGAGTGTGGACAGCAGCTCCTCAGTCCCTCCACCAGTGAGCCCAGCTCACTGCCTTAATGCCTAAGTAGAGTCCCGCACCTGTGCAGGAAACCTTCAGGCAGTCAGGGCCCTTCAGGCCTCAAGTAGTCAGAAGATGGCTACCAAAGTCATCACAGGCCATGGCGCAGCCTGTTCAGCAGCCTGCCTCCAGCCCAGCTGCTAGCGCAGAGGTCACACCTCATAGAAGCACTTGAAAATGTATAAAGAAAACCACATAGACACACTTGGGTTTCACAGGTGTTTAACATTTTCCATTTGTCCTGTGTTATAAGTTTTAGCATTATTGCAGGTCACATTTGTTGTGGAAAATGCTTATTCTTTCATACCTTAATTGTGAGATGCTGACTTCATCCTTCTCCCTTACTGGGCTGCCAGTGTAGCTGCAGCCCTCCATTGGTAAGCACCTCAGATGTGCCAAACCACATGCTTAAGCTGGGCACTAAACACGGAATCCAAAGAGAGAGGAGGCAGCAGACTGAATGCATTGAGCAAAGTCTTTGTTGAGTTCACTCTGAGAAGCCATCATGGTGGCTGGAAGCAGGTAAGTATTAGATTTGCTCTTGCCTCCCAGGCCCATTGCTCAATGTGCCTGGCCTCTGGTGCAAGGGGTTCAAGATCCAGTTTTGCCTGCTCATTAGCCTCCTCTGCGTCTTCCTCGTTGGTTGAGGACTGGCAATCAATCATGTCCTCTTCATGCAATGCCTCCCTGCTCTGTAGTGCTAGATTGTGCAGAGTGCAGCAGACCACCATGATGCATGAGGCCCTAACTGGGGCATACTTCAGGGCTCCACTGGATCGATCCAGGCACTGGAATCTCATCTTCAGCAGCCCAATGGACTGTTTGATGGTTGCTCGGGTGGAGCCGTGGCAAGTGTTATACCTCTCTGCTGCATTGCAAGGGTTCCTCACAGGTTTGAGTAGCCATGTCTTCAATGGGTAGACCTTGTCCCCGAGAATCCAGCCCTGAAGGCAAGCTGGGGGCCTGAAAAGCTGTGGCACCTGGGACTGTCGAAATATGCAGACATCATAGCTGCTTCCTTGTAAGTTGGCACACATCTGCAGGAAACGCTTTCGGTGGTGGCAGACCAGTTGAATGTTGATGGAATGAAAGCCCTTCCTGTTGATGAAGGCAGCTGGCTGGTCCATTGGAGCCTTGATGGTCACATGGGTGTAATCTATCATACAATCCAGCGATGGCCCTGAAGCTGATGGCCTCTCGACCTGACTATCAGGGTTGGTCCGGTAGTGCATATATTCGCCGGCCCTCTTGAACAGGGCATTGGTCACTTCCTTTATGCAGCGATGCACTATTGCCTGGGCGACCCTACAAAGGTCCCCAGTGGATCCCTGGAAAGATCCAAACGTGTAAAAATTAAGTGCCACTGTGATCTTCAGGGTCACTGGCATAGTGTAACCATTGAATTCCATAGGTCGCAGCTCGTCATGCAGCATGGCGGGTAAGTCAGGTAAGTCTCCCTGGAGAGCTGCAAACTTCGCTGACAATGCCGCTTGGACATTTGGAGGTAGCTGAGTCGAGTCTGGTACACTCTCTGGCACAAGTGGGCCCTTCTTGGCATGGCTGGCTGCTGTCGCTCTCGTTGTGGAGGTTCACAGGCAGATGCAGCTGTCTCCTGTTCTCCCTGTGCTGCTGGCATTGCATCATGCCACATGGGTCCAAAAAGACAGGGTGTATGCAACCCATGCCAGGTGATCAGTAGCCTCCAGAGCGCTGTTCTTGCAGAGACAAAGTTGCCTTAGCATCTTTGCCTTTCCTACTCCTCTCGGTTTATGCCTAATGGCATGGTGCCCACCCTTGCTCAGTCCCAACCCTCTCACCCAATAATATGGCCATCTGACCCTCTCACCCAATAGTATGGTCATCTGTGCAGACCACCTAGCAACATGGTCACCCAATACAGTCACTGAGACCATGCCCACCCGGTCCTGCCACTCGAGACCAAGCCCCCCCCCCCCCCCCCCACTACTACCTTCCAAAACCAAATCTACCCGGTATTGCCAAACAAGATCAAATCCACCCGTGCAGAGTTCACAAGCACTACAGGCCGAACAAGACCTCTGTTTCCCCCCCTCTTCCCCTATCCAGTGCTCGTCGTGGCTGCCTTCCTGTCGTGGCATAAAGGCCTCGACTCAATGCCGCCACCTTTCAATGGTCCGGGATCCAAAGGCACAAGAGGGCCGCCTATCATCCACTTAATTCTAAGCCCCCCACCGAATCACTATCAATTTCATGCAAGTGTATTATAACTATCTGTTGAGCAACTTCAATTGCAGTTGCGTTGCGTTACCGCCGCCTTGGAGCTTTCCTGCCATTGACTAAATCCGTAACCGACATCAGGACGTCACATTTTCAGGCAGACGTGTTCAACACTATACTCAAGCACCCACGGTTCCATTCCCACTACAAATGGCCTCAATAAATCCAGTCCTATATGATATAACTCCCAATGCTTGAACCAATATTTGATCTTGAAGGTGCCCTATCTCTAACCTCCCTTTTCTCTCTAAAGTCCTTGAAAATGTTGTCACCCCTCTTTCCTGCAACTCCAAGTTTGAACCTCATCAATCAGGTTTCCGCCCATTCCACAGCACTGAAATGGACCGAATCAAAGTAAAAAATGACATTCTCTCTGGCTGTGGTGCACTTTCACTCCTCATCTTTCTTGAATTCCCTGTTGTCCCTGAACCCTGCCTTGTCCTTTCCGATCTCCACTGGCGCGATCTTACGTTGTTCCATCACTTAAGTGCCTGGCACCGGGATCCCCATCCCTTTAAAGACGGGGATCCCACCTCCAAGAGCTGCCAGCCAATCACAGGGCCAGAAGCTCAGCAGTATCAGCAGTGCCACGGGGGGCGCTGGCAACCGTTGGTACTGTAGAGGCCTTGGACCCAGGCCAACCGCTGGAGACCGAACCAGAGGTAGGTGAGGTAGGGTCACTGGGGCGAGTCTGGAAGGTCCTAGTGAGGGGGGTTGGAGGGTGGGCGTTAAGTGCAAGGGGAGGGGGTTCCGGGGGAGCTTTTCCTGGAGGAGGTCCTCTGTAGGCCACAGATTGCCCCCCACAAACCCGCAGGGAGGGCGCCTCGTATTACTGGGTGACCGCACCAAGTGGCGGAGGCGCCCCCACCACTGGTTAAATCCTAGCACGGGAGGAAAGTGGCCCTTAAGTGGCCATTAACAAGCCACTTAAGGGCCTCAATTGGCCTCTGGGCGGAAAGGCCATCATTGGCCTATCCCATCCCCGACAAAATCGCTTGGCAGCAGGAAGGTGACGGACCCTCCACCCCCTGCCTCCCATCGCAATTCTATGGGCCCCCCTGCCTCTGACCCCATCTCAGGGGACCCCATAAAATCCAGCTCTAAATCTCACCTATCAACCCTGTCCTTACTGACTTACAATGGCTCCCTTCATTGCCTGGCAGAACAACCCAAGGTCACAACTCAAGAAGGCAGCATACTAACAGCTCAAGGATGACGCCCAAAGACAAATCTGGAAGATAAAGGAGGTGTGGTGGGAGGAGAAAGTCCAAGAGATCCAACAGTATTCTGATCATCGTTACATACAAAGGTTTTTTGAAGCCACCAGGGCCATCTATACACGGAGGTCAAGTGGGCAAAATCCCCTTCATTCACAGGGTGGCATTTCTCTTCTTAAAGATGACAGTGCCATCCGTAAACAGTGGAAAGAACATTTTGGCCAACTCATCAACCATGAATCCACAATGGCAGCTGATACCCTCCAGGCTATCCCCTCGTGCCCTGCGGTAGAATCCATGGTTGAACCACCATTGATGGGAGAGCTGCAATAAGCAAGCAAACAGATGAAAACAACGCCAGTGGCCCTGATGGTATTCCAGCTGAGGTCTTCAAAGCTGGCGGACCTTTGCTCACTTCAAGACTCTATGCACTTATCCTACGGTACTGGGAAGAAAAAGAACTCCCCTCGACTTCAGGAATGTGACAATTGTATCTATCTTCAAGAAAGGAGATAAATCATGCTGCGGAAACTATTGAGGTATTTCCCTCTTGTCCATAGCAGAAAAATCCTGACACACACTCTCCTACTTCTGTGGCTGAGGAAATCCTCCCAGAGACACAGTGTGGCTTCAGGCCTTCCAGAGGAACCTTGGACATGGTCTTTGTAGCCAGACAATTGAAAAAAATGTTGAGAACAATATCAGAAACTCTTCATTGCATTCATTGACCTCTGTGGATTGTTCTTCAATGATTTGGATGTCCAAGAGACTTCATCACAATCCTGTATTTGCTTTATGACAACATGTCTGCAACTGTCTTGAGTGGGAGGTCTGAAACAGATGCCTTCAACATCTAGACGGGAGTCAAATAAGGCTGTGTAATAGTCCCCATACGATTCACAATCTACCTGACGGTGGCTATTCACCTCATCAAACATCAACTGCTCTCCGGTTTCAGTATTAAATACCATCTCGATGGAAAACTCTTTAATATCAGTTGCCTCCGTGCCAAAACTAAAGTGACCACCATAGATATATATGAGCTACAGTTTGCGGATGACTGCAGTGTCGATGCCCACTCTGTACCACATTTGCAAGCCACTCTTTATCTCTTCAATTTGGCCTGTCTTTGAATGTTACCAAAACAAAACTCATATCAACCAAGACCTGGAGAGCCAAATATTTCACCTCCCATTATGTTGAAGGAGAGGCTCTAGAATATGTTGAGCACTTCTCGTACCTTGGCAGTTACCTCTCTCAAAAGGCCATCATTGACAATGAGATCCAACACCTGCGCCGGTTCAACCTTCTACAAATTATGGCAGTGAGTGTTTGACAACAAAGACATCTGCAAATCAACAGAAGTCTTAGTGTACACAGCAGTTGTTGTTATCACACTCCTGTACTGCAGCAAGACCTGGACTATGTATCAGTGACACATAAGAGCGCTAGAGAAGTTCCATCATATGCTAGAGAATGCCTCCATCATATCCTCCAGATTCAGTGGGAGGACCATTGAATAAATGCTATTGTCCTTCTGGAAGCTGGCCCCACAAGCATTCAGGCAAAACTCCTGCAAAATCAACTCCGATGAATTAGTCATCGCGTCCACATGGCTGAGAATCATCGCATCCACCAGGTCCTGTTCTCACAACTCTCAAATGGCCAACATTCCAGGGGAAGGCAGAGGAAATGCTTCAAAGACACTCTAAGCTCTCGTTGAAGTGCGGTTGCATTGACCTTAACGGCTGGGAGGAGCTTCCTACCAACCACTCAGAATAGTGACAACTTGTGCACCAAGCTGCATCACGCTCCTCGTCCCAATGTCTTAATCATGAGGCAGAGTGATGGCACAGAAGGAAAGAAAAGGAAGCATATCCTGCACTCCGGATCCCAATAGGACAGCTGAGGATGATGATTCCCATTCAACCAACACCATAATGCACTTCTCATGAAAACTGTAATTAAAAGAACCAAATAATGTAGTTTGCAATTTACACTCTTTGAAAACTCTTGAGTTACGAGAGGCACAGAAAAATTCTGAACCACTGGATTGGACAAGGATGAGAATCATTGAAAATATCACGTAACAATAAGTGTAGTCCTTTCCAGAGAGGGGTCACATTTCAAGTTCAATGTATCATTCTAATCTTCCTCAAAATTATATCACATCGATTCTCCTTCTGCAGTGTCAAATTAAGCTCCAAGGTGACTGGTCCGAAGAAATCACAGCAGTGATTAGTGATAGGAAGACACTGACATGTGTCAGGAAATAATCAACCGACTGTGCAAAGATTTGTAAAGAAACCAAAATAGCAACAGCAGCAGTTGTGAAGAATGCACGGAAGCAACAAAGAGCTGATCTGTCCAAATTTAGCAAATTATTTTGAAGTTGTTGAAAACCTTTTACTGGTAGAGTGTATTTTACAGAGGTAGTCTTAAAATACAATTGATAAATACAAATTACTGCACTTACCTATATCTACACGTCTTATGATCTACTTTTAGGATTGGTTTACACGGCTCAGGTTTTTTCCCATCCCGCTGGACTTTTCCTGTTCAGTAAAAGACCAAAATAAAAAAAATACTGTAACCACAAATAAGGAAGAGACATTCCTTCTTCTGGTGAGGCAGTCTTTCAGGGAAGCTTATGTAATATTGGAGTAAACACCGATTATTCCAGCATAAAGGCCAGTTCAGATTGGCTGCTCATGTCATCAGGGTTTATTTTGATTTTGTTCTTTTTTATTTTAGAGATTATTCCCAGCCTCCCCAAGGGGAAGATGTGCTATTCCTGGAAGAAATGGCACACGAAGTAGATGCAGAAAGCTTCTATATCATTTCCCTGTTACAAAAATCATTTAGGAGACGTATTAAATAAAAACAAGAAATGCTGGAAATAGTCAGCAGGTCTGGCAGCATCAGATGAAGACTTGAAACGTTAACTCTGCTTCTCTCTCCACAGACGCTGCCAGACCTGCTGAGTATTTCCAGCATTTCTTGTTTTTATTGCAGATTTCCAGCACCTGCAATATTTTGCATTTATAGGAGATGTATTAAATGTTAAACTGATAAGAACAGAGATGACATTTGATCTTTGCTTTGATATTAGCATTTTGACAGGATGTTTCACTAAGTTTTGCGTCTTTTTGCTGCCAATCAGTAAAAGGAAAATTTATCTTTTTTCGATGAGGCTGGAAATGAATTTACTTTATTTCCCAACAGTTATTGATTTACAATGCAACCTTTTAGTCTATAAGGCACCTCTGTTTTTATAACTGCATACAAGATATCAATATTCTTCAACATCCATTGCTGAATCTTCTAAGAAGCCAATAGTTATAGGTATCTACTTCATCATACATGTCAGAAAGGTTGCACAAAAGGAAAATTACAGTCCAGATTTGGTCTACCAATTTCAACTTTGTGGGATACATATAAATTCTCCTTTGATCTTTATTTCTCTTATAGACTCTCACTGCCTATCTAGGCATCTTACCAATTCTTCCATTCCCTAGCTTCTTCAACTTTCTCCCAAATTTCTGTGTTCCTCTAATGAGCTGAGCTCTTGTTTCTATTTAGTGTAGTTCCAATCAGGTAATTCAGCTGTTGTTGCCACCCTAATTCTGCTCACAACATCTTTTCAGAGTTCTGGGGCCATTACCTATCATTAATAAACTCCCAAAAGTAAAATTCAATGGTAATTTGAGTTCCAATGAGAATATAGTTAGTGATCTCATCGTACCAAAACTGAAACATTTGTAGTTATTTTGTTGGTGCATCCATGTCAGCAGCTACAAGTTTTTTCAGATAACTGAATCAAAGACTTTTCAAGATCAATAAATGTGACTTAAAGTGTGTCAGTTGAGGTATCATTGTTTTTCTACCAATAATCTAATTACATAAATCATGTTGGTGGTGAAGCCCAGCATGCAGGCCAAGCTTTGCTGGTACATTTAGAAACAGACAAATGGTGTGATTTTGCTGCTCAGGACTGATGAAACGACTTTGGCACAGTGATAGTAGCAAAATTCAATGATGCATGGATCAATCAGAGAAATATATTCTGCTTCCAACAGGGAATAATAATTGCAATCAGGTGGAATTTGTTCCATCTGGCTTACTGTATTGAATAAATAGCATAGCATATCCCTTATTTGACATAGGGAGAAAGTGGAGTAATGGGATTAGTTTTGGACCAGCAGAGGCACATAAAACATTTGCGGTCATATTAGTATATTTAACCAATTTCATCATCTCACCTACCCTTCCCATGCCACCCATCCCATACCATCCTCTTCCTCTCATGCCATCCCCATCCCCTGGCATTCCATCCTTCCTAAGCCATCCCTCATGTGCCATTCCCTCCCTCCCATGCTATCCCCATCCTATTCCATTCTTACCATGCCACACCATCCATGCCATCCCCACCCCATGCCATTCCATCCTTCCCATTCCATCTCTCCCATACTGACCCCATCCCATGTTTTTCCATGCCATCCCTCACATGCGATCCCCTCACTCGTATGCCATCCCCAACCCATGTCATTCCATCCTTCCCGTGCCATCTGTCTCATGCCATCCCCATACCACATTTCCATATTGATCTTGACCCTGCAGTCAAATTAGGATAATTAACTAATCCCATCATCTCATCCACCCATCCCATGCCGTCCCTATCCATGCCATCTGCATCCTTTCTATGCCATCCCTCCCATACCATCACCATCCCATGCCATTCCACACTCCCCATGCCACACCTCCCATGCCATCCCCACCCCCTGCTATTTCATCCCTCCCATGCCACCCCTCCCATGCCATCCTCATCCATGCCATTCCATCCTTCCCATGCCATCCCTCTCACTCCATCACCAATGCAGTCTTGACCTTGAAGTTGCAATTAAAATCACACCCATCTCTGAAGGGCCATACATTTAACTGCATTAAGATGAATAAGGAAGCATGTTTATTTGCACCATTGCATGGGCTTAAATGTCCATTAAGTGAAGCAACACATTCCTGTAATGAACGGTGAGATAGAGCAAGCGGCCCGACACTGAAAACTGATCTGCACCTCAACTCCATTTTCCTGCCATTGCTTCGTTTCCCTTGATGCCCCTACTGACCAAAAATCTATCTATCTTAGTCTTGAAAACTCCAATTATCCCAGCATTATAGCCTTTTTGGGGGGGTGGAGTGTAGGAAGAAAGTTCCAAATTTCTATTATCCTTTGTGTGAAAAAGAGCTTCCGGGTTTTATTCCTGAATGGCCAAGCTCTAATTTTAAGTCTATGCCCTAATTCTAAGATTAGAGTTGAACAGTAATTTCCCAGAATTTTCAGAACCAAGCCTAAAATTTCCTCTTTGTCTTTTTGCCTCTCCCTGGCTGTGGGGAATGATTGTCACAATTTAAGTTCCAATACGATGTTGGGGCCATATGCTCCTTCAAGGCAAAAAAGGAGGCATCCAGAACCTGTGCCTGAAAAAATCATTAGAGACTTTGCATATGCAAAATTTGGGACCTAACACCTCTTTGAGATCTTCTCTGAAAAACTCGGCTGTTCTGAACACTGCTGGCACTGGGTTGACTGTTCAAGAAAACCTGGTATACTCGCAGCCTAACTAACAGTCCTTGAAGGGTTCCCTGGAGGCCTCCACCAAAAAGCTAAGTTTAAAAAAATATACTCACCTGAATGTGGAGCTATGAGGTGCACTGCACTGTCGAAGTCCACTGTCGGCTCTTTCTCAGCCTCCTCCCAATTGCCTCCTACCACCCCTCCTCTTGCTTTCCTGGCTATTTCCCTCCTCCCTTCCTGGTCACTTCCTCCATCCCTTCTCCACTTCTCTGAGTCTCTCCCCTCACTCTTGATTGCTACCTGCTTCTCCCAGGACCTACCTGAAGGCTGCTTCTGATGACTCAATGGCCCAAATTGAAATCCTCTTCGCCACCTGATGTGCTGTAAATGAGATATTGGGTGTCCCTCGGGCCCACCAATTCTGGCACAGGGACTGTCCCTGTGTCCAGTTCAAGCCAATAGGCCAGACTGAACCAATTCATAGGCCATTGAAAGGCATCTATTTTAGCAACACTCAAAGATACAGGAAAATACATAAATATTCGATGTCAAGTTTTTAAAAAGACATTATGCAAATTAAGGTAATATATGCCTACACTTACCTATTAGCTTTCAGAAGTGCTTACCATGTGGTACTATGATCTGAAAAGGTTTGCTTGGGTGTTTCAAGTTCCATAGGGTTAAACTACCATCTGAATGGCTACACATGAATTGCCTCCCTTCATGATGCCAGCTGACAGAATGGATGGCCTATAAGTAAAGTTATAGTGAGTACATCATATTTTTGTGAGTAATAGATTATGCTTCATTGGTGTCTTTCAAGCAATATAATAATGTCACAGATCAATGTGCCAATGTACTTTACATTCAATATATAATGGTAAAATTAATTGTAAATTACTTCTGCACACTAGATTACATTTGACACCCATGCAGATTGACTGTGCGAAATAAACCATTCCATTGAACTCTAATAGATATGAAATTATTTTGTCCATAGGTTAAAACAATACGCTGTCATTAGTATTATAACCTAAATGCAACAATTTGTATGCAATTTTATCCTTACAGTTTATCTGATCAAATATCAGGTTATATGCATCTGTGTGTATCTGCCTCCCAAAATCTCAGGATGTGGCCAGGTGTCCCCCCGCCCCCTCCACCCCTTCAGTTTGGAGGGCCCCAACACATGCCCCAATTCCTGGTTTCTTCAGATACAACTCTGCCTGCATACTCAAAAGTTGAACAATGCTGGGAACAGCTACAGGGAGAGAACGGGGGAATGGGAATGACTGGATTACTCTACGGAGAATTGACGTAGACTTGATGGGCTGAATGTTCTCCTTTTATGCTGCAATGACTACGACACACTCTCTCTACCCCATTTGAATGATTATGCTGAGCCTGCATTTATTCTAGGCACGGGCTCAGTATTGCTCATCTGGCAAATCCTGGAATAGCAGAGTGGGGAAAAGACGTGACATAATTGTTGGAATCTTAAGCACTTGAAAAATAATGTGGGTCGAGACCATTTCTGAATCCTGACCCTGCATTTGTTGTCGGTGCGCCTGCCTGGGAGATCTTCCTGGTCTGCCAGGCAGGTTCCTGAGGGTCCAAGTCTAATCAAAGGGCCTGCAGCCTTGGAAGGATGGGAGCCCCAGTGGCAGAGGTGGGTGCAGCTGCTGCAGGATGGGGACCGCCAGGGCGTCCCTATCCTGAGGGGCCTTCTAAAGAGGTTTGAAGTTTTTAAAATAAACTCTGGCCACACCTGCCAAGCCACCTCTGTGGAAGGGAAACCCCTCAACAGGATTGCCTGTGGCTGCAACTGTGGCCTGCTGATCCATGCTGTTCTGGTTGTGGGGGGGGTTGAGGAGGTGGTAAGAACAGGAGGCCTCGGTGGCCACCCTAACCAGCTGCCAGCAAGCTTCCTCCAGGGACCTGCTGGGCTTTGGGCTCAATGGGGCATCCATCTGCTGCTGCGACGATCCTGGTGGTGTCCCCAATCAGCCTATAAATGGGCACTTAATTATTCAAATTCACTAACTGCTGCTACTGGGCAGGTAGTTGTTGCCGGTGATGATCCACCTTGGGCAAGATTGCCCAGAGGCAGGAATGTTTTGGGCCCCTGACCGACTCCCTCAACTCTAAGTTTCCTCTCAGTCAAACCTACAAGCCCACCTGTACAGGAGCAGGAAGATTCTGCCCAATGGTTCTTTCTGCGTTTTGCCTTGCCATCATCCTGCCTCCGCCGAAATTTAGTTCAGGGTGGGAAGGCCTTTGAACGACCTTCCTGCCCCACTCCCAATTGAGGCTGTTAACTGGGATAGGACCATAGGAAATAGGAGCAGGAGTAGGCCATTCGGCCAGTCGAGCCTGCTCCCCCATTCAAACAGATCATGGTTGATCATCTACCTCTATGCCATTTTTGCCCACTATCCCTTGATGTTGTTAGTATTCGGAAATCTATCAATTTCTGTCTTGAATATGCTCAACAATTGAGCTTCCACAGCCCTCTGGGGTAGAGAATTCCACAGATTCACCACCCTATGAGTAAAGAAATTCCTCCTTATCTCAGTCTTAAATGGCCTGCCCCTTATTCTGAGACTGTGTCCCCTTGTTCTAGACTCACCAGCCAGAGGAAACATCCTATCCACACCCACCCTGTCACGCCCTGTAAGAATTTTGTAAGTTTCAATTAAATCACCTCTCATTCTTCGAAACTCGAGAGAATACAGGCCCAGTTTCTGTAATCTCTCCTCATATGATAATCCCGCCATCCCAGGGATTAGTCTGGTGAACCTCCGTTGCACTCCCTCTAAGGCAAGTATATCGTTCCTTAGATAAGGAGACCAAAACTGTACATAATGCTCCAGTTGCGGTCTCACCAATGCTTTATACAATTAAAGCAATACATCTTTACTCCTGTACTCAAATCCCCCTGCAATGAAGGCCAATATACCTTTGCCTTCTTAATTGCTTACTGCACCTGCATACAAGCTTTTAGGGACTCATGAACAAGGCCACCCAGGTCTCTTTGGACATCAATACTTCCCAACCTCTCTCCATTTAAGCAATCCTCTGCCTTTCTGTTTTTTCTACCAAAGTGCATCACTTCACACTTATTCACATTATATTCCATCTTCCACGTTCTTTCCCATTCACTTAGCCTATCCAAATCCCCTTGAAACCTCCTTTCATCCTCCTCACAACTTACATTCCCTCCCAGCTTTGTGTCATCCGCAAATTTGAAAATATTACAATTGATCCCCATCTTCAAGTCTTTATATAGATTGTAAACAGCTGTGGCCCAAGCACTGATCCTTGCGGTATCCCACTAGTAACAGCCTGCCATCCTGAGAATGACACATTTATTCCTACTCTCAGCTTTCTGTCTGTTAACCAATGCTCTTAACCGCAATTAAGTGCCTCTTCCCGCTGCAGCCGCAATTACAAAGAACAAAGAACAGCCCTGCTGCCGCACAGGAAGCACAGCATGGAACACTGTGCAGACTGCTTCCCAGCTCCGGAGCGGTGGTGGGGGGGTGGGGGGCGCGGTGGAGGGTGTCCCTCATTCAAAGGCACTCAGTGCCTGAATGAGAGTTCCAGCATCGGGGAAGAGGGAGGCCTGCTGAGGGCCACTCCCCTGCCCTTGCTGTCGACAAACCCTCCCCCCTGGCCTGCGAGACCCCTCCTGCCCTGACCTACCTTAAGCCTGGTTCCAGAGCCATTCCTCAGTGTCTGGTCATTGCAGCTACAGCAGCAGCCACCGCCTCCGCGGCTGTGCTGCAACTGTTGGCCTCTGATTGGCCGGCAGCTCTTCAAGGCCGGGACATCCAGCAACGGGGTCCTAAATCCTATGCAAAGCTCGTCACTGTCTAGTAAAGTGCTGAATGGCACTAAATTTGGCGGGCCTTCCATAGAAGAGGGGGCGCGGGGATCTCGGTGTCGGTTTCCCCCAACGTCGAGACCCCCGCCACAAGCATAAAATTCCCCCTGTTAACTCTGTTTTTCTCTCCATAGGTGCTGCCTGACCTGCTGAGCATTTTCAGCATTTTCTGTTTTTGTTTCAGATTTCCAGCATCCTCAGTATTTTGCTTTTATATCATCTTGTTATTGACAGCTCAGTAGGCAGAAACCGTACACATTTTCTTACACATTTAAGGGAGTGACATGATAGTCTTTCTCTCAATCACAGATTTTTATAGATATTGCAACTAGCAGTGAAAGGTCTTGTTTTAATGCCTGAATCATCTTGGCTTTGAAGGGCTAAGTTAGTCAAAGTGTTCTTCTGTCTTGGGACTCACTTTTAGAGTGAAAGAATTTTGGGTTCATTCGATGAACTGAAGACTATAGGGAAATGTACAAACCCACCATGGAAACTGTCCACTCTTCATTAATATGTCTTACATAAATAAACCACTTAAGTCCAAAGACTGTGCCTTGTCTTTATTCAGCCTACCTTCTATAAAGAGGTGAATTCATGTGACAGCATGTTATTTTGATAGCTAGTATATAGAGTAAGGGTTCTCTGGTTATGATTATTGCTCATTGGTTAACTGGTTTGGGACAGAAACAGATGTATTCCAGATCAGAAGGGATGTGAAACCTGCTTACAGGAATGCTCAGTGATGCTGAACTCTAGAATAAACTAAAAATCATAACAACTACATTAAAGCTCCACTTATGTGAGCAATATAGATGTTACATCTAAATAAGGTCTAATTCCATATAGTTTTCAAAGCAAGACGCAAAGCCATGAGAACCTGATGCTAATGGTTCATGAAGGGCCATGATGGTGGCCATATCTACGCGAATGGAATTGGGCATCAGACTCAGCTCAAACATTGCAGTTATCCAAGAATATAATGAACCTTTCACATGGCAAAGCATATTAGACCTAATTGTGCACCATTCCAAAAATTTCTTCCACAACATAATAAACATAAGCTAATGAAATTTTTCCTGAAACTGAATAGGGTTTCAATCACCCACATAGGGAGAAAGAGATCCAGAAGTCAATACCATTCAATAACTGTGCTGTCAGACAAATGTATTGGCTCTAGTTGCAAAATCTGACATTCCGCTGTAAGAACAGATCTTGCCAGCAGGTTAGAGGAATGCTGACTCTGCTCATTACTGAGATCACCAGGAAACAGTTAATGAGGCAAGGTGATCAGAGTTCACCAGGTCCGCTTGCCTTCTGCAGCACCTAGGGATTAGCAAAAGGCAGAAACCATGTACAGAAATCTCCAACTTCAGGAAAAGGAGAGCCCAGCCACTTCCACAAGAAAGTGCCTCCTTCCTAGAGCAGGACAGAGATTTGAGATGATTTCCTGGGATCGAAATCAGTTGATGTCCAGCCAACCCATCTGCAGAACATTTCTTGAATTAGCTGAAGGTATGTGGACTGTACAAATGAAAACTCTGTACCCATTTGTCTTGCAGGCTTGTCTTGCACTGGCCTAATAGTGATGCACTCACCAGTATCATAAATTGATTATAAGGTGCTCAAAAGTAAACTGTCAAAATATCATTACTGCTGAGTCCACCAATTAGCACCTGTCCATATGTGTCAGATAGGACAAAGGAGTTTCCAGGGAGGGGGGGGCTCTCATGAACTCTCATGGGAATTACAAAGATTGTACCTGATACAAGCTTCTCTGTCTGGAGGGAAACTTGGGTTGTTGGATGTGCTTTCTTTTAAAAAGAAGTCATATGCCTGAGTGCCACAATGCTGTTTGGGTTCAGGAACACCATGGCCTCAACTTTAACCACCCACAGTGGGCAGGGCAGGATTGGAGAAGGGAAAAGAGTTAAAAGTGTAATCCATGGAGAGCAACCCCAACCCACTGCACAAGTCCTGTTGCTTGTTTTATGGTGGTGGATATTGGGGCATCCGAGTGTTCGGTCTTGAGAGGCATGACACTGAATTTATGCATTTAAAACAGGCTCTCACAGTCCAATGGGAGCCTGATTTGAAATTCACTGCTGCTGCATGATTGCCTGGGGTCAGGAAACCTGTCAGTGAAGTGGAGGAGGAAACTGCTGGCTCCCCAAAGTAACTGGCTGCTTCAGCACTCCTTATTGGCTAGGAGACGTACGAGTCCTCTCCCTGGGTCCTGCTCAGAAGCCTTCAGCCTCCCCCAGCCTCAATCGCCAGCCACACACCCACCCAGTCCCAATTGCCCAACCCCAACCCAGCCCTGAACACAGGCCTTCACCCAGCCCTCTTGATTGCCGACCTCCCCTCAACAGCCCCCATGATAGACCTGCCCCCAACAATCCCGAATGCTGAACGCTGACTGCCTCCCACCTCTGATTGCAAGCCTCTCAGCCTTTTCAACTGATGAAAACTGTCACCAAGAGTCCCCACCAGCAGCCTCTGCCCCTGGTAGATCTCTAGATCAGCTTGCTGTGCTGCAATGATCGACGATCTGTTAAACATCTCATTTGGATTATCTAAAACCCCAAATAAGGTTTCAGATGCCTGATTATCTACTTGGGGTGCCCCTTCTACCTCTGACAATGCATCCTGTTTAGCCATTGCTCGGGTAACTACACATGCAGGAAATATTGTCTGAACTTGCTCCTGTAATTGCTCTGTTTCCTTAATTTCACATGGTTCCTCTGTAACCATAGGAGAAACTGATACTTTAGATCCAGCCAAATCGTTTCCTAGGAATAGATCAATTCCCTTTACTGGTAAACTGTGGACAACACCTACAGTTACTATTGTCAAGTACTCTACCTTACCCACTCTTTTGATCACTCTATACGGACCACTGAACTGTGCTTTCACTGGTTCTCCCTGTGACGGTAACAGCACTAATACCTCATCCCCTGGTTTTATGGTAGGTTGTGGTTTTCCCACCATTTGACAGGTGTGGCATGCCCTACAAAATTGTCTCACATCCTTTGTAAGACCTGGCCAGTAATAATGTTTGCTTATGTGTGATTTGGACTTCCGAATTCCCCTATGTCCTGAAAAGGGAATGTCGTGTGCTAATCTTAATAATCCTTGTCGATATTTAGGTGGTACCACTATCTGTTCAACAACTGTCCAGTCTTCGTCAGCAGGTCTATGAGGCGGTCTCCATTTCCTCCTCAAAACCCCATTTTCCATATAATAGCCTTCCTGAACTCCCTTCACCTCAGCTTCTGTGCTGGTAATTTAAATTGAAGAAAGGGAAGTTAGACTGTGACATTCTTTTATCCCTCAAAAGCTCTAAAGTCAGATTAATTCTTTTGAAAGTGTTTGCAAGTTATTAATTGTGGAAATTTGCTGGAGAAGGAAATCAACATTCAGTGAGGACTTTGAACAACATTCTGTGAGGACTTCGAGCAACATCCTGTGAGGACATCAAGCAACATTGGACTGTAAATTTGCAAAGACTCTAATTTTTTCTATTTTAAATGTTGTTTATATCTTCATGGTGTTTACGAATTTAGTTTTTTTAATTAAACAGTTAATTTTTTGATTGAAAAACACCTGGTTTGGTTAGCCTCATTCGGGGGTTAATTTGGCTGGGTCTTTCTTTAATTTGGAAAGTTTTAAATGATATGTTAGTCAATCTGTGGAGCAACGGGATTGAATTAACAGTGTGTTGGTCCCACCCCAATCAGAATCATATATTTTGATTGGGGGCTTTGACAGGAGCGGTCGGTCATAACACCTCGGATCTCAGTGATTCACTCTATTTATTAATGTCTTAAATTACACAACAGACAGCCATATATACAAGTTTTCCAGTGACACAAAAATTGGTGGTTTGGTAAGTAGGGTAAAGGGGAGCATAAAAAGACAAATTTCAAAACAGGCAAGTATGAAATCATCCATTTTGGACCAAAAAAGGACAGATCCAAGTATTATTTAAATAGTGAAAATCTAGGAACAGTGCAGGTCCAAATGGATTTATGGATCCATATACATAGATCACTAAAATGTAGTGGCAGGTACAAAAAACTATCCTTTATAACACAGGGCTACTATATAAAGCAGATGTGACAATGGCCAAAGACCAAAAGGTCTGAAAATTAGTGGTCGAAGACAAAAAAGTCTGAAAATATTTTCTTGACAAGGAATCACGTAATTATAGCACTGTTAATGATCTGTAATGAATGCAGATACGTATTGGCCACTTCAAATGTGTAGAAACATTAGCCTTCTCTTTATTTACTTTCGCTTACCGCCAAGATGGTGGACCAATGCATTTGTATAAAATCACCAAAGTGACCTTAGCATTCCAACTTTTCAACATTTAATACAGTTAGTAATTATGAAAGAAAAAGTAAATTTTAACACCAGAACATGACCTTGAAAATTTATTCGTAAATCTGTGCTCGTTCGTTCATTGTCACCATAGCCTTAGTGGGGTTGTTGGCATCGTCTTGCTTCTTCTATGCTTTTCTTCAAGCCTCTCTTGGTCCTCATTTCAATGTATCCACCCATCTGATTTTTCCTCCTCCTCTTCTGTTTTTTCCCCTCAATTTCCCCTTCAATTGTTGCCAAGACAAAGCTGTCAGGTCTTCGTTTCCAATGTCTGTACTTGGCTATCTATCTCTCTCTAACTGTACTCAGCAACCCTTTTGATACCTAAATTCTACTCTTGATCTAATCCACTCATTTGCCTCTCTGTTCATCCAGCTGATTCTGAGCATCCCCATACCTGCATTTCATAAGCTGTTATCCTCTTCTCATCCTCTTTCTTCAGAATCCAGCTCTCGCATCCATAGAGTGCAACACTCCACACTAGTAACTGTACTAGACATTTTTTCAACTTCATACTGATGTTTTTGGACTTCCAGATGTTAGTTAAGTCACTGGTCACACCTCTTGCTGCAGCTAATCTAACATGGATTTCATTTTTGGATATAACTTTGGTGATTATCATCGAGCCAATATACTTGAATTTGTCCACTGTCTCTACCTCGGTGCTTCTAATCTTGACTTTGCCACTGCCATTTAGAGTCATAACGTTGGTCTTTACCTCATTTATGTTCAGACTCGCTGTATCTTTTGACTAGGCCTGCCATAGTCTCTAGCTCTTCTTTTGTTCTGGCTATGAGTGTGGTATTGTCTGCATACCTGAGTTACCACATGCTACAACCTCCTATGATGCAAACACATCTCTCTGATGACTCTCTTCCGGCACCATCCTCATTATCTTCTCTCCCACAGCATTAAACAGCATGGGTGACAGAAGGCACCCCTGCCTGACTCCTTTCTCCATCTGGAATTGGTTTGTATGCTCATCACAAACGCTGATGACTCATGAAGCATTTCTGTATCGCCCTTATATTAACACACAAAATGTTTGCATGCACCAAAGTCTACAAGCGTCTTCCATAGAGCATCATGCTGGACCGTATCGAAAGCTTTGGCATAGTCTATGAACATGAGCCAAAGCTGGGATTCCTGCCTGTTTTCACATTTCTCCATGAGCTTTCTGAGCATAGCATCAGTTGTACCCTTTCCTGGAATGAAGCCAAACTGCGTCTCTGCCACTTCTCTGTTCACACAGCGGGCGACCCTGCCTGATGGAGTCAGGAGGTACTTTAGATGCATTACTGATGAGACTTAGCATACAATGTTTTGGACAGTCCTGTGTGCCTGCTATCTTGGGCATTATGACCATCTCAGATACAGTCCACTTGCAAGCCCATTCACCTGTTGTCCATATATCATCAATAATTTTTTTCATTGCATCTACTACAGTTTCACCAACCGCTTTTAGCATTTCCGCTGGTATCTAATCTTGTCCTTCTGCCTTTTCACTCAATGTTCTTTATAGCTTTTCTTATCTTTCAGTGCCTCAGGTTCGAGTTCTTTTAACTTCAGATCTTTGTTGTTTATCTTTTCTGGTTCTTCTTCAAACAGTTTCCTGTAGTAGTTTTCCCATCTCAGTCTGATCTTGTCTTTATCATATAAGTCTCCATTTTCGTCCTTGATACTGTTATGATCCTGCAGTTATTTTTTTCTGGGAAGTATGCGGTGTGCCTTTAAGGCTGGAAAAGGATCAGTACTGCTTTAAGGCAACAAGCTCCAGGGACTGAGTCAAAGAATACATTCTCATTGCCGTAGGACACAGCCATTCGGAGAACAAGGACAAAGATACAAAGTTGCCGATTGACATTTGAAACTAGCTGAAAAGACTGGCTTTTGAGACACGGTTAACAGACACAGAGAGACAGCTAGACCAGCATGAACCTAACAGAGTTCTCTGATCGTTAAATTGAAGGAAGGTGAATTTTAGACTGATCACTTTTTCACCCCTCAAAATAATTCTAAAGCCAAACTGATTCATTGAAAAGTGTCTGCAAGTTGTTGATTACTGAATTCATTGCTGGAAGAAGAGCATCACTTCAATTTCTGAAAATACTGACAGTCCTACTGTTGAAGAACCTATTTTTCCCCATCGGACGACTGAGGACTTCAAGCAAACTTGGACTGTTCCACTTTGGAAGATACCACTTTGGTAGGAGTGCAAGGACACTAATTGTTTTCATTTTAAATGTTGTTTACACCTCAGTAGTGATAAAGAATTAATTTTTTTCTAATTAAATAGTTAATTTGTTGATCTAAAGCAGTGGCGCAGTGGTTAGCACCGCAACCTCACAGCTCCAGCGACCCGGGTTCAATTCTGGGTACTGCCTGTGTGGAGTTTGCAAGTTCTCCCTGTGTCTGTGTGGGTTTTCACCGGGTGCTCCGGTTTCCTCCCACATGCCAAAGACTTGCAGGTTGATAGGTTAATTGGCCATTATAAATTGCCCCTAGTATAGGTAGGTGGTAGGGAAATATAGGGACAGGTGGGGATGTGGTAGGGATATGGGATTAGTGTAGGATTAGTATAAATGGGTGGTTGATGGTCGGCGCAGACTCGGTGGGCCGAAGGGCCTGTTTCAGTGCTGTATCTCAAACTAAAACATCTGGTTAGGTTAGCCTCATTTGGGGGTTGGTGAGTGGTCAATTTGGCTGCGGTTTTCTTTAATTTGGAAAGTTTAAAATGACATGTTATGTGATCTGTGGAGGGGCGGGACTGAATCAACAGTGCATTTCTCCCAAAACAATCAGAATCATATATTTTGATTGGGGGCTTTGTCTTGAGCGGTCGGTCGTAACAATACCTATTCCTGGGTTTACATATTTCTTTCCAGCTATGATCTTAACTGGTGAATTTCCTTTCACGGTGTTAACATTTTTGTTAACTTCCTCTGCTTTTTGAGCTTTCACTCAGCCACTTGCTTTTGGCTTGTATACAGGTTTTCTGCACATCAGCAAACAAATTGAGGTGTTCTCTCCTTTGTACGCAAATCTGTGCTAAAGTTTTACAAACATTGCTAATTGACTGGTTAGGTTTTCCCTTTAGCTGATGAATGCAGAGCTGTAACATGGGCCTTTCTACCTTTCTTGGCAGCAACCATCATACCTCAAAATGAGGTGTCAACCTGGTGAAGCTACAATCCAGGACTTCTTGCATGCCAAAAAGCGTAAGCAGCGTGCGATAGACACAGCTAAGCGATCCCATAACTAACAGATCAGATCTAAGCTCTGCAGTCCTGTCACATCCAGTCGTGAATGATGGTGGACAATTAAACAACTAACTGGAGAAGGTGGCTCCACAAATATCCCCATCCTCAATGAAGGGGGGGCCCAACACATCAGTGCAAAAAATAAAGCTGAAACATTTGCAACAGAGTGGATGATCCATCTCGCGCTTCTCCTGCAGTCCCTAGCATCACAAATGCCAGTCTTCAGTCAATTTGATTCACTCCGCATGATATCAAGAAATAACTGAAGGCACTGGATACTGCAAAGGCTATGGATCCTGACAACATTCCGGCAATAGTACTGAAGACCTGTGCTTCAGAACTTGCCGCACCCCTAACCAAGCTGTTCCAGTACAGCGACAACACTGGCATCTATCCGGCAATGTGGAAAATTGCCCAGGTATGTCCTGTACACAAAAAGCAGGACAAGTCCAACCCGGCCAATTACCGCCCCATCAGCCAACTCTCAATCATCAGTAAAGTGATGGAAGTTGTCATCAACAGTGCCATCAAGCGGCACTTGCTTAGCAATAACCTGCTCAGTGACGCTCAGTTTGCGTTTCGCCAGGGCCACTCAGCTCCTGACCTCATTACAGCCTTGGTTCAAACATGGACAAAAGAGCTGAACTCAAGAGGTGAGGTGAGAGTGACTACCCTTGACATCGAGGCAGCATTTGACCGAGTATGGCATCAAGGAGCCCTCGCAAAACTGGAGTCAATGGGAATCAGGGGGAAAACTCTCCACTGGTTGGATTCGTACCTAGCGCAAAGGAAGATGGTTGTGGTTGTTGGAGGTCAATCATCTCAGCTCCAGGACATCGCTGCAAGAGTTCCCCATGGTAGTATCCTAGGCCCAACCATCTTCAGCTGCTTCATCAATGACCTTCCTTCAATCATTAGGTCAGAAGTGAGGATGTTTTCTGATGACTGCACAATGTGCAGCACCATTCACGACTCCTCAGATACTAAAGCAGTCCGTGTAGAAATGCAGCAAGACCTGGACAATATCCAGGCTTGGGCTGATAAATGGCAAGTAACATTTGCGCTACATAAGTGGAAGGCAATGAGCATCCCGAACAAGACAGAATCTAACCATCCCCCCTTGACATTCAACGACATTACCATTACTGAATCCCCAGCCATCAGCACCTTGGGGGTTACCATTGACCAGAAACTGAACTGGATCAGTCCCATAAATACTGCGGCTACAAAAGCAGGTCAGAGGCTGGGAATTCTGCAGAGAGTAATGTACCTCCTTATTCCCCAAAGCTTGCCCACCATCTGCAAGGCACAAGTCAGGAGTGTGATGGAATACTCTCCACTTGCCTAGATGAGTGCAGCTCCCAACAACTTTCAAGAAGCTCGACACCAACAAGGACAAAGCAGCCTGCTTGAATGGCATGCCATTCAGAAACATTCACACCCTCCACCAACAACACACGGTGGCAGCTGTATATACCATCTACACGATGCACTGCAGCAACTCACCAAGGCTCCTTAGACAGCACCTTCCAAACCTGCAACCTCTACCACCTAGAAGGACAAGGGCAGCAGATGCACCACCTGCAAGTTCCCATCCAACCCATACAACATCCTGACGTGGAACTATATCGATGTTCCTTCACTGTTGCTGCCTCAAAATCCTGGAACTTCCTTCCTAACAGCACTGTTGGTGTACCTAGCCAACGTGGACTGCAGCAGTTCAAGAAGGCAGCTCCCACCACCTTCTCAAGGGCAATTATGGATGGGCAATAAATGCTGGCCTAGCCAGCGAAGCCCACATCCCATGAACGAATAAAGAAAAACTGCTTTGGCAGAACATTTTGTGGCCAGTTTCTGGTGTGTGATTTCTAGCCTTCTCCTCTGTTGACTTTAACAGATTGTATAAAAGATTGACACAATTCAATTTGGGGATCCCTGGATCAGTACGAGCATTTAAATTGCTGGATGGTGTCAAGATGTCTCATATAGACAGACACCTGGTTCTAACTGGTGCTCGGTTGTCCAAGAGGGAGACTCTGTTGGATCAGATGTCTGCTACATTGAAAAGATTCCTGGGGAAACAGACATTTTCTTCAGCCTTCATGAAACAATCCATGGAGATACAAAGTATAGAAGATACAATGGACAGAATTTTATGGACCTCCCTGAGATGGGTTCGGAGGCAGGGGGGCCCACAGAATTGTGACTGGAGGCGGGGGACAGAGGGCCCACCGCCTTCCCGTCTCACTGGAACTTTGTCATGGGTGGAATAGGTAGACAATGACCTTCCTGCTCAGAGACCAACTGAAGTCCTTTAGTGGCCTATTACCAGCCACTTAAAGGCCTCTTCTTGCTGCGGCTGGGATTTAACCAGCAGCGGGCGGCCTTCGCCACGCAGGGAGATCGCCCAGTAAATGAGGCGACCTCGCTGGAGGCTGAGAGGGAGGGGAGCCCTCCTCTATTGGCTATCTGTGGCCCCTGGAGGGAGCCCCCCGGGAAAAACTCCACATAGGTTAACTCCCTTCCCCTTGTACTAAACGCATCCCCTCCATACCCCTCGCCAGGGTCTGCCGGTCTGGCCCCAGCAACCCCGCTTCACTTACCTTGGGTCCAGGCTGTGTCCATGGCCTCCTGCAGTACTGGTACTGGCAGTGGCCACCGCTCCCCGTGGCGCTGCAAATTCTGCAGAGTTGCTTGCCTTCTGAATCTCTGGCAGCTCTTGGAGACGGGATCCCCATCTTAAAATGGGTGGGAATCTCGGTGCCAGACACTTAAGTGCCTGAGCGCCATCAAATCGCGCAGGGTGGGCTAGAAAAACTGAGGTGGAGTTCCACTCGCTTTTTCGGCCCGGCGCCGGTAGCCCCCGCCAGCTCGACAAAACCCAGTCCAATGATTGCAAGATTTGAAATGGTCCAGATACTTGTCAAACATCAATACAATGGAAAGGTTAGAAGGAGAATGAGAATGAAAGTAGCTTTAGCTGCAATGGCTATTATAGCAGAAGACAGAATTCAGAACAACAATATTAGGTGAATGAATCTCATGAATGCTCAAGTAAATAGGTTCTTCGGGTGTGACTCAAAGTTTCACTATGCAAAGAATTGCCCAAAGCCGCGAGGCAGGGTCCTCAAAATAACACATAACAGAGAATTTTGAGGAAGTGGATGAAGCTAATGATTGAATCTGAATAAACTATACTGGTCACAAGGAGCTTTAGTCCTGTAATGAATGTATTAGAACAGACTCCTTTAACTGTGCAATTGAAGATAGTACTTGCACTTCATCGGTATGTGGAACAGATTGATTAAAATGTTACTTTGATTCACTCAGTAGTAAGGATCGATGCAAGATTAAGGAATATAATAGTGCTATTTGCTTTAGGTTTGGTGATGACAACTTATTGAGGTCATTAAAGGGAGTTGTAATTCCATGTTAATTAGCTGAGGTAAGCCATTTTATAAGTACTGATGTAGTCTCTAATGAAATAACTATGCTGTTGAGTAAACCTTCAATGAAAAAGGCACAAATGTAACTTGACATAGAGCATGATAAGGCAATTATTTTTGCAAAGTCAGTGGATCTGCAGTTTACCAGTCAGGACATTAGTTTATCCCCTTTACAAAACCTGATGTTTCTCATTAGAGTGTTAGACGAGTATTAACTGCATCACGAATGATGCATCTGAGAGAAAAAAAGGAAATTATCTTAAAGTTACAATTTGACAATTTGCTCACCCTTCTGTCAAAGGTTAAAAATCCTGCTAAAAATGCAGGTGTGGTTGATGAAGAGTATACGAGGCTAATAGAAATGATTAGTGACAAGTGTGAAATCTGTAAAAAGTATCGAAGGATATTGCCATGTCCTATAGTAAGCCTTCCATTGGCGGGTGACTTTATTCAGAAAGTTGCCATGGATCTAAAGGTCTGGGACAAAGGCAGAAATATTTTCATTCCACATTTTGTAGACCTGGTGACCAGATTTAGTCTTTCTATAATAATATTTAGTAAGGACAAAAGGGTTAATACAGACAAAATCATGGAGCAATGAATAGGGACTGGACTTAGGCACTAGCAAAGTTTCTGACTGATAATGGAGGGAAATTTGCCAATGATGAGTTTAGAAACATGTGAAAATTTTTCAGCAATGAAATCTGTGAAAGGAATCATACAGTGATCGATGAAATGAAGCATTTCAAATTTTAGCTGATCAACCAGACTGCGAGTTGACAACTGATCTGTCACAAATGGGTTCGTGCAAAGAATTCACTCCAGGTGGTTGCAGGATATGGTCCCTATCAATTAGTCTATGGACGAAATCCCAAATTCCTTACTGTGCCGCAAGATAGTCCTCCTGCTCTAGAATTAGTTCCATTTTTTTCTACACATTTGAATGCTTTACATGCAGGGAGACAGGCTTTCATCAAGGCTATCACAGAGAACTTTCAGGCATCATGTAAGCCCATCCGAGATTTGATATATTATAAAAGAGAGGGTCAGAGGGCATGGAAAGGCCCTGGTAAGGGAATAGATCGTGATAGTAAGACAGTACTTATCAAACATAGGCATGAGGACAGATTTGGCCCCAGTGGACTGGGCAGGAAGACTAAAAGGTAGGACAGTTGATGAGCAGTGGCAGATGTTTAAGGAGACATTCAATTCCTCCCAACTAAAATATATTCCAGAGAGGTAGAAAGATTCTAAGAGGGGGAAAAAACATCCATGGCTATGCAAGGAAGTTAAGGATAACATAAAGATAAAAACTAAGGCATACCATATTGCAAAGGCCAGTGGCAGGCTGGAAGATTGGGAAACTTTTAAAAATCAACAAAGGGTTACTAAAAAAGTAATAAAAAGAGCAAAGGTAAATTATGAAAGAAAACTTGCACAAAATATAAAAAAGGATAGCAAAAGCTTCTATAAGTATATAAAAGATAAGAGTAGCTAAAGTGAATGTTGGTCCTTTGGAGGATGGGACAGGGGAGTTATTAGAGGGGAACACAGAAATGGCGGAGACACTAAATCAGTATTTTGCCTCAGTTTTCACAGTGGAAGACACTAGTACCATCCCAGTAGTAACAGGAAATGCAGAGGTTATAGAAAGGGAGGAACTTAGAACAATCATCATCACAAGGGAAAAAGTACTGAGCAAATTATTGGGATTGAAGGTAGACAAGTCCCCAGGGCCTGATGGCCTGCATCCTAGGGTCTTAAAGGAAGTGGCAGCGGAGATAGTGGATCCATTGGTTATAATATTCCAAAATTCCCTGGATGCGGGAAAGGTTCCAGTGGATTGGAAAAAATCTAATATAATGCCCTTAATTCAAAAAGGGAGGGAGGCAGAAAGTAGGAAACTACAGACCAGTTAGTTTAACATTTCTCGTTGGGAAATTGTTAGAATCCATTATTAAGAAAGTAATAACAGGACATTTAGAAAGTCAAAACGCAATCCATCAGAGTTAGCATGGTTTTATGAAGGGTAAATCGTGTTTGACTAATTTGCTCAAGTTCTTCAAAGCTGTAACAAGCAAAGTGGATAATGGGGATCCTGCAGGTGTAGTATATCTGGACTTCCAGAAGGCATTTGCTAAGGTGCCGCACAAAAGGTTAATACACAAGGTAAGATCACATGGAGTTAGGGGCAATTTATTAGCTTGGATAGAGGATTGGCTAACCAACAGAAAAGAGAGAGTCGGGATAAATGGGTCTTTTTCTGGTTGGCAAGATGTAACTAGTGGGGTGCCACAGGGTTCGGTCCTTGAGGCCCAACTATTTACAATATATATTAATGACTTGGATGCAGGGATAGAAGGTACTAGAGCCAAATTTGCAGATGACACTAAAATAGGTAGGATAGTAAGTTGCAATAAAGAAATAAGAAATTTACAAATAGATATGGATAGGTTAGGTGAATGGGCCAAAATTTGGCAGTTGGAGTTTAACGTGGATAAGTGTGAGGTTATCCACTTTGGTTGGAAGAATAGAAAGGCAAATTATTATCTAAATGGAGAGAAACTTCAGAATGCTTTGATGCAGAGGGATCTGGGTGTCCTCGTGCATGAATCGCAGAAAACTAATATGCAGGTACAGCAGGTAATAAGGAAGGCAAATGGAATTTTGGCATTTATTACTCAAGGAATAGAATATAAAAGTAGGGAAGTGTTGCTGCAACTGTACAAGGCATTAGTGAGACCGTACCTGGAGTATTGCATACAGTTTTGGTCCCCTTACTTGAGGAGGGATGTAGTTCCATTGGAGGCAGTTCAGAGGAGGTTCACTAGATTGATTCCAGAGATGAAGGGTTTGTCTTATGAAGAGAGATTGAGCAGTTTAAGCCTTTACTCTCTGGAGTTTAGAAGAATGAGAGGAGATCTAATTGAGGTATACAAGGTGATTAAGGGGATTGATAGAGTAGACGTAGAGAGGATGTTTCCTCTTATGGGGCAATCTAGAACGAGAGGTCATAGTTTTAGGATAAGGGGTCGCAGATTTAAAACAGAGATGAAGAGAAATTACTTCTCTCAAAGGGTCGTGAGTCTGTGGAATTCACTAATCCAGAGTGCGGTGGATGCCGGGCCATTGAGTAAATTTAAGGAGGAGATAGACAGATTTTTAATTAGTAAAGGGTTGAAGGGTTATAGAGAACGGGAAGGAAAGTGGAGTTTAGGCCGAGATGAGATCAGTCATGATCGTATTGAATGGCGGAGCAGGCTCGAGGGGCTGAATTGCCTACTCCTGCTCCTATTTCTTATGACCTTATGACCTTAAGCATGGCAATCAAACTGTTAAGATTTATTCCTCACAATTACGTAAAATTAATTACAAAATCTCAGACTGTTGAGCAGCTGATAGAACTAAATGAGACACCTTGTACCACAAGTGTTCGTGTGTTTTGTGATGAAGGTCCTGAGAAACAGAATATAGGAGATCAATAGTTGGATAGTGTTAATGTGAGTGATCATGACACACAGGACATCATATCCAAATGTCAATGCCCAGAGAGGGTACTGAGGTGACATATACTCCAGAATGGTCTAATGAATGGAGGGATTTGACAATTGTAGGACATGCAGAAAAGCTACTGGCTAAATATTGGTTGAATGTTCAGAATGATGGCCAAGAAGCGAAGTCAATGGATTAGCACAACGGGGTGAAAGAGTGGAGAGTAAGAACTAGCAATATAAGTACAGATAGCAGGTCCAGAAGTGATTCTTATGTCAAAAAATTATCACATCCAGAGAAAAACCCTCCGATAGTTTAAGATCTCACACTAGTACTCCTGACACACATAAAACTCTAAATACAGGCTGGAGCTTGAGTAGACTAGACAATGAAATAAAGGCCACAGAACAGTCTCACAACAGAACTGGATGCAAAGGTCCTCATGATCGTGAGGTTTTGGTGGCTGCCAATAAACTTAAGGATGAGAGTTTGGAGTTTAATCTGAGGTACCAGATAAGGGGCAAACAGATTTGTCACACAGGTGGATTTATACTGAAAAAGTCCTTGCAGATGGGACTTATAAGGCTAAAGCCTGGCTTGTTGTTAGGCATTTTGAAGAGTCACTGTGTGATGCAGATGTTAGAGTGGACTCTCCCACAGCTGGAAAAGTACTCTTGAATAACTCTGCTTCTCTTTCCACAGATGCTGCCAGACCTGCTGAGTGGTTCCAGCATTTCTTGTTTTTATTTCAGATTTCCAGCATCCGCAGTATTTTGCTTTTATTAAAGTAATCTTGAAAATCGTTTTAGCTCTTTTGGCCACATATGCATGGTAAGTGATGGCATTTTAAGGGTTAATCTCTCTAGTTTTTTTGTTTAAATTTAGCAATTAACTAAAATTACTGTTTAGGTTCAGAGGCAAGTTAAGTTTCTCACAGTTTTAAACAGGGATATACAAGCCGTCAGAGTAGCTGTAGCTAGTTAATTAGGTAGCTATCTTAAACTGGTTTCTGAGCTCTAGCAAAGCTGATACTGGATTGCTTTCAGAGTGTATAAATTCAGGGGTCTCTGAGTGTTGCTTGTGTGAAGAAGGAAGTTTGGTAAGTGAGGGAGTTCGATAAGGAGGGGAACTATAAATTAATTAAGAAAAATCAATTTAATTTAATTGAGAGAGAGACAGGGAGAGTTCACTGTGAATCAGTGAGAGGGGAGCAGGACTAGTTGCTGCTGTTGCTGCCGCCAGTCTGCCGGCATTCGGAAAGAAAAATCGAAGTGTTACATCACAGGGAAGCAGGTAGGCGATTGGCTGGGTGATACTTCAGAGCTATAAACAGCGGGAGAAGGGAGAGAGAACAGCGAGGCACAGGGAGCTAGTCGGTGAGTATCTGGTGGGTATTATTTTCTTTTTTCTGCTGATTTTTATTTTATTTCTAACATTTTAGTCTATCTACTAAGTAGAAGCTAAAATACCAGTAGTTAGTAGGTAGTTACTCGTTTCTTCCTTCTATTTATAGCCATTTTATTGTGTTTTTTAACTTGCAATTTTATTGCAGAAAATAAATAATTCGAAGCATGGCAGGGCTGCTCACACCCATCGAATGCACATCCTGTGTCATGTGGGGACTCCAGGATCCTACCCATATCCTGGACAACTACATGAGCAGAAAGTGCTACCAAATGCAAATACCTGAATCTTGGAACTTGAGGAGCAGCTGGTATCACTGAGGTGCATTCGTGAGGATGAGAGATACGTGGATAGGACATTTCAGGAGATGGTCACCCCGCAGCTTAAGAGAGCGCAGGCAGAGAGGGACTGGGTGGCTGCCAGACAGACAAGGAGGACAAGGCAGATAGTGCAGGAGTCCCCATAGGGCATCCCGCTTTCTATCCGGTATTCAGTTCTGAGTACCGATGGGAGAGAGGGTTCCTCTGGAGAGTGCAACGAGAGTCATGACCCTTGCACCATGGGTGGCTCAGCTATGCTGGGAGGGAGGAGAAATGACAGGAGAGCAATAGTGGTAGGGGATTCCATAGTAAGAGGAACAGAAAGGTGTTTCTGTGGTCGTAGACGTGATTCCAGGATGGTATGTTGCTTCCCTGGTGCAAGGGCCATGGATATCACCGAGCAGTTACAGAGCATTTTGGAGGGCAAGAGTGCACAGCCAGAGGTCATGGTCCCCATTGGTACCAACCATATTGGTAGAAAAAGGGATGAGGTCCTGTAGGCTGAGTTTAGGGAGTTAGGAAAGAGATTAGCAAGCAGGACCTCAAAGGTAGTAATCTCCGGATTACTCCCAAGACCACGTGCTAGTGAGTATAGAAATAGGACAATACACCAGATGAATGCGTGGCTGCAGAGATGGTGCAGGAGGGAGGGCTTCAGATTTCTGGGGCATTGGGACCAGTTCTGGGGAAGGTGGGACTTGTACAAGCCATACAGTCTATGCCTGAACAGGATAGGGATGAATATCCTTGCAGGAAGGTTTGCTAGTGGTGTAGGGGATGATTTAACTAGATTGGCTGGGGGATGGGAACCTGAGGGCAGTTTCAGATCAGACAAATTCAGAGCAGGGAACGGGAGGTAGAAAATTAGCGAGTGACTCTGAAAGACAGCAGAAATTAAGGTTAAAAAGTGTACAGCACAGGAATTTGGCAGTGTTAAAAGGTTTTTATTTAAATGCAAGGAGTATAGCAAATAAAGCTGATGATCTGAGCGCACAGATAGACACATGGCAGCATGATATCATTGCTATAACAGAAACTTGGCTTAAAGAGGGGCAAAAATGGCAGCTCCACATCACTGGCTATAGAAATTTCGGGCAAGATAGAGAGGGGGATAAAAAGGAGTGGATGCAGCATTATTGGTAAAAGATTCAATTACAGCTGTGAGGAGGGATGATATGTTAAATGAATCATTAAATGAGGCCATGTGGGTTGAGCTCAGAAATAAAAAAGGGGCAGCCACACTACTAGGAGTGTACTACAGACCCCCAAATAGTGAGAGGGAGCTAGAAGAACAAATATGTAGGCAAATTTCTGTGTGCAAAAACTATAGGGCAATAATAGTTGGGGATTTCAACTATAATATCAGTTGGGATACAAACAGTGTGAAGGACACAGAGGGCACAAAATTCTTGAACTGCAATCAAGAGAACTTTGTTTTTAGCCAGCACGTAACCAGCCCAATGAGAGGGGGAGCAAATCTAGATTTCGTCTTAAGAAATGAATCTGGGCAAGTCGATGAAGTTGCAGAAGGTGACCATTTTGGAGAAAGTGGCCATAATACAGTTAGATTTAGCATTCCGATGGTAAAGGACAAAGATAGAACAGGAGTAAAAGTTCTAAATTGGGGGAAGACAAATTTTACGAAGCTGAGAGGTGATCTGGCGAAAGTGGACTGGATACAGCTACTTGAAGGAAAATCAGTGGCAGGCATTGATAAGTGAGATTCTAACAGGAACAGTGTAGACATGTCCCCACAAAGAAAAAGGGAGGTACTGCCAAATCTAGAGCCCCCTGGTTATCTAGATGCATACAGTGTAAGATAAAGCAGAAAAAAGAAAGCTTATGACGATCACAAAAAAGGTAATACTTTGGAAAGCCTTGCGATGTATAGAAAGTGCAGAAGTGAAGTAAAAAAGGAAATTAGGAAAGCAAAGAAAAAATATTGGCAGGTAAAATCAACAAAAACCCAAAGATATTTTATCAGTACATTCAGAGCAGCAGGATAACCAAGGAAAGGGTAAGGCCTATCAAAATATACAAGGTAACTTATGTGTGGATGCAGAAGATGCGGGCAGGGTTCTTAATTAGTTTTTTGTCTCTGTCTTCACAAACAAGAGGGATGATGCAGACATTGAAGTAAAAGAGGAGTGTGAAATATTAGATACGATAAGCATAATGAGAGAGGAAGTACCACAGGGGCTGACATCCTTGAAAATGGATAAATCACTAGGGTCAGACAGATTATATCCCAGGTTGTTAAAGGAAGCCAGAGAGGAAATAGCGGATGCTCTGAGGATCATTTTCAAATCCTCATTAGATACCAGAGGATTGGAGGTCTGTGAACGTTTGCCATTGTTTAACAAGGGTGAGAGGGAAAGGCCAAATAATTTTAGGCCGGTCAGTCTGACCTTGGTGGTGGGCATATTATTAGAATCAATTCTGAGAGATAGGATAAACTGTCACTTAGAAAGGCATGGATTAATCAGGGATAGTCAGCATGGATCTGTTAAGGGAAGGTCGTGTCTTACTAACTTAATTGAATTGTTTGAGGAAGTAACAAGGAGGATTGATGAGGGTAGTGCAGTGGATGTTGTCTACATGCATTTTAGTGAGGCATTTGACAAGGTCCCACATGGCAGACTGGTCAGAAAAGTAAAGGCCCATGGGATTCAGGGGAATGTAGCGAGTTGGATCCAAAATTGGCTCAGTGACAGGAAACAAAGGGTAATGGTCGACAGATGCTTTTGCGAATGGAAAGTGGTTTCCAGTGGCATTCCGCAGAGCTCAGTGTTGGCTCCCTTGCTGTCTGTGGTATATATTAATGATTTGGACTTAAATGTGGGAGGCATGATTGGGAAATTTGCAGACAACACAAAAATTGACCGTGTGGTTGAAAGTGAAGAGGATAGCTGTAGACTCCAGAATGATATCAATGGTTTGGTCGAGTGGGCAGAAAAGGGACAAATGGAATTCAATCCGGAGAAGGCAATGGAATATACAATGGGTGGTAGGACCCTAAGGAGTACAGGTCAGAGGGACCTTGGGGTGCTTGTCCAGAGATCACTGAAGGCAGCAGCACAGGTAGATAAGGTGGTTAGGAAAGCATAAGGGATACTTGCCTTCATTAGCCAAGGCACAGAACATAAGAGCAGGGAGGTTATGATAGACCTGTATAAAACGCTAGTTAGGCCACAGCTGGAGTACTGTGTACAGTTCTGGTCGCCACACTATAGGAAGGATGTGATTGCACTGGAGAGGGTGCAGAGGAGATTCACCAGGATGTTGCCTGGGCTGGAGCATTTCAGTCATGAAGACAGACTGGACAGGCTGGGGTTGTTTTCCTTGGAGTGGAGAAGGCTGAGGGGGGACCTGATTGAGGTATACAAAATTATGAGGGGCATTGATAGGATAGATAGGAAGAAACTTTTCCCCAAAGCGGAGAGGAAATAACTAGGGGGCATAGATTTAAGGTAAGGGTCAGGAGGTTTAGAGGGGAGTTGAGGAAGAGTTCTTTCACCCAGAGGGTGGTTGGAATCTGGGACACACTGCCTGAAGGGGTGGTAGAGGCAGGGACACTGACAACTTGCAAGAAGTATTTAGACGAGCATTTGAAATGTCATAACATACAAGGCTAAGGGCCAAGTGCGGGGAAATGGGTTTAGTTAGGATGGGTGTTTGATGGTTGGCGCAAGCGCGTTGGGCAGAAGGGCCTGTTTCTGTGCTGTAAAACTCTATCACTCAATGGCTCTAGGTGTGAGAGTTAATGCACTTGGGGAGGGCAAACAAAGCAAGGGAATATACAATAAATGGGAGGATATTGCGAGGGGTAGAGGAAGTGAAAGACCTTGGAATGCATGTCCACAGGTCCCTGAAGGTGGCAGGACAGGTAGATAAAGTGATAAAGAAGGCATATGGAATGCTTTCCTTTACTGGCCAAGGTATAGAATATAAAAGCACAGTTGTAATGCTGGAACTGTATAAAACGCTGGTTAGGCCACAGCTGGAGTATTGCGTACAGTTCAGGTCACCACATTACAGGAAGGACATAATTGCTCTCGAAAGAGTAGAAGAGATTTACAAGAATGTTGCCAGGGCTTGAAAATTGCAGCTGAGGAAAGACTGGACAGGCTAGGGTTGTTTTCCTTAGAACAGCGAAGGCTGAGAGGTGACTTAATTGAGGTGTACAAGATTATGAGGCGTCTAGATAGAGTGGACAGGAAGGACCTATTTCCCCTAGCGGAGAGGTCAATTACCAGGAGGCACAGATTTAAGGTGATTGGTAGAAGGATTAGAGGCACATGGATATGACGAAAATCTTTTTCACCTACAGCTATCCTCTTCACTATCAACCACACGGTGGTGGGTGTCTGGAATTTGCTGCCCGGATTGGTGGTGGAGGCAGAAACCCTTATCTCATTTGAAAGGTACCTGGACTTGTACATGAAGTACTGTAACCTGCAAAACTATGGACCAGATGCTGGAAGGTGGGATTAGAATGGGTGGCTAGTTTTTTTTCAGCCGGTGCAGACACTAAGGGCTGAATGGCCTTTTTCTGTGCCGCAACATTTCTATGGTTCTATGGAGTGTAGATCAATCACTATAAAAGTCGCTTTTCTGCAGGGCGATATGTTTCAGAGAGAAGTAGGCCAGATTTTATTGCAGCGATTGTGCTCCCAGCAGCGGGCAGGAAGACGGAGGGAGAACAGGCCTCGGTCCTCCGTTGGACCCCTGTTGCAATTCCACGGCAGGCAGGCAATTAACTGCCTGCAGTCAGGGTCACTGTCCCTTTAAGAGTCGAGCTCCCACCTCCAGAGCTGCTGGCCAATTGGAAGGCCGGGGGCTCTGCCATACCAGAAGTGCCACCGGGAGCAGTGGCCACTGCTAGTACTACAGGAGGCTCTGCGGGACGAAAAAAAGAGAAGACCCTGGGACAGGTAAGTGGGGTTGGGTTCGCTGGGGCCATTCAGGCAGGCCCCAGCGATGGGCTGGGGGTGTGTTCATGATGGTGGGGGCGTTCTTCCCAGGGTGATGGTCATCGCCATGGGGCCTGCCCTCCAGGGGCCATGGATTGCCGGCAAAGGAGGGACCTCCTCAACCCCTCAGCATCTCCCTGCATTGGCAGACCCCTCTGCCTTCAACAAAACTGGTGGAGGCGGAAAGAGGCCCTTAGGTGGCCCTCAATTGGTCTGCGGCATGAATGCCATCCTCAGCCTTCCCCACCTCGGACAAAATGGCAGGGGGCCCAGGCAACACTGGGAACAGTGCCCCCTACCATTTTGTTTGCCCTCCCCCCCACACCCCGCCTCCATGCCCACCTCCAAGGGCAGAACAAAATCCTGCCCAGGTGTTTCTGAAACCACCCAAAGAGGTAGCAGAGGCAGAAGGAAAACTATGGAAACAAAATAAACACGTCTATGGCCTGAATGATGCATTCAGGGTGCGGTATTTTTCAATGAGATCTGTTTTGCTGTAAATAGGTCATGTTCCTGCAATGTTTTATTGATATCATAAAGGATAACTTTCAGGCATGTTTATGATATGGTGTGATATTGCAGAATTTGAGAAATGTATTATTAATAAGATTAGAGTAGAAGTCAAAATTGAGTCAAGTTTGTGGGGCTTTTAAGGATATTGATTTAGGTATTAAGCAGAATAGGTCTGGAATAACTTGAAATCAACAATCTTATTTAGAGAGTGGTATTCCCGTCCTGGTTAATTGTCCTAGGTCATCACAGAAAGATGATGTTATAGCTAAAGAGCCAGAGCAATTGCAAAGATTGATTAGTTGAACTGGTTGGGCACTCATTTTAGTCCAGATGCTCCACCTTGCTCCCATGCTGACCTCTCTCTCTTCTGCTTCCAGTCGTGTTCTAATAAAGCTCTATGCAAGCTCAAGAAACAGCACCTCATTTTTTGATTAGGCACTTTCCAGCCTTCCGCACTTAACATTGAGTTCAATAATTTCAGACCATAACCTCTGCACCCATTTGTTTCCTTTTTTTTGGCTGGTTTTGGTTTACTCTCTTGTTTTTGCTTTCAGATGGCAGGCTGTTCATCATTTTGCCATTCACACCTCCTCTAGACACATCTTTTGATTTTTTTTACTTTTCCCATCACCACACCCTTTGACTTTGCTCCACCAACCCTTTTGTCATTTAATCTCTCCTGTCTTCCACTCAATCGTAGACCTTACCTTTTGTTCTCCACCACCCTCCCCCATGACCTTTCACTTTTGAAAAAACTATTACATTTCTAATTTTTCCCAGTTCTGTTGAAAGTTAATTGACTTGAAATTTTATTGCTGTTTCTCTCTCCACAGATGCTGCCTAACCTGCTGAATACTTTCAGTATTTCCCATTTTTATTTCAAATTTCCAGCATCCGCAGTATTTTGCTTTGGTTTAGACCAGATGCTAGTTTTGATGTACTGGGGTTAAGTACCACGATAAAACACCTCAAAGTAGAGAATGTTTTAAGGGCAAATAAGACCATACAAAAAAATTAAATCTGGAGAAATGCATACTTAAGTTCCCATCCTTAGGTCTCCCAAAGAACATGAAACTAGTCATTTTTAGTAATGTTTCTCAAGCTAATCTTCCTGATGGTTATTCTGGTGCAGCTGTTTTCATAATATTTCTTATGGGTAAAAATGGAAAATGTCCTTTAGCCTAGGAAACTAAGAAAATAAAAATGGTTGTTAAAAGTGATTCAGCTGCTGAAACACTGGCTCTTGCAGAAGCAGTGGATATGGGATTCTATTTGTCAAATATTTTATGTATGGATGTATGTAAATGTGTGAAGCATGGCAAATAAGATCGGTGAGCTGCAGGCGCAGATTGCCACATGGAAATATGATGTTGTGGCGATAATGGAGCGGTCTGGGTACTAAATATTCCTCGATACAAGTTGTTCAGGAAAGATAGGGAAGGAAAGAAAGGAGCAGCAGTGGATGTTCTGGGCAGGTCAAAGAAAAAATATGTTTGGTTAGAGTTAAGAAACATTTGAGGTAACATTACAGTACTGGGCATATTCTATAGACCACCAAATAGTGGGAAAGATATAGAGGAGCAAATGTGCAAGGAAATTACAGAGAGGTGAAAAAACCATTCTTCTTCTGGCAGGGCAGGGATCCTGAAGAACCAAGACAGCATGGAGTGGGCTTCGCCATCAGAAACTCTTTGCTCAGCATGATAGAGCCTCCCTCAAATGGCTCGGAACGCATACTGTCCATCCGACTGCTCACCACCTCTGGTCCAGTACACCTACTCAGCATCTATGCTCCAACACATTGCTCCCCACCTGAAGCTAAAGACCAGTTCTACGAGCAACTCCATAACATCATTAGCAGCATCCCTAACACCGAACACCTATTCCTGCTGGGGGACTTTAATGCCAGGGTTGGGGCCGACCATGACTCATGGCCCTCCTGCCTTGGGCGCTATGGCGTTGGAAGGATGAATGAGAACGGGCAGAGATTGCTTGAGTTGTGTACCTATCATAACCTCTGCATCACCAACTCGTTCTTTCACACTAAACCCTGTCACCAGGTTTCATGGAGGCACCCAAGATCGCGTCGTTGGCACCAGCTAGACCTCATTGTCACAAGGCAAGCCGCCTTAAACAGTGTTCAGATCACACGCAGCTTCCACAGTGCAGACTGCGACACCGACCACTCCCTGGTGTGCAGCAAGGTTAGACTCAGACCAAAGAAGTTGCATCATTCCAAGCAGAAGGGCCACCCGCGCATCAACACTAGCAGAATTTCTCACACACAGCTGTTACAAAAATTTCTAAATTCACTTGTAACAGCCCTTCAAAACACTCCCACAGGGGATGCTGAGACCAAGTGGGCCCACATCAGAGACGCCATCTATGAGTCAGCTTTGTCCACCTACGGCAAAAGTGCGAAGAAAAATGCAGACTGGTTTCAATCTCATAATGAAGAGCTGGAACCTGTCATAGCCGCTAAGCGCATTGCACTGTTGAACTACAAGAAAGCCCCCAGCGATTTAACATCCGCAGCACTTAAAGCAGCCAGAAGCACTGCACAAAGAACAGCCAGGCGCTGCGCAAACGACTACTGGCAACACCTATGCAGTCATATTCAGCTGGCCTCAGACACCGGAAACATCAGAGGAATGTATGATGGTATGAAGAGAGCTCTTGGGCCAACCATCAAGAAGATCGCCCCCCTCAAATCTAAATCAGGGGACATAATCACTGACCAACACAAACAAATGGACCACTGGGTTGAGCACTACCTAGAACTGTACTTCAGGGAGAATGCTGTCACTGAGCCTGCCCTCAATGCAGCCCAGCCTCTACCAGTCATGGATGAGCTGGCCATACAGCCAACCAAATCAGAACTCAATGATGCCATTGATTCTCTAGCCAGCAGAAAAGCCCCTGGGAAGGACAGCATTACCCCTGAAATAATCAAGAGTGCCAAGCCTGCTATACTCTCAGCACTACATGAACTGCTATG